>NW_028252113.1:0-308000 GCF_964263255.1 Lissotriton vulgaris
GACTTTGTCAACTAAAATAAGTGTGTTTAAAGTCATTTCTGTGCCTGAAACGGGTCAAAATTGAAGCTTTTGAGTAAGCAAAACTCTGTAAAAATGGCAATTTTGGTCACTGTGAGGGTTTAAAAAGTGGTTATTCAACATGAGGCATGATCCAATTGACATTTTGAATAATTTTTGGTACAGTCCCAAAAATCAATTTTCGGATGGAAAAACGATGACTCCGGACCTGTCGAACGATCCCAAAATGGTATTTAATGATGAAATTTTAACATTTAATCTTTTGACTCTAAATGACTGTTGGATGTGAATTATGACTTTGTCAACTAGAATAAGTGTGTTTAAAGTCATTTCTGTGCCTGAAACGGGTCAAAATGGAAGCTTTTGAGTAAGCAAAACTCTGTAAAAATGGCAATTTTGGTCACTGTGAGGGTTGAAAAAGTGGTTATTCAACATGAGGCATGATCCAATTGACATTTTGAATCATTTTTGGTACAGTCTAAAAAATCAATTTTCGGATGAAAAACGATGACTCCGGACCTGTCGAACGATCCCAAAATGGTCTATAATGATGAAATTTTAACATTTAATCTTTTGACTCTAAATTACTGTTGGATGTGAATTGTGACTTTGTCAACTAAAATAAGTGTGTTTAAAGTCATTTTTGTGCCTGAAACGGGTCAAAATTGAAACTTTTGAGTAAGCAAAACTCTGTAAAAATGGCAATTTTGGTCACTGTGAGGGTTTAAAAAGTGGTTATTCAACATGAGGCATGATCCAATTGACATTTTGAATCATTTTTGGTACAGTCCAAAGAATCAATTTTCGGATGAAAAACGATGACTCCGGACCTGTCGAACGATCCCAAAAAGGTCTATAATGATGAAATTTTAACATTTAATCTTTTGACTCTAAATGACTGTTGGATGTGAATTATGACTTTGTCAACTAGAATAAGTGTGTTTAAAGTCATTTCTGTGCCTGAAACGGGTCAAAATGGAAGCTTTTGAGTAAGCAAAACTCTGTAAAAATGGCAATTTTGGTCACTGTGAGGGTTTAAAAAGTGGTTATTCAACATGAGGCATGATCCAATTGACATTTTGAATCATTTTTGGTACAGTCCAAAAAATCAATTTTCGGATGAAAAACGATGACTCCGGACCTGTCGAACGATCCCAAAATGGTCTATAATGATGAAATTTTAACATTTAATCTTTTGACTCTAAATTACTGTTGGATGTGAATTGTGACTTTGTCAACTAAAATAAGTGTGTTTAAAGTCATTTCTGTGCCTGAAACGGGTCAAAATTGAAGCTTTTGAGTAAGCAAAACTCTGTAAAAATGGCAATTTTGGTCACTGTGAGGGTTTAAAAAGTGGTTATTCAACATGAGGCATGATCCAATTAACATTTTGAATCATTTTTGGTACAGTCCAAAAAATCAATTTTCGGGTGAAAAACGATGACTCCGGACCAGTCGAACGATCCCAAAATGGTCTATAATGATGAAATTTTAACATTTAATCTTTTGACACTAAATTACTGATGGATGTGAATTATGACTTTGTCAACTAAAATAAGTGTGTTTAAAGTTATTTCTGTGCCTGAAACTGGTCAAAATTGAAGCTTTTGAGTAAGCAAAACTCTGTAAAAATGGCAATTTTGGTCACTGTGAGGGTTTAAAAAGTGGTTATTCAACATGAGGCATGATCCAATTGACATTTTGAATCATTTTTGGTACAGTCTAAAAAATCAATTTTCGGATGAAAAACGATGACTCCGGACCAGTCGAACGATCCCAAAATGGTCTATAATGATGAAATTTTAACATTTAATCTTTTGACTCTAAATGACTGTTGAATGTGAATTATGACTCTGTCAACTAGAATAAGTGTGTTTAAAGTCATTTCTGTGCCTGAAACGGGTCAAAATGGAAGCTTTTGAGTAAGCAAAACTCTGTAAAAATGGCAATTTTGGTCACTGTGAGGGTTTAAAAAGTGGTTATTCAACATGAGGCATGATCCAATTGACATTTTGAATCATTTTTGGTACAGTCCAAAAAATCAATTTTCGGATGAAAAACGATGACTCCGGACCTGTCGAACGATCCCAAAATGGTCTATAATGATGAAATTTTAACATTTAATCTTTTGACTCTAAATTACTGTTGGATGTGAATTGTGACTTTGTCAACTAGAATAAGTGTGTTTAAAGTCATTTTTGTGCCTGAAACGGGTCAAAATTGAAGCTTTTGAGTAAGCAAAACTCTGTAAAAATGGCAATTTTGGTCACTGTGAGGGTTTAAAAAGTGGTTATTCAACATGAGGCATGATCCAATTGACATTTTGAATCATTTTTGGTACAGTCCAAAAAATCAATTTTCGGATAAAAAACGATGACTCCGGACCAGTCGAACGATCCCAAAATGGTCTATAATGATGAAATTTTAACATTTAATCTTTTGACTCTAAATTACTGATGGATGTGAATTATGACTTTGTCAACTAAAATAAGTGTGTTTAAAGTCATTTCTGTGCCTGAAACGGGTCAAAATTGAAGCTTTTGAGTAAGCAAAACTCTGTAAAAATGGCAATTTTGGTCACTGTGAGGGTTTAAAAAGTGGTTATTCATCATGAGGCATGATCCAATTGACATTTTGAATCATTTTTAATACAGTCCAAAAAATCAATTTTCGGATGAAAAACGATGACTCCGGACCTGTCGAACGATCCCAAAATGGTCTATAATGATGAAATTTTAACATTTAATCTTTTGACTCTAAATGACTGTTGGATGTGCATTATGACTTTGTCAACTAGAATAAGTGTGTTTAAAGTCATTTCTGTGCCTGAAACGGGTCAAAATGGAAGCTTTTGAGTAAGCAAAACTCTGTAAAAATGGCAATTTTGGTCACTGTGAGGGTTTAAAAAGTGGTTATTCAACATGAGGCACGATCCAATTGACATTTTGAATCATTTTTGGTACAGTCCGAAAAATCAATTTTCGGATGAAAAACGATGACTCCGGACCCGTCGAACGATCCCAAAATGGTCTATAATGATGAAATTTTAACATTTAATCTTTTGACTCTAAATGACTGTTGGATGTGAATTATGACTTTGTCAACTAGAATAAGTGTGTTTAAAGTCATTTCTGTGCCTGAAACGGGTCAAAATTGAAGCTTTTGAGTAAGCAAAACTCTGTAAAAATGGCAATTTCGGTCACTGTGAGGGTTTAAAAAGTGGTTATTCAACATGAGGCATGATCCAATTGACATTTTGAATCATTTTTGGTACAGTCCAAAAAATCAATTTTCGGATGAAAAACGATGACTCCGGACCTGTCGAACGATCCCAAAATGGTCTATAATGATGAAATTTTAACATTTAATCTTTTGACTCTAAATTACTGTTGGATGTGAATTGTGACTTTGTCAACTAAAATAAGTGTGTTTAAAGTCATTTCTGTGCCTGAAACGGGTCAAAATTGAAGCTTTTGAGTAAGCAAAACTCTGTAAAAATGGCAATTTTGGTCACTGTGAGGGTTTAAAAAGTGGTTATTCAACATGAGGCATGATCCAATTGACATTCTGAATCATTTTTGGTACAGTCTTAAAAATCAATTTTCGGATGAAAAACGATGACTCCGGACCAGTCGAACGATCCCAAAATGGTCTATAATGATGAAATGTTAACATTTAATCTTTTGACTCTAAATGACTGTTGGATGTGAATTATGACTTTGTCAACTAGAATAAGTGTGTTTAAAGTCATTTCTGTGCCTGAAACGGGTCAAAATGGAAGCTTTTGAGTAAGCAAAACTCTGTAAAAATGGCAATTTTGGTCACTGTGAGGGTTTAAAAAGTGGTTATTCAACATGAGGCATGATCCAATTGACATTTTGAATCATTTTTGGTACAGTCCAAAAAATCAATTTTCGGATAAAAAACGATGACTCCGGACCAGTCGAACGATCCCAAAATTGTCTATAATGATGAAATTTTAACATTTAATCTTTTGACTCTAAATTACTGTTGGATGTGAATTATGACTTTTTCAACTAGAATAAGTGTGTTTAAAGTCATTTCTGTGCCTGAAACGGGTCAAAATTGAAGCTTTTGAGTAAGCAAAACTCTGTAAAAATGGCAATTTTGGTCACTGTGAGGGTTTAAAAAGTGGTTATTCAACATGAGGCATGATCCAATTGACATTTTGAATCATTTTTGGTACAGTCCAAAAAATCAATTTTCAGATGAAAAACGATGACTCCGGACCTGTCGAACGATCCCAAAATGGTCTATAATGATGAAATTTTAACATTTAATCTTTTGACTCTAAATTACTGTTGGATGTGAATTGTGACTTTGTCAACTAAAATAAGTGTGTTTAAAGTCATTTCTGTGCCTGAAACGGGTCAAAATTGAAGCTTTTGAGTAAGCAAAACTCTGTATAAATGGCAATTTTGGTCACTGTGAGGGTTTAAAAAGTGGTTATTCAACATGAGGCATGATCCAATTGACATTTTGAATCATTTTTGGTACAGTCCAAAAAATCAATTTTCGGATGAAAAACGATGACTCCGGACCAGTCGAACGATCCCAAAATGGTCTATAATGATGAAATTTTAACATTTAATCTTTTGACTCTAAATGACTGTTGGATGTGAATTGTGACTTTGTCAACTAAAATAAGTGTGTTTAAAGTCATTTTTGTGCCTGAAACGGGTCAAAATTGAAACTTTTGAGTAAGCAAAACTCTGTAAAAATGGCAATTTTGGTCACTGTGAGGGTTTAAAAAGTGGTTATTCAACATGAGGCATGATCCAATTGACATTTTGAATCATTTTTGGTACAGTCCAAAAAATCAATTTTCGGATGAAAAACGATGACTCTGGACCAGTCGAACGATCCCAAAATGGTCTATAATGATGAAATTTTAACATTTAATCTTTTGACTCTAAATGACTGTTGGATGTGAATTATGACTTTTTCAACTAGAATAAGTGTGTTTAAAGTCATTTCTGTGCCTGAAACGGGTCAAAATTGAAGCTTTTGAGTAAGCAAAACTCTGTAAAAATGGCAATTTTGGTCACTGTGAGGGTTTAAAAAGTGGTTATTCAACATGAGGCATGATCCAATTGACATTTTGAATCATTTTTGGTACAGTCCAAAAAATCAATTTTCAGATGAAAAACGATGACTCCGGACCTGTCGAACGATCCCAAAATGGTCTATAATGATGAAATTTTAACATTTAATCTTTTGACTCTAAATTACTGTTGGATGTGAATTGTGACTTTGTCAACTAAAATAAGTGTGTTTAAAGTCATTTCTGTGCCTGAAACGGGTCAAAATTGAAGCTTTTGAGTAAGCAAAACTCTGTAAAAATGGCAATTTTGGTCACTGTGAGGGTTTAAAAAGTGGTTATTCAACATGAGGCATGATCCAATTGACATTTTGAATCATTTTCGGTACAGTCTAAAAAATCAATTTTCGGATGAAAAACGATGACTCCGGACCAGTCGAACGATCCCAAAATGGTCTATAATGATGAAATTTTAACATTTAATCTTTTGACTCTAAATGACTGTTGAATGTGAATTATGACACTGTCAACTAGAATAAGTGTGTTTAAAGTCATTTCTGTGCCTGAAACGGGTCAAAATGGAAGCTTTTGAGTAAGCAAAACTCTTTAAAAATGGCAATTTTGGTCACTGTGAGGGTTTAAAAAGTGGTTATTCAACATGAGGCATGATCCAATTGACATTTTGAATCATTTTTGATACAGTCCAAAAAATCAATTTTCGGATGAAAAACGATGACTCCGGACCAGTTGAACGATCCCAAAATGGTCTATAATGATGAAATTTTAACATTTAATCTTTTGACTCTAAATTACTGATGGATGTGAATTATGACTTTGTCAACTAAAATAAGTGTGTTTAAAGTCATTTCTGTGCCTGAAACGGGTCAAAATTGAAGCTTTTGAGTAAGCAAAACTCTGTAAAAATGGCAATTTTGGTCACTGTGAGGGTTTAAAAAGTGGTTATTCAACATGAGGCATGATCCAATTGACATTTTGAATCATTTTTGGTACAGTCCAAAAAATCAATTTTCGGATAAAAAACGATGACTCCGGACCAGTCGAACGATCCCAAAATTGTCTATAATGATGAAATTTTAACATTTAATCTTTTGACTCTAAATTACTGATGGATGTGAATTATGACTTTGTCAACTAAAATAAGTGTGTTTAAAGTCATTTCTGTGCCTGAAACGGGTCAAAATTGAAGCTTTTGAGTAAGCAAAACTCTGTAAAAATGGCAATTTTGGTCACTGTGAGGGTTTAAAAAGTGGTTATTCAACATGAGGCATGATCCAATTGACATTTTGAATAATTTTTGGTACAGTCCCAAAAATCAATTTTCGGATGGAAAAACGATGACTCCGGACCTGTCGAACGATCCCAAAATGGTATTTAATGATGAAATTTTAACATTTAATCTTTTGACTCTAAATGACTGTTGGATGTGAATTATGACTTTGTCAACTAGAATAAGTGTGTTTAAAGTCATTTCTGTGCCTGAAACGGGTCAAAATGGAAGCTTTTGAGTAAGCAAAACTCTGTAAAAATGGCAATTTTGGTCACTGTGAGGGTTGAAAAAGTGGTTATTCAACATGAGGCATGATCCAATTGACATTTTGAATCATTTTTGGTACAGTCCAAAAAATCAATTTTCGGATGAAAAACGATGACTCCGGACCTGTCGAACGATCCCAAAATGGTCTATAATGATGAAATTTTAACATTTAATCTTTTGACTCTAAATTACTGTTGGATGTGAATTGTGACTTTGTCAACTAAAATAAGTGTGTTTAAAGTCATTTTTGTGCCTGAAACGGGTCAAAATTGAAACTTTTGAGTAAGCAAAACTCTGTAAAAATGGCAATTTTGGTCACTGTGAGGGTTTAAAAAGTGGTTATTCAACATGAGGCATGATCCAATTGACATTTTGAATCATTTTTGGTACAGTCCAAAGAATCAATTTTCGGATGAAAAACGATGACTCCGGACCTGTCGAACGATCCCAAAAAGGTCTATAATGATGAAATTTTAACATTTAATCTTTTGACTCTAAATGACTGTTGGATGTGAATTATGACTTTGTCAACTAGAATAAGTGTGTTTAAAGTCATTTCTGTGCCTGAAACGGGTCAAAATGGAAGCTTTTGAGTAAGCAAAACTCTGTAAAAATGGCAATTTTGGTCACTGTGAGGGTTTAAAAAGTGGTTATTCAACATGAGGCATGATCCAATTGACATTTTGAATCATTTTTGGTACAGTCCAAAAAATCAATTTTCGGATGAAAAACGATGACTCCGGACCTGTCGAACGATCCCAAAATGGTCTATAATGATGAAATTTTAACATTTAATCTTTTGACTCTAAATTACTGTTGGATGTGAATTGTGACTTTGTCAACTAAAATAAGTGTGTTTAAAGTCATTTCTGTGCCTGAAACGGGTCAAAATTGAAGCTTTTGAGTAAGCAAAACTCTGTAAAAATGGCAATTTTGGTCACTGTGAGGGTTTAAAAAGTGGTTATTCAACATGAGGCATGATCCAATTAACATTTTGAATCATTTTTGGTACAGTCCAAAAAATCAATTTTCGGGTGAAAAACGATGACTCCGGACCAGTCGAACGATCCCAAAATGGTCTATAATGATGAAATTTTAACATTTAATCTTTTGACACTAAATTACTGATGGATGTGAATTATGACTTTGTCAACTAAAATAAGTGTGTTTAAAGTTATTTCTGTGCCTGAAACTGGTCAAAATTGAAGCTTTTGAGTAAGCAAAACTCTGTAAAAATGGCAATTTTGGTCACTGTGAGGGTTTAAAAAGTGGTTATTCAACATGAGGCATGATCCAATTGACATTTTGAATCATTTTTGGTACAGTCTAAAAAATCAATTTTCGGATGAAAAACGATGACTCCGGACCAGTCGAACGATCCCAAAATGGTCTATAATGATGAAATTTTAACATTTAATCTTTTGACTCTAAATGACTGTTGAATGTGAATTATGACTCTGTCAACTAGAATAAGTGTGTTTAAAGTCATTTCTGTGCCTGAAACGGGTCAAAATGGAAGCTTTTGAGTAAGCAAAACTCTGTAAAAATGGCAATTTTGGTCACTGTGAGGGTTTAAAAAGTGGTTATTCAACATGAGGCATGATCCAATTGACATTTTGAATCATTTTTGGTACAGTCCAAAAAATCAATTTTCGGATGAAAAACGATGACTCCGGACCTGTCGAACGATCCCAAAATGGTCTATAATGATGAAATTTTAACATTTAATCTTTTGACTCTAAATTACTGTTGGATGTGAATTGTGACTTTGTCAACTAGAATAAGTGTGTTTAAAGTCATTTTTGTGCCTGAAACGGGTCAAAATTGAAGCTTTTGAGTAAGCAAAACTCTGTAAAAATGGCAATTTTGGTCACTGTGAGGGTTTAAAAAGTGGTTATTCAACATGAGGCATGATCCAATTGACATTTTGAATCATTTTTGGTACAGTCCAAAAAATCAATTTTCGGATAAAAAACGATGACTCCGGACCAGTCGAACGATCCCAAAATGGTCTATAATGATGAAATTTTAACATTTAATCTTTTGACTCTAAATTACTGATGGATGTGAATTATGACTTTGTCAACTAAAATAAGTGTGTTTAAAGTCATTTCTGTGCCTGAAACGGGTCAAAATTGAAGCTTTTGAGTAAGCAAAACTCTGTAAAAATGGCAATTTTGGTCACTGTGAGGGTTTAAAAAGTGGTTATTCATCATGAGGCATGATCCAATTGACATTTTGAATCATTTTTAATACAGTCCAAAAAATCAATTTTCGGATGAAAAACGATGACTCCGGACCTGTCGAACGATCCCAAAATGGTCTATAATGATGAAATTTTAACATTTAATCTTTTGACTCTAAATGACTGTTGGATGTGCATTATGACTTTGTCAACTAGAATAAGTGTGTTTAAAGTCATTTCTGTGCCTGAAACGGGTCAAAATGGAAGCTTTTGAGTAAGCAAAACTCTGTAAAAATGGCAATTTTGGTCACTGTGAGGGTTTAAAAAGTGGTTATTCAACATGAGGCACGATCCAATTGACATTTTGAATCATTTTTGGTACAGTCCGAAAAATCAATTTTCGGATGAAAAACGATGACTCCGGAACCGTCGAACGATCCCAAAATGGTCTATAATGATGAAATTTTAACATTTAATCTTTTGACTCTAAATGACTGTTGGATGTGAATTATGACTTTGTCAACTAGAATAAGTGTGTTTAAAGTCATTTCTGTGCCTGAAACGGGTCAAAATTGAAGCTTTTGAGTAAGCAAAACTCTGTAAAAATGGCAATTTCGGTCACTGTGAGGGTTTAAAAAGTGGTTATTCAACATGAGGCATGATCCAATTGACATTTTGAATCATTTTTGGTACAGTCCAAAAAATCAATTTTCGGATGAAAAACGATGACTCCGGACCAGTCGAACGATCCCAAAATGGTCTATAATGATGAAATTTTAACATTTAATCTTTTGACTCTAAATTACTGATGGATGTGAATTATGACTTTGTCAACTAAAATAAGTGTGTTTAAAGTCATTTCTGTGCCTGAAACAGGTCAAAATTGAAGCTTTTGAGTAAGCAAAACTCTGTAAAAATGGCAATTTTGGTCACTGTGAGGGTTTAAAAAGTGGTTATTCAACATGATCCAATTAACATTTTGAATCATTTTTGGTACAGTCCAAAAAATCAATTTTCGGATGAAAAACGATGACTCCGGACCTGTCGAACGATCCCAAAATGGTCAATATGGATGAAATTTCAACATTTAATCTTTTGACTCTAAATGACTGTTGGATGTGAATTATGACTTTTTCAACTAGAATAAGTGTGTTTAAAGTCATTTCTGTGCCTGAAACGGGTCAAAATTGAAGCTTTTGAGTAAGCAAAACTCTGTAAAAATGGCAATTTTGGTCACTGTGAGGGTTTAAAAAGTGGTTATTCAACATGAGGCATGATCCAATTGACATTTTGAATCATTTTTGGTACAGTCCAAAAAATCAATTTTCAGATGAAAAACGATGACTCCGGACCTGTCGAACGATCCCAAAATGGTCTATAATGATGAAATTTTAACATTTAATCTTTTGACTCTAAATGACTGTTGAATGTGAATTATGACTCTGTCAACTAGAATAAGTGTGTTTAAAGTCATTTCTGTGCCAGAAACGGGTCAAAATGGAAGCTTTTGAGTAAGCAAAACTCTGTAAAAATGGCAATTTTGGTCACTGTGAGGGTTGAAAAAGTGGTTATTCAACATGAGGCATGATCCAATTGACATTTTGAATCATTTTTGGTACAGTCCAAAAAATCAATTTTCGGATGAAAAACGATGACTCCGGACCAGTCGAACGATCCCAAAATGGTCTATAATGATGAAATTTTAACATTTAATCTTTTGACTCTAAATTACTGATGGATGTGAATTATGACTTTGTCAACTAAAATAAGTGTGTTTAAAGTCATTTCTGTGCCTGAAACGGGTCAAAATTGAAGCTTTTGAGTAAGCAAAACTCTGTAAAAATGGCAATTTTGGTCACTGTGAGGGTTTAAAAAGTGGTTATTCAACATGAGGCATGATCCAATTGACATTTTGAATCATTTTTGGTACAGTCCAAAAAATCAATTTTCGGATGAAAAACGATGACTCCGGACCTGTCGAACGATCCCAAAATGGTCTATAATGATGAAATTTTAACATTTAATCTTTTGACTCTAAATGACTGTTGGATGTGAATTATGACTTTGTCAACTAGAATAAGTGTGTTTAAAGTCATTTCTGTGCCTGAAACGGGTCAAAATGGAAGCTTTTGAGTAAGCAAAACTCTGTAAAAATGGCAATTTTGGTCACTGTGAGGGTTTAAAAAGTGGGTATTTAACATGAGGCATGATCCAATTGACATTTTGAATCATTTTTGGTACAGTCCAAAAAATCAATTTTCGGATGAAAAACTATGACTCCGGACCTGTCGAACGATCCCAAAATGGTCTATAATGATGAAATTTTAACATTTAATCTTTTGACTCTAAATTACTGTTGGATGTGAATTGTGACTTTGTCAACTAGAATAAGTGTGTTTAAAGTCATTTTTGTGCCTGAAACGGGTCAAAATTGAAGCTTTTGAGTAAGCAAAACTCTGTAAAAATGGCAATTTTGGTCACTGTGAGGGTTTAAAAAGTGGTTATTCAACATGAGGCATGATCCAATCGACATTTTGAATCATTTTTGGTACAGTCCAAAAAATCAATTTTCGGATAAAAAACGATGACTCCGGACCAGTCGAACGATCCCAAAATTGTCTATAATGATGAAATTTTAACATTTAATCTTTTGACTCTAAATTACTGATGGATGTGAATTATGACTTTGTCAACTAAAATAAGTGTGTTTAAAGTCATTTCTGTGCCTGAAACGGGTCAAAATTGAAGCTTTTGAGTAAGCAAAACTCTGTAAAAATGGCAATTTTGGTCACTGTGAGGGTTTAAAAAGTGGTTATTCAACATGAGGCATGATCCAATTGACATTTTGAATAATTTTTGGTACAGTCCCAAAAATCAATTTTCGGATGGAAAAACGATGACTCCGGACCTGTCGAACGATCCCAAAATGGTCTATAATGATGAAATTTTAACATTTAATCTTTTGACTCTAAATGACTGTTGGATGTGAATTATGACTTTGTCAACTAGAATAAGTGTGTTTAAAGTCATTTCTGTGCCTGAAACGGGTAAAAATGGAAGCTTTTGAGTAAGCAAAACTCTGTAAAAATGGCAATTTTGGTCACTGTGAGGGTTTAAAAAGTGGTTATTCAACATGAGGCATGATCCAATTGACATTTTGAATCATTTTTGGTACAGTCCAAAAAATCAATTTTCGGATAAAAAACGATGACTCCGGACCAGTCGAACGATCCCAAAATGGTCTATAATGATGAAATTTTAACATTTAATCTTTTGACTCTAAATTACTGATGGATGTGAATTATGACTTTGTCAACTAAAATAAGTGTGTTTAAAGTCATTTCTGTGCCTGAAACAGGTCAAAATTGAAGCTTTTGAGTAAGCAAAACTCTGTAAAAATGGCAATTTTGGTCACTGTGAGGGTTTAAAAAGTGGTTATTCAACATGATCCAATTAACATTTTGAATCATTTTTGGTACAGTCCAAAAAATCAATTTTCGGATGAAAAACGATGACTCCGGACCTGTCGAACGATCCCAAAATGGTCAATATGGATGAAATTTCAACATTTAATCTTTTGACTCTAAATGACTGTTGGATGTGAATTATGACTTTTTCAACTAGAATAAGTGTGTTTAAAGTCATTTCTGTGCCTGAAACGGGTCAAAATTGAAGCTTTTGAGTAAGCAAAACTCTGTAAAAATGGCAATTTTGGTCACTGTGAGGGTTTAAAAAGTGGTTATTCAACATGAGGCATGATCCAATTGACATTTTGAATCATTTTTGGTACAGTCCAAAAAATCAATTTTCAGATGAAAAACGATGACTCCGGACCTGTCGAACGATCCCAAAATGATCTATAATGATGAAATTTTAACATTTAATCTTTTGACTCTAAATTACTGTTGGATGTGAATTGTGACTTTGTCAACTAAAATAAGTGTGTTTAAAGTCATTTCTGTGCCTGAAACGGGTCAAAATTGAAGCTTTTGAGTAAGCAAAACTCTGTAAAAATGGCAATTTTGGTCACTGTGAGGGTTTAAAAAGTGGTTATTCAACATGAGGCATGATCCAATTGACATTCTGAATCATTTTTGGTACAGTCTAAAAAATCAATTTTCGGATGAAAAACGATGACTCCGGACCAGTCGAACGATCCCAAAATGGTCTATAATGATGAAATTTTAACATTTAATCTTTTGACTCTAAATTACTGTTGGATGTGAATTGTGACTTTGTCAACTAGAATAAGTGTGTTTAAAGTCATTTCTGTGCCTGAAACGGGTAAAAATGGAAGCTTTTGAGTAAGCAAAACTCTGTAAAAATGGCAATTTTGGTCACTGTGAGGGTTTAAAAAGTGGTTATTCAACATGAGGCATGATCCAATTGACATTTTGAATAATTTTTGGTACAGTCCAAAAAATCAATTTTCGGATGAAAAACTATGACTCCGGACCTGTCGAACGATCCCAAAATGGTCTATAATGATGAAATTTTAACATTTAATCTTTTGACTCTAAATTACTGTTGGATGTGAATTGTGACTTTGTCAACTAGAATAAGTGTGTTTAAAGTCATTTTTGTGCCTGAAACGGGTCAAAATTGAAGCTTTTGTGTAAGCAAAACTCTGTAAAAATGGCAATTTTGGTCACTGTGAGGGTTTAAAAAGTGGTTATTCAACATGAGGCATGATCCAATCGACATTTTGAATCATTTTTGGTACAGTCCAAAAAATCAATTTTCGGATAAAAAACGATGACTCCGGACCAGTCGAACGATCCCAAAATTGTCTATAATGATGAAATTTTAACATTTAATCTTTTGACTCTAAATGACTGTTGGATGTGAATTATGACTTTGTCAACTAGAATAAGTGTGTTTAAAGTCATTTCTGTGCCTGAAACGGGTAAAAATGGAAGCTTTTGAGTAAGCAAAACTCTGTAAAAATGGCAATTTTGGTCACTGTGAGGGTTTAAAAAGTGGTTATTCAACATGAGGCATGATCCAATTGACATTTTGAATAAGTTTTGGTACAGTCCCAAAAATCAATTTTCGGATGGAAAAACGATGACTCCGGACCTGTCGAACGATCCCAAAATGGTCTATAATGATGAAATTTTAACATTTAATCTTTTGACTCTAAATGACTGTTGGATGTGAATTATGACTTTGTCAACTAGAATAAGTGTGTTTAAAGTCATTTCTGTGCCTGAAACGGGTAAAAATGGAAGCTTTTGAGTAAGCAAAACTCTGTAAAAATGGCAATTTTGGTCACTGTGAGGGTTTAAAAAGTGGTTATTCAACATGAGGCATGATCCAATTGACATTTTGAATCATTTTTGGTACAGTCCAAAAAATCAATTTTCGGATGAAAAACGATGACTCCGGACCTGTCGAACGATCCCAAAATGGTCTATAATGATGAAATTTTAACATTTAATCTTTTGACTCTAAATTACTGTTGGATGTGAATTGTGACTTTGTCAACTAAAATAAGTGTGTTTAAAGTCATTTTTGTGCCTGAAATGGGTCAAAATTGAAGCTTTTGAGTAAGCAAAACTCTGTAAAAATGGCAATTTTGGTCACTGTGAGGGTTTAAAAAGTGGTTATTCAACATGAGGCATGATCCAATTGACATTTTGAATCATTTTTGGTACAGTCCAAAAAATCAATTTTCGGATGAAAAACGATGACTCCGGACCAGTCGAACGATCCCAAAATGGTCTATAATGATGAAATTTTAACATTTAATCTTTTGACTCTAAATGACTGTTGGATGTGAATTATGACTTTTTCAACTAGAATAAGTGTGTTTAAAGTCATTTCTGTGCCTGAAACGGGTCAAAATTGAAGCTTTTGAGTAAGCAAAACTCTGTAAAAATGGCAATTTTGGTCACTGTGAGGGTTTAAAAAGTGGTTATTCAACATGAGGCATGATCCAATTAACATTTTGAATCATTTTTGGTACAGTCCAAAAAATCAATTTTCAGATGAAAAACGATGACTCCGGACCTGTCGAACGATCCCAAAATGGTCTATAATGATGACATTTTAACATTTAATCTTTTGACTCTAAATTACTGTTGGATGTGAATTGTGACTTTGTCAACTAAAATAAGTGTATTTAAAGTCATTTCTGTGCCTGAAACGGGTCAAAATTGAAGCTTTTGAGTAAGCAAAACTCTGTAAAAATGGCAATTTTGGTCACTGTGAGGGTTTAAAAAGTGGTTATTCAACATGAGGCATGATCCAATTGACATTCTGAATCATTTTTGGTACAGTCTAAAAAATCAATTTTCGGATGAAAAACGATGACTCCGGACCAGTCGAACGATCCCAAAATGGTCTATAATGATGAAATTTTAACATTTAATCTTTTGACTCTAAATGACTGTTGAATGTGAATTATGACACTGTCAACTAGAATAAGTGTGTTTAAAGTCATTTCTGTGCCTGAAACGGGTCAAAATGGAAGCTTTTGAGTAAGCAAAACTCTGTAAAAATGGCAATTTTGGTCACTGTGAGGGTTTAAAAAGTGGTTATTCAACATGAGGCATGATCCAATTGACATTTTGAATCATTTTTGGTACAGTCCAAAAAATCAATTTTCGGATGAAAAACGATGACTCCGGACCAGTCGAACGATCCCAAAATGGTCTATAATGATGAAATTTTAACATTTAATCTTTTGACTCTAAATTACTGATGGATGTGAATTATGACTTTGTCAACTAAAATAAGTGTGTTTAAAGTCATTTCTGTGCCTGAAACGGGTCAAAATTGAAGCTTTTGAGTAAGCAAAACTCTGTAAAAATGGCAATTTTGGTCACTGTGAGTGTTTAAAAAGTGGTTATTCAACATGAGGCATGATCCAATTGACATTTTGAATCATTTTTGGTACAGTCCAAAAAATCAATTTTCGGATGAAAAACGATGACTCCGGACCTGTCGAACGATCCCAAAATGGTCTATAATGATGAAATGTTAACATTTAATCTTTTGACTCTAAATGACTGTTGGATGTGAATTATGACTTTGTCAACTAGAATAAGTGTGTTTAAAGTCATTTCTGTGCCTGAAACGGGTCAAAATGGAAGCTTTTGAGTAAGCAAAACTCTGTAAAAATGGCAATTTTGGTCACTGTGAGGGTTTAAAAAGTGGTTATTCAACATGAGGCATGATCCAATTGACATTTTGAATCATTTTTGGTACAGTCCAAAAAATCAATTTTCGGATAAAAAACGATGACTCCGGACCAGTCGAACGATCCCAAAATTGTCTATAATGATGAAATTTTAACATTTAATCTTTTGACTCTAAATTACTGATGGATGTGAATTATGACTTTGTCAACTAAAATAAGTGTGTTTAAAGTCATTTCTGTGCCTGAAACGGGTCAAAATTGAAGCTTTTGAGTAAGCATGGCAATTTTGGTCACTGTGAGGGTTTAAAAAGTGGTTATTCAACATGAGGCATGATCCAATTGACATTTTGAATAATTTTTGGTACAGTCCCAAAAATCAATTTTCGGATGGAAAAACGATGACTCCGGACCTGTCGAACGATCCCAAAATGGTATTTAATGATGAAATTTTAACATTTAATCTTTTCACTTAAAATGACTGTTGGATGTGAATTATGACTTTGTCAACTAGAATAAGTGTGTTTAAAGTCATTTCTGTGCCTGAAACGGGTCAAAATGGAAGCTTTTGAGTAAGCAAAACTCTGTAAAAATGGCAATTTTGGTCACTGTGAGGGTTGAAAAAGTGGTTATTCAACATGAGGCATGATCCAATTGACATTTTGAATCATTTTTGGTACAGTCCAAAAAATCAATTTTCGGATGAAAAACGATGACTCCGGACCTGTCGAACGATCCCAAAATGGTCTATAATGATGAAATTTTAACATTTAATCTTTTGACTCTAAATTACTGTTGGATGTGAATTGTGACTTTGTCAACTAAAATAAGTGTGTTTAAAGTCATTTTTGTGCCTGAAACGGGTCAAAATTGAAACTTTTGAGTAAGCAAAACTCTGTAAAAATGGCAATTTTGGTCACTGTGAGGGTTTAAAAAGTGGTTATTCAACATGAGGCATGATCCAATTGACATTTTGAATCATTTTTGGTACAGTCCAAAAAATCAATTTTCGGATGAAAAACGATGACTCCGGACCAGTCGAACGATCCCAAAATGGTCTATAATGATGAAATTTTAACATTTAATCTTTTGACTCTAAATGACTGTTGGATGTGAATTATGACTTTTTCAACTAGAATAAGTGTGTTTAAAGTCATTTCTGTGCCTGAAACGGGTCATAATTGAAGCTTTTGAGTAAGCAAAACTCTGTAAAAATGGCAATTTTGGTCACTGTGAGGGTTTAAAAAGTGGTTATTCAACATGAGGCATGATCCAAATGACATTTTGAATCATTTTTGGTACAGTCCAAAAAATCAATTTTCAGATGAAAAACGATGACTCCGGACCTGTCGAACGATCCCAAAATGGTCTATAATGATGAAATTTTAACATTTAATCTTTTGACTCTAAATTACTGTTGGATGTGAATTGTGACTTTGTCAACTAAAATAAGTGTGTTTAAAGTCATTTCTGTGCCTGAAACGGGTCAAAATTGAAGCTTTTGAGTAAGCAAAACTCTGTAAAAATGGCAATTTTGGTCACTGTGAGGGTTTAAAAAGTGGTTATTCAACATGAGGCATGATCCAATTGACATTTTGAATCATTTTTGGTACAGTCTAAAAAATCAATTTTCCGATGAAAAACGATGACTCCGGACCAGTCGAACGATCCCAAAATGGTCTATAATGATGAAATTTTAACATTTAATCTTTTGACTCTAAATGACTGTTAAATGTGAATTATGACACTGTCAACTAAAATAAGTGTGTTTAAAGTCATTTCTGTGCCTGAAACGGGTCAAAATTGAAGCTTTTGAGTAAGCAAAACTCTGTAAAAATGGCAATTTTGGTCACTGTGAGGGTTTAAAAAGTGGTTATTCAACATGAGGCATGATCCAATTGACATTTTGAATCATTTTTGGTACAGTCCAAAAAATCAATTTTCGGATGAAAAACGATGACTCCGGACCTGTCGAACGATCCCAAAATGGTCTATAATGATGAAATTTTAACATTTAATCTTTTGACTCTAAATGACTGTTGGATGTGAATTATGACTTTGTCAACTAGAATAAGTGTGTTTAAAGTCATTTCTGTGCCTGAAACGGGTCAAAATGGAAGCTTTTGAGTAAGCAAAACTCTGTAAAAATGGCAATTTTGGTCACTGTGAGGGTTTAAAAAGTGGTTATTCAACATGAGGCATGATCCAATTGACATTTTGAATCATTTTTGGTACAGTCCAAAAAATCAATTTTCGGATGAAAAACGATGACTCCGGACCTGTCGAACGATCCCAAAATGGTCTATAATGATGAAATTTTAACATTTAATCTTTTGACTCTAAATTACTGTTGGATGTGAATTGTGACTTTGTCAACTAGAATAAGTGTGTTTAAAGTCATTTTTGTGCCTGAAACGGGTCAAAATTGAAGCTTTTGAGTAAGCAAAACTCTGTAAAAATGGCAATTTTGGTCACTGTGAGGGTTTAAAAAGTGGTTATTCAACATGAGGCATGATCCAATCGACATTTTGAATCATTTTTGGTACAGTCCAAAAAATCCATTTTCGGATAAAAAACGATGACTCCGGACCAGTCGAACGATCCCAAAATTGTCTATAATGATGAAATTTTAACATTTAATCTTTTGACTCTAAATTACTGATGGATGTGAATTATGACTTTGTCAACTAAAATAAGTGTGTTTAAAGTCATTTCTGTGCCTGAAACGGGTCAAAATTGAAGCTTTTGAGTAAGCAAAACTCTGTAAAAATGGCAATTTTGGTCACTGTGAGGGTTTAAAAAGTGGTTATTCAACATGAGGCATGATCCAATTGACATTTTGAATAATTTTTGGTACAGTCCCAAAAATCAATTTTCGGATGGAAAAACGATGACTCCGGACCTGTCGAACGATCCCAAAATGGTCTATAATGATGAAATTTTAACATTTAATCTTTTGACTCTAAATGACTGTTGGATGTGAATTATGACTTTGTCAACTAGAATAAGTGTGTTTAAAGTCATTTCTGTGCCTGAAACAGGTCAAAATGGAAGCTTTTGAGTAAGCAAAACTCTGTAAAAATGGCAATTTTGGTCACTGTGAGGGTTGAAAAAGTGGTTATTCAACATGAGGCATGATCCAATTGACATTTTGAATCATTTTTGGTACAGTCCAAAAAATCAATTTTCGGATGAAAAACGATGACTCCGGACCTGTCGAACGATCCCAAAATGGTCCATAATGATGAAATTTTAACATTTAATCTTTTGACTCTAAATTACTGTTGGATGTGAATTGTGACTTTTTCAACTAAAATAAGTGTGTTTAAAGTCATTTTTGTGCCTGAAACGGGTCAAAATTGAAGCTTTTGAGTAAGCAAAACTCTGTAAAAATGGCAATTTTGGTCACTGTGAGGGTTTAAAAAGTGGTTATTCAACATGAGGCATGATCCAATTAACATTTTGAATCATTTTTGGTACAGTCCAAAAAATCAATTTTCGGGTGAAAAACGATGACTCCGGACCAGTCGAACGATTCCAAAATGGTCTATAATGATGAAATTTTAACATTTAATCTTTTGACACTAAATTACTGATGGATGTGAATTATGACTTTGTCAACTAAAATAAGTGTGTTTAAAGTCATTTCTGTGCCTGAAACTGGTCAAAATTGAAGCTTTTGAGTAAGCAAAACTCTGTAAAAATGGCAATTTTGGTCACTGTGAGGGTTTAAAAAGTGGTTATTCAACATGAGGCATGATCCAATTGACATTTTGAATCATTTTTGGTACAGTCTAAAAAATCAATTTTCGGATGAAAAACGATGACTCCGGACCAGTCGAACGATCCCAAAATGGTCTATAATGATGAAATTTTAACATTTAATCTTTTGACTCTAAATGACTGTTGAATGTGAATTATGACTCTGTCAACTAGAATAAGTGTGTTTAAAGTCATTTCTGTGCCTGAAACGGGTCAAAATGGAAGCTTTTGAGTAAGCAAAACTCTGTAAAAATGGCAATTTTGGTCACTGTGAGGGTTTAAAAAGTGGTTATTCAACATGAGGCATGATCCAATTGACATTTTGAATCATTTTTGGTACAGTCCAAAAAATCAATTTTCGGATGAAAAACGATGACTCCGGACCTGCCGAACGATCCCAAAATGGTCTATAATGATGAAATTTTAACATTTAATCTTTTGACTCTAAATTACTGTTGGATGTGAATTGTGACTTTGTCAACTAGAATAAGTGTGTTTAAAGTCATTTTTGTGCCTGAAACGGGTCAAAATTGAAGCTTTTGAGTAAGCAAAACTCTGTAAAAATGGCAATTTTGGTCACTGAGAGGGTTTAAAAAGTGGTTATTCAACATGAGGCATGATCCAATTGACATTTTGAATCATTTTTGGTACAGTCCAAAAAATCAATTTTCGGATAAAAAACGATGACTCCGGACCAGTCGAACGATCCCAAAATGGTCTATAATGATGAAATTTTAACATTTAATCTTTTGACTCTAAATTACTGATGGATGTGAATTATGACTTTGTCAACTAAAATAAGTGTGTTTAAAGTCATTTCTGTGCCTGAAACGGGTCAAAATTGAAGCTTTTGAATAAGCAAAACTCTGTAAAAATGGCAATTTTGGTCACTGTGAGGGTTTAAAAGGTGGTTATTCATCATGAGGCATGATCCAATTGACATTTTGAATCATTTTTAATACAGTCCAAAAAATCAATTTTCGGATGAAAAACGATGACTCCGGACCTGTCGAACGATCCCAAAATGGTCTATAATGATGAAATTTTAACATTTAATCTTTTGACTCTAAATGACTGTTGGATGTGCATTATGACTTTGTCAACTAGAATAAGTGTGTTTAAAGTCATTTCTGTGCCTGAAACGGGTCAAAATGGAAGCTTTTGAGTAAGCAAAACTCTGTAAAAATGGCAATTTTGGTCACTGTGAGGGTTTAAAAAGTGGTTATTCAACATGAGGCACGATCCAATTGACATTTTGAATCATTTTTGGTACAGTCCAAAAAATCAATTTTCGGATGAAAAACGATGACTCCGGACCTGTCGAACGATCCCAAAATGGTCAATATGGATGAAATTTCAACATTTAATCTTTTGACTCTAAATGACTGTTGGATGTGAATTATGACTTTTTCAACTAGAATAAGTGTGTTTAAAGTCATTTCTGTGCCTGAAACGGGTCAAAATTGAAGCTTTTGAGTAAGCAAAACTCTGTAAAAATGGCAATTTTGGTCACTGTGAGGGTTTAAAAAGTGGTTATTCAACATGAGGCATGATCCAATTGACATTTTGAATCATTTTTGGTACAGTCCAAAAAATCAATTTTCAGATGAAAAACGATGACTCCGGACCTGTCGAACGATCCCAAAATGGTCTATAATGATGAAATTTTAACATTTAATCTTTTGACTCTAAATTACTGTTGGATGTGAATTGTGACTTTGTCAACTAAAATAAGTGTGTTTAAAGTCATTTCTGTGCCTGAAACAGGTCAAAATTGAAGCTTTTGAGTAAGCAAAACTCTGTAAAAATGGCAATTTTGGTCACTGTGAGGGTTTAAAAAGTGGTTATTCAACATGATCCAATTAACATTTTGAATCATTTTTGGTACAGTCCAAAAAATCAATTTTCGGATGAAAAACGATGACTCCGGACCAGTCGAACGATCCCAAAATGGTCTATAATGATGAAATTTTAACATTTAATCTTTTGACACTAAATTACTGATGGATGTGAATTATGACTTTGTCAACTAAAATAAGTGTGTTTAAAGTCATTTCTGTGCCTGAAACGGGTCAAAATTGAAGCTTTTGAGTAAGCAAAACTCTGTAAAAATGGCAATTTTGGTCACTGTGAGGGTTTAAAAAGTGGTTATTCAACATGAGGCATGATCCAATTGACATTTTGAATCATTTTTGGTACAGTCTAAAAAATCAATTTTCGGATGAAAAACGATGACTCCGGACCAGTCGAACGATCCCAAAATGGTCTATAATGATGAAATTTTAACATTTAATCTTTTGACTCTAAATGACTGTTGAATGTGAATTATGACTCTGTCAACTAGAATAAGTGTGTTTAAAGTCATTTCTGTGCCTGAAACGGGTCAAAATGGAAGCTTTTGAGTAAGCAAAACTCTGTAAAAATGGCAATTTTGGTCACTGTGAGGGTTTAAAAAGTGGTTATTCAACATGAGGCATGATCCAATTGACATTTTGAATCATTTTTGGTACAGTCCAAAAAATCAATTTTCGGATGAAAAACGATGACTCCGGACCTGTCGAACGATCCCAAAATGGTCTATAATGATGAAATTTTAACATTTAATCTTTTGACTCTAAATTACTGTTGGATGTGAATTGTGACTTTGTCAACTAGAATAAGTGTGTTTAAAGTCATTTTTGTGCCTGAAACGGGTCAAAATTGAAGCTTTTGAGTAAGCAAAACTCTGTAAAAATGGCAATTTTGGTCACTGTGAGGGTTTAAAAAGTGGTTATTCAACATGAGGCATGATCCAATTGACATTTTGAATCATTTTTGGTACAGTCCAAAAAATCAATTTTCGGATAAAAAACGATGACTCCGGACCAGTCGAACGATCCCAAAATGGTCTATAATGATGAAATTTTAACATTTAATCTTTTGACTCTAAATTACTGATGGATGTGAATTATGACTTTGTCAACTAAAATAAGTGTGTTTAAAGTCATTTCTGTGCCTGAAACGGGTCAAAATTGAAGCTTTTGAGTAAGCAAAACTCTGTAAAAATGGCAATTTTGGTCACTGTGAGGGTTTAAAAAGTGGTTATTCATCATGAGGCATGATCCAATTGACATTTTGAATCATTTTTAATACAGTCCAAAAAATCAATTTTCGGATGAAAAACGATGACTCCGGACCTGTCGAACGATCCCAAAATGGTCTATAATGATGAAATTTTAACATTTAATCTTTTGACTCTAAATGACTGTTGGATGTGCATTATGACTTTGTCAACTAGAATAAGTGTGTTTAAAGTCATTTCTGTGCCTGAAACGGGTCAAAATGGAAGCTTTTGAGTAAGCAAAACTCTGTAAAAATGGCAATTTTGGTCACTGTGAGGGTTTAAAAAGTGGTTATTCAACATGAGGCATGATCCAATTGACATTTTGAATCATTTTTGGTACAGTCCAAAAAATCAATTTTCGGATGAAAAACGATGACTCCGGACCTGTCGAACGATCCCAAAATGGTCAATATGGATGAAATTTCAACATTTAATCTTTTGACTCTAAATGACTGTTGGATGTGAATTGTGACTTTGTCAACTAGAATAAGTGTGTTTAAAGTCATTTTTGTGCCTGAAACGGGTCAAAATTGAAGCTTTTGAGTAAGCAAAACTCTGTAAAAATGGCAATTTTGGTCACTGTGAGGGTTTAAAAAGTGGTTATTCAACATGAGGCATGATCCAATTGACATTTTGAATCATTTTTGGTACAGTCCAAAAAATCAATTTTCGGATAAAAAACGATGACTCCGGACCAGTCGAACGATCCCAAAATGGTCTATAATGATGAAATTTTAACATTTAATCTTTTGACTCTAAATTACTGATGGATGTGAATTATGACTTTGTCAACTAAAATAAGTGTGTTTAAAGTCATTTCTGTGCCTGAAACAGGTCAAAATTGAAGCTTTTGAGTAAGCAAAACTCTGTAAAAATGGCAATTTTGGTCACTGTGAGGGTTTAAAAAGTGGTTATTCAACATGATCCAATTAACATTTTGAATCATTTTTGGTACAGTCCAAAAAATCAATTTTCGGATGAAAAACGATGACTCCGGACCTGTCGAACGATCCCAAAATGGTCTATAATGATGAAATTTTAACATTTAATCTTTTGACTCTAAATGACTGTTGAATGTGAATTATGACTCTGTCAACTAGAATAAGTGTGTTTAAAGTCATTTCTGTGCCAGAAACGGGTCAAAATGGAAGCTTTTGAGTAAGCAAAACTCTGTAAAAATGGCAATTTTGGTCACTGTGAGGGTTTAAAAAGTGGTTATTCAACATGAGGCATGATCCAATTGACATTTTGAATCATTTTTGGTACAGTCCAAAAAATCAATTTTCGGATGAAAAACGATGACTCCGGACCTGTCGAACGATCCCAAAATGGTCTATAATGATGAAATTTTAACATTTAATCTTTTGACTCTAAATGACTGTTGGATGTGAATTATGACTTTGTCAACTAGAATAAGTGTGTTTAAAGTCATTTCTGTGCCTGAAACGGGTCAAAATGGAAGCTTTTGAGTAAGCAAAACTCTGTAAAAATGGCAATTTTGGTCACTGTGAGGGTTTAAAAAGTGGGTATTTAACATGAGGCATGATCCAATTGACATTTTGAATCATTTTTGGTACAGTCCAAAAAATCAATTTTCGGATGAAAAACTATGACTCCGGACCTGTCGAACGATCCCAAAATGGTCTATAATGATGAAATTTTAACATTTAATCTTTTGACTCTAAATTACTGTTGGATGTGAATTGTGACTTTGTCAACTAGAATAAGTGTGTTTAAAGTCATTTTTGTGCCTGAAACGGGTCAAAATTGAAGCTTTTGAGTAAGCAAAACTCTGTAAAAATGCCAATTTTGGTCACTGTGAGGGTTTAAAAAGTGGTTATTCAACATGAGGCATGATCCAATCGACATTTTGAATCATTTTTGGTACAGTCCAAAAAATCAATTTTCGGATAAAAAACGATGACTCCGGACCAGTCGAACGATCCCAAAATTGTCTATAATGATGAAATTTTAACATTTAATCTTTTGACTCTAAATTACTGATGGATGTGAATTATGACTTTGTCAACTAAAATAAGTGTGTTTAAAGTCATTTCTGTGCCTGAAACGGGTCAAAATTGAAGCTTTTGAGTAAGCAAAACTCTGTAAAAATGGCAATTTTGGTCACTGTGAGGGTTTAAAAAGTGGTTATTCAACATGAGGCATGATCCAATTGACATTTTGAATAATTTTTGGTACAGTCCCAAAAATCAATTTTCGGATGGAAAAACGATGACTCCGGACCTGTCGAACGATCCCAAAATGGTCTATAATGATGAAATTTTAACATTTAATCTTTTGACTCTAAATGACTGTTGGATGTGAATTATGACTTTGTCAACTAGAATAAGTGTGTTTAAAGTCATTTCTGTGCCTGAAACGGGTAAAAATGGAAGCTTTTGAGTAAGTAAAACTCTGTAAAAATGGCAATTTTGGTCACTGTGAGGGTTTAAAAAGTGGTTATTCAACATGAGGCATGATCCAATTGACATTTTGAATCATTTTTGGTACAGTCCAAAAAATCAATTTTCGGATGAAAAACGATGACTCCGGACCTGTCGAACGATCCCAAAATGGTCAATAATGATGAAATTTTAACATTTAATCTTTTGACTCTAAATTACTGTTGGATGTGAATTGTGACTTTGTCAACTAAAATAAGTGTGTTTAAAGTCATTTTTGTGCCTGAAATGGGTCAAAATTGAAGCTTTTGAGTAAGCAAAACTCTGTAAAAATGGCAATTTTGGTCACTGTGAGGGTTTAAAAAGTGGTTATTCAACATGAGGCATGATCCAATTGACATTTTGACTCATTTTTGGTACAGTCCAAAAAATCAATTTTCGGATGAAAAACGATGACTCCGGACCAGTCGAACGATCCCAAAATGGTCTATAATGATGAAATTTTAACATTTAATCTTTTGACTCTAAATGACTGTTGGATGTGAATTATGACTTTTTCAACTAGAATAAGTGTGTTTAAAGTCATTTCTGTGCCTGAAACGGGTCAAAATTGAAGCTTTTGAGTAAGCAAAACTCTGTAAAAATGGCAATTTTGGTCACTGTGAGGGTTTAAAAAGTGGTTATTCAACATGAGGCATGATCCAATTGACATTCTGAATCATTTTTGGTACAGTCTAAAAAATCAATTTTCGGATGAAAAACGATGACTCCGGACCAGTCGAACGATCCCAAAATGGTCTATAATGATGAAATTTTAACATTTAATCTTTTGACTCTAAATGACTGTTGGATGTGAATTATGACTTTGTCAACTAGAATAAGTGTGTTTAAAGTCATTTCTGTGCCTGAAACAGGTCAAAATGGAATCTTTTGAGTAAGCAAAACTCTGTAAAAATGGCAATTTTGGTCACTGTGAGGGTTGAAAAAGTGGTTATTCAACATGAGGCATGATCCAATTGACATTTTGAATCATTTTTGGTACAGTCCAAAAAATCAATTTTCGGATGAAAAACGATGACTCCGGACCTGTCGAACGATCCCAAAATGGTCCATAATGATGAAATTTTAACATTTAATCTTTTGACTCTAAATTACTGTTGGATGTGAATTGTGACTTTTTCAACTAAAATAAGTGTGTTTAAAGTCATTTTTGTGCCTGAAACGGGTCAAAATTGAAGCTTTTGAGTAAGCAAAACTCTGTAAAAATGGCAATTTTGGTCACTGTGAGGGTTTAAAAAGTGGTTATTCAACATGAGGCATGATCCAATTAACATTTTGAATCATTTTTGGTACAGTCCAAAAAATCAATTTTCGGGTGAAAAACGATGACTCCGGACCAGTCGAACGATTCCAAAATGGTCTATAATGATGAAATTTTAACATTTAATCTTTTGACACTAAATTACTGATGGATGTGAATTATGACTTTGTCAACTAAAATAAGTGTGTTTAAAGTCATTTCTGTGCCTGAAACTGGTCAAAATTGAAGCTTTTGAGTAAGCAAAACTCTGTAAAAATGGCAATTTTGGTCACTGTGAGGGTTTAAAAAGTGGTTATTCAACATGAGGCATGATCCAATTGACATTTTGAATCATTTTTGGTACAGTCTAAAAAATCAATTTTCGGATGAAAAACGATGACTCCGGACCAGTCGAACGATCCCAAAATGGTCTATAATGATGAAATTTTAACATTTAATCTTTTGACTCTAAATGACTGTTGAATGTGAATTATGACTCTGTCAACTAGAATAAGTGTGTTTAAAGTCATTTCTGTGCCTGAAACGGGTCAAAATGGAAGCTTTTGAGTAAGCAAAACTCTGTAAAAATGGCAATTTTGGTCACTGTGAGGGTTTAAAAAGTGGTTATTCAACATGAGGCATGATCCAATTGACATTTTGAATCATTTTTGGTACAGTCCAAAAAATCAATTTTCGGATGAAAAACGATGACTCCGGACCTGCCGAACGATCCCAAAATGGTCTATAATGATGAAATTTTAACATTTAATCTTTTGACTCTAAATTACTGTTGGATGTGAATTGTGACTTTGTCAACTAGAATAAGTGTGTTTAAAGTCATTTTTGTGCCTGAAACGGGTCAAAATTGAAGCTTTTGAGTAAGCAAAACTCTGTAAAAATGGCAATTTTGGTCACTGAGAGGGTTTAAAAAGTGGTTATTCAACATGAGGCATGATCCAATTGACATTTTGAATCATTTTTGGTACAGTCCAAAAAATCAATTTTCGGATAAAAAACGATGACTCCGGACCAGTCGAACGATCCCAAAATGGTCTATAATGATGAAATTTTAACATTTAATCTTTTGACTCTAAATTACTGATGGATGTGAATTATGACTTTGTCAACTAAAATAAGTGTGTTTAAAGTCATTTCTGTGCCTGAAACGGGTCAAAATTGAAGCTTTTGAGTAAGCAAAACTCTGTAAAAATGGCAATTTTGGTCACTGTGAGGGTTTAAAAAGTGGTTATTCATCATGAGGCATGATCCAATTGACATTTTGAATCATTTTTAATACAGTCCAAAAAATCAATTTTCGGATGAAAAACGATGACTCCGGACCTGTCGAACGATCCCAAAATGGTCTATAATGATGAAATTTTAACATTTAATCTTTTGACTCTAAATGACTGTTGGATGTGCATTATGACTTTGTCAACTAGAATAAGTGTGTTTAAAGTCATTTCTGTGCCTGAAACGGGTCAAAATGGAAGCTTTTGAGTAAGCAAAACTCTGTAAAAATGGCAATTTTGGTCACTGTGAGGGTTTAAAAAGTGGTTATTCAACATGAGGCACGATCCAATTGACATTTTGAATCATTTTTGGTACAGTCCAAAAAATCAATTTTCGGATGAAAAACGATGACTCCGGACCTGTCGAACGATCCCAAAATGGTCAATATGGATGAAATTTCAACATTTAATCTTTTGACTCTAAATGACTGTTGGATGTGAATTATGACTTTTTCAACTAGAATAAGTGTGTTTAAAGTCATTTCTGTGCCTGAAACGGGTCAAAATTGAAGCTTTTGAGTAAGCAAAACTCTGTAAAAATGGCAATTTTGGTCACTGTGAGGGTTTAAAAAGTGGTTATTCAACATGAGGCATGATCCAATTGACATTTTGAATCATTTTTGGTACAGTCCAAAAAATCAATTTTCAGATGAAAAACGATGACTCCGGACCTGTCGAACGATCCCAAAATGGTCTATAATGATGAAATTTTAACATTTAATCTTTTGACTCTAAATTACTGTTGGATGTGAATTGTGACTTTGTCAACTAAAATAAGTGTGTTTAAAGTCATTTCTGTGCCTGAAACAGGTCAAAATTGAAGCTTTTGAGTAAGCAAAACTCTGTAAAAATGGCAATTTTGGTCACTGTGAGGGTTTAAAAAGTGGTTATTCAACATGATCCAATTAACATTTTGAATCATTTTTGGTACAGTCCAAAAAATCAATTTTCGGATGAAAAACGATGACTCCGGACCAGTCGAACGATCCCAAAATGGTCTATAATGATGAAATTTTAACATTTAATCTTTTGACACTAAATTACTGATGGATGTGAATTATGACTTTGTCAACTAAAATAAGTGTGTTTAAAGTCATTTCTGTGCCTGAAACGGGTCAAAATTGAAGCTTTTGAGTAAGCAAAACTCTGTAAAAATGGCAATTTTGGTCACTGTGAGGGTTTAAAAAGTGGTTATTCAACATGAGGCATGATCCAATTGACATTTTGAATCATTTTTGGTACAGTCTAAAAAATCAATTTTCGGATGAAAAACGATGACTCCGGACCAGTCGAACGATCCCAAAATGGTCTATAATGATGAAATTTTAACATTTAATCTTTTGACTCTAAATGACTGTTGAATGTGAATTATGACTCTGTCAACTAGAATAAGTGTGTTTAAAGTCATTTCTGTGCCTGAAACGGGTCAAAATGGAAGCTTTTGAGTAAGCAAAACTCTGTAAAAATGGCAATTTTGGTCACTGTGAGGGTTTAAAAAGTGGTTATTCAACATGAGGCATGATCCAATTGACATTTTGAATCATTTTTGGTACAGTCCAAAAAATCAATTTTCGGATGAAAAACGATGACTCCGGACCTGTCGAACGATCCCAAAATGGTCAATATGGATGAAATTTCAACATTTAATCTTTTGACTCTAAATGACTGTTGGATGTGAATTATGACTTTTTCAACTAGAATAAGTGTGTTTAAAGTCATTTCTGTGCCTGAAACGGGTCAAAATTGAAGCTTTTGAGTAAGCAAAACTCTGTAAAAATGGCAATTTTGGTCACTGTGAGGGTTTAAAAAGTGGTTATTCAACATGAGGCATGATCCAATTGACATTTTGAATCATTTTTGGTACAGTCCAAAAAATCAATTTTCAGATGAAAAACGATGACTCCGGACCTGTCGAACGATCCCAAAATGGTCTATAATGATGAAATTTTAACATTTAATCTTTTGACTCTAAATTACTGTTGGATGTGAATTGTGACTTTGTCAACTAAAATAAGTGTGTTTAAAGTCATTTCTGTGCCTGAAACAGGTCAAAATTGAAGCTTTTGAGTAAGCAAAACTCTGTAAAAATGGCAATTTTGGTCACTGTGAGGGTTTAAAAAGTGGTTATTCAACATGATCCAATTAACATTTTGAATCATTTTTGGTACAGTCCAAAAAATCAATTTTCGGATGAAAAACGATGACTCCGGACCAGTCGAACGATCCCAAAATGGTCTATAATGATGAAATTTTAACATTTAATCTTTTGACACTAAATTACTGATGGATGTGAATTATGACTTTGTCAACTAAAATAAGTGTGTTTAAAGTCATTTCTGTGCCTGAAACGGGTCAAAATTGAAGCTTTTGAGTAAGCAAAACTCTGTAAAAATGGCAATTTTGGTCACTGTGAGGGTTTAAAAAGTGGTTATTCAACATGAGGCATGATCCAATTGACATTTTGAATCATTTTTGGTACAGTCTAAAAAATCAATTTTCGGATGAAAAACGATGACTCCGGACCAGTCGAACGATCCCAAAATGGTCTATAATGATGAAATTTTAACATTTAATCTTTTGACTCTAAATGACTGTTGAATGTGAATTATGACTCTGTCAACTAGAATAAGTGTGTTTAAAGTCATTTCTGTGCCTGAAACGGGTCAAAATGGAAGCTTTTGAGTAAGCAAAACTCTGTAAAAATGGCAATTTTGGTCACTGTGAGGGTTTAAAAAGTGGTTATTCAACATGAGGCATGATCCAATTGACATTTTGAATCATTTTTGGTACAGTCCAAAAAATCAATTTTCGGATGAAAAACGATGACTCCGGACCTGTCGAACGATCCCAAAATGGTCTATAATGATGAAATTTTAACATTTAATCTTTTGACTCTAAATTACTGTTGGATGTGAATTGTGACTTTGTCAACTAGAATAAGTGTGTTTAAAGTCATTTTTGTGCCTGAAACGGGTCAAAATTGAAGCTTTTGAGTAAGCAAAACTCTGTAAAAATGGCAATTTTGGTCACTGTGAGGGTTTAAAAAGTGGTTATTCAACATGAGGCATGATCCAATTGACATTTTGAATCATTTTTGGTACAGTCCAAAAAATCAATTTTCGGATAAAAAACGATGACTCCGGACCAGTCGAACGATCCCAAAATGGTCTATAATGATGAAATTTTAACATTTAATCTTTTGACTCTAAATTACTGATGGATGTGAATTATGACTTTGTCAACTAAAATAAGTGTGTTTAAAGTCATTTCTGTGCCTGAAACGGGTCAAAATTGAAGCTTTTGAGTAAGCAAAACTCTGTAAAAATGGCAATTTTGGTCACTGTGAGGGTTTAAAAAGTGGTTATTCATCATGAGGCATGATCCAATTGACATTTTGAATCATTTTTAATACAGTCCAAAAAATCAATTTTCGGATGAAAAACGATGACTCCGGACCTGTCGAACGATCCCAAAATGGTCTATAATGATGAAATTTTAACATTTAATCTTTTGACTCTAAATGACTGTTGGATGTGCATTATGACTTTGTCAACTAGAATAAGTGTGTTTAAAGTCATTTCTGTGCCTGAAACGGGTCAAAATGGAAGCTTTTGAGTAAGCAAAACTCTGTAAAAATGGCAATTTTGGTCACTGTGAGGGTTTAAAAAGTGGTTATTCAACATGAGGCATGATCCAATTGACATTTTGAATCATTTTTGGTACAGTCCAAAAAATCAATTTTCGGATGAAAAACGATGACTCCGGACCTGTCGAACGATCCCAAAATGGTCAATATGGATGAAATTTCAACATTTAATCTTTTGACTCTAAATGACTGTTGGATGTGAATTGTGACTTTGTCAACTAGAATAAGTGTGTTTAAAGTCATTTTTGTGCCTGAAACGGGTCAAAATTGAAGCTTTTGAGTAAGCAAAACTCTGTAAAAATGGCAATTTTGGTCACTGTGAGGGTTTAAAAAGTGGTTATTCAACATGAGGCATGATCCAATTGACATTTTGAATCATTTTTGGTACAGTCCAAAAAATCAATTTTCGGATAAAAAACGATGACTCCGGACCAGTCGAACGATCCCAAAATGGTCTATAATGATGAAATTTTAACATTTAATCTTTTGACTCTAAATTACTGATGGATGTGAATTATGACTTTGTCAACTAAAATAAGTGTGTTTAAAGTCATTTCTGTGCCTGAAACAGGTCAAAATTGAAGCTTTTGAGTAAGCAAAACTCTGTAAAAATGGCAATTTTGGTCACTGTGAGGGTTTAAAAAGTGGTTATTCAACATGATCCAATTAACATTTTGAATCATTTTTGGTACAGTCCAAAAAATCAATTTTCGGATGAAAAACGATGACTCCGGACCTGTCGAACGATCCCAAAATGGTCTATAATGATGAAATTTTAACATTTAATCTTTTGACTCTAAATGACTGTTGAATGTGAATTATGACTCTGTCAACTAGAATAAGTGTGTTTAAAGTCATTTCTGTGCCAGAAACGGGTCAAAATGGAAGCTTTTGAGTAAGCAAAACTCTGTAAAAATGGCAATTTTGGTCACTGTGAGGGTTTAAAAAGTGGTTATTCAACATGAGGCATGATCCAATTGACATTTTGAATCATTTTTGGTACAGTCCAAAAAATCAATTTTCGGATGAAAAACGATGACTCCGGACCTGTCGAACGATCCCAAAATGGTCTATAATGATGAAATTTTAACATTTAATCTTTTGACTCTAAATGACTGTTGGATGTGAATTATGACTTTGTCAACTAGAATAAGTGTGTTTAAAGTCATTTCTGTGCCTGAAACGGGTCAAAATGGAAGCTTTTGAGTAAGCAAAACTCTGTAAAAATGGCAATTTTGGTCACTGTGAGGGTTTAAAAAGTGGGTATTTAACATGAGGCATGATCCAATTGACATTTTGAATCATTTTTGGTACAGTCCAAAAAATCAATTTTCGGATGAAAAACTATGACTCCGGACCTGTCGAACGATCCCAAAATGGTCTATAATGATGAAATTTTAACATTTAATCTTTTGACTCTAAATTACTGTTGGATGTGAATTGTGACTTTGTCAACTAGAATAAGTGTGTTTAAAGTCATTTTTGTGCCTGAAACGGGTCAAAATTGAAGCTTTTGAGTAAGCAAAACTCTGTAAAAATGCCAATTTTGGTCACTGTGAGGGTTTAAAAAGTGGTTATTCAACATGAGGCATGATCCAATCGACATTTTGAATCATTTTTGGTACAGTCCAAAAAATCAATTTTCGGATAAAAAACGATGACTCCGGACCAGTCGAACGATCCCAAAATTGTCTATAATGATGAAATTTTAACATTTAATCTTTTGACTCTAAATTACTGATGGATGTGAATTATGACTTTGTCAACTAAAATAAGTGTGTTTAAAGTCATTTCTGTGCCTGAAACGGGTCAAAATTGAAGCTTTTGAGTAAGCAAAACTCTGTAAAAATGGCAATTTTGGTCACTGTGAGGGTTTAAAAAGTGGTTATTCAACATGAGGCATGATCCAATTGACATTTTGAATAATTTTTGGTACAGTCCCAAAAATCAATTTTCGGATGGAAAAACGATGACTCCGGACCTGTCGAACGATCCCAAAATGGTCTATAATGATGAAATTTTAACATTTAATCTTTTGACTCTAAATGACTGTTGGATGTGAATTATGACTTTGTCAACTAGAATAAGTGTGTTTAAAGTCATTTCTGTGCCTGAAACGGGTAAAAATGGAAGCTTTTGAGTAAGTAAAACTCTGTAAAAATGGCAATTTTGGTCACTGTGAGGGTTTAAAAAGTGGTTATTCAACATGAGGCATGATCCAATTGACATTTTGAATCATTTTTGGTACAGTCCAAAAAATCAATTTTCGGATGAAAAACGATGACTCCGGACCTGTCGAACGATCCCAAAATGGTCAATAATGATGAAATTTTAACATTTAATCTTTTGACTCTAAATTACTGTTGGATGTGAATTGTGACTTTGTCAACTAAAATAAGTGTGTTTAAAGTCATTTTTGTGCCTGAAATGGGTCAAAATTGAAGCTTTTGAGTAAGCAAAACTCTGTAAAAATGGCAATTTTGGTCACTGTGAGGGTTTAAAAAGTGGTTATTCAACATGAGGCATGATCCAATTGACATTTTGACTCATTTTTGGTACAGTCCAAAAAATCAATTTTCGGATGAAAAACGATGACTCCGGACCAGTCGAACGATCCCAAAATGGTCTATAATGATGAAATTTTAACATTTAATCTTTTGACTCTAAATGACTGTTGGATGTGAATTATGACTTTTTCAACTAGAATAAGTGTGTTTAAAGTCATTTCTGTGCCTGAAACGGGTCAAAATTGAAGCTTTTGAGTAAGCAAAACTCTGTAAAAATGGCAATTTTGGTCACTGTGAGGGTTTAAAAAGTGGTTATTCAACATGAGGCATGATCCAATTGACATTCTGAATCATTTTTGGTACAGTCTAAAAAATCAATTTTCGGATGAAAAACGATGACTCCGGACCAGTCGAACGATCCCAAAATGGTCTATAATGATGAAATTTTAACATTTAATCTTTTGACTCTAAATGACTGTTGGATGTGAATTATGACTTTGTCAACTAGAATAAGTGTGTTTAAAGTCATTTCTGTGCCTGAAACAGGTCAAAATGGAAGCTTTTGAGTAAGCAAAACTCTGTAAAAATGGCAATTTTGGTCACTGTGAGGGTTGAAAAAGTGGTTATTCAACATGAGGCATGATCCAATTGACATTTTGAATCATTTTTGGTACAGTCCAAAAAATCAATTTTCGGATGAAAAACGATGACTCCGGACCTGTCGAACGATCCCAAAATGGTCCATAATGATGAAATTTTAACATTTAATCTTTTGACTCTAAATTACTGTTGGATGTGAATTGTGACTTTTTCAACTAAAATAAGTGTGTTTAAAGTCATTTTTGTGCCTGAAACGGGTCAAAATTGAAGCTTTTGAGTAAGCAAAACTCTGTAAAAATGGCAATTTTGGTCACTGTGAGGGTTTAAAAAGTGGTTATTCAACATGAGGCATGATCCAATTAACATTTTGAATCATTTTTGGTACAGTCCAAAAAATCAATTTTCGGGTGAAAAACGATGACTCCGGACCAGTCGAACGATTCCAAAATGGTCTATAATGATGAAATTTTAACATTTAATCTTTTGACACTAAATTACTGATGGATGTGAATTATGACTTTGTCAACTAAAATAAGTGTGTTTAAAGTCATTTCTGTGCCTGAAACTGGTCAAAATTGAAGCTTTTGAGTAAGCAAAACTCTGTAAAAATGGCAATTTTGGTCACTGTGAGGGTTTAAAAAGTGGTTATTCAACATGAGGCATGATCCAATTGACATTTTGAATCATTTTTGGTACAGTCTAAAAAATCAATTTTCGGATGAAAAACGATGACTCCGGACCAGTCGAACGATCCCAAAATGGTCTATAATGATGAAATTTTAACATTTAATCTTTTGACTCTAAATGACTGTTGAATGTGAATTATGACTCTGTCAACTAGAATAAGTGTGTTTAAAGTCATTTCTGTGCCTGAAACGGGTCAAAATGGAAGCTTTTGAGTAAGCAAAACTCTGTAAAAATGGCAATTTTGGTCACTGTGAGGGTTTAAAAAGTGGTTATTCAACATGAGGCATGATCCAATTGACATTTTGAATCATTTTTGGTACAGTCCAAAAAATCAATTTTCGGATGAAAAACGATGACTCCGGACCTGCCGAACGATCCCAAAATGGTCTATAATGATGAAATTTTAACATTTAATCTTTTGACTCTAAATTACTGTTGGATGTGAATTGTGACTTTGTCAACTAGAATAAGTGTGTTTAAAGTCATTTTTGTGCCTGAAACGGGTCAAAATTGAAGCTTTTGAGTAAGCAAAACTCTGTAAAAATGGCAATTTTGGTCACTGAGAGGGTTTAAAAAGTGGTTATTCAACATGAGGCATGATCCAATTGACATTTTGAATCATTTTTGGTACAGTCCAAAAAATCAATTTTCGGATAAAAAACGATGACTCCGGACCAGTCGAACGATCCCAAAATGGTCTATAATGATGAAATTTTAACATTTAATCTTTTGACTCTAAATTACTGATGGATGTGAATTATGACTTTGTCAACTAAAATAAGTGTGTTTAAAGTCATTTCTGTGCCTGAAACGGGTCAAAATTGAAGCTTTTGAGTAAGCAAAACTCTGTAAAAATGGCAATTTTGGTCACTGTGAGGGTTTAAAAAGTGGTTATTCATCATGAGGCATGATCCAATTGACATTTTGAATCATTTTTAATACAGTCCAAAAAATCAATTTTCGGATGAAAAACGATGACTCCGGACCTGTCGAACGATCCCAAAATGGTCTATAATGATGAAATTTTAACATTTAATCTTTTGACTCTAAATGACTGTTGGATGTGCATTATGACTTTGTCAACTAGAATAAGTGTGTTTAAAGTCATTTCTGTGCCTGAAACGGGTCAAAATGGAAGCTTTTGAGTAAGCAAAACTCTGTAAAAATGGCAATTTTGGTCACTGTGAGGGTTTAAAAAGTGGTTATTCAACATGAGGCACGATCCAATTGACATTTTGAATCATTTTTGGTACAGTCCAAAAAATCAATTTTCGGATGAAAAACGATGACTCCGGACCTGTCGAACGATCCCAAAATGGTCAATATGGATGAAATTTCAACATTTAATCTTTTGACTCTAAATGACTGTTGGATGTGAATTATGACTTTTTCAACTAGAATAAGTGTGTTTAAAGTCATTTCTGTGCCTGAAACGGGTCAAAATTGAAGCTTTTGAGTAAGCAAAACTCTGTAAAAATGGCAATTTTGGTCACTGTGAGGGTTTAAAAAGTGGTTATTCAACATGAGGCATGATCCAATTGACATTTTGAATCATTTTTGGTACAGTCCAAAAAATCAATTTTCAGATGAAAAACGATGACTCCGGACCTGTCGAACGATCCCAAAATGGTCTATAATGATGAAATTTTAACATTTAATCTTTTGACTCTAAATTACTGTTGGATGTGAATTGTGACTTTGTCAACTAAAATAAGTGTGTTTAAAGTCATTTCTGTGCCTGAAACAGGTCAAAATTGAAGCTTTTGAGTAAGCAAAACTCTGTAAAAATGGCAATTTTGGTCACTGTGAGGGTTTAAAAAGTGGTTATTCAACATGATCCAATTAACATTTTGAATCATTTTTGGTACAGTCCAAAAAATCAATTTTCGGATGAAAAACGATGACTCCGGACCAGTCGAACGATCCCAAAATGGTCTATAATGATGAAATTTTAACATTTAATCTTTTGACACTAAATTACTGATGGATGTGAATTATGACTTTGTCAACTAAAATAAGTGTGTTTAAAGTCATTTCTGTGCCTGAAACGGGTCAAAATTGAAGCTTTTGAGTAAGCAAAACTCTGTAAAAATGGCAATTTTGGTCACTGTGAGGGTTTAAAAAGTGGTTATTCAACATGAGGCATGATCCAATTGACATTTTGAATCATTTTTGGTACAGTCTAAAAAATCAATTTTCGGATGAAAAACGATGACTCCGGACCAGTCGAACGATCCCAAAATGGTCTATAATGATGAAATTTTAACATTTAATCTTTTGACTCTAAATGACTGTTGAATGTGAATTATGACTCTGTCAACTAGAATAAGTGTGTTTAAAGTCATTTCTGTGCCTGAAACGGGTCAAAATGGAAGCTTTTGAGTAAGCAAAACTCTGTAAAAATGGCAATTTTGGTCACTGTGAGGGTTTAAAAAGTGGTTATTCAACATGAGGCATGATCCAATTGACATTTTGAATCATTTTTGGTACAGTCCAAAAAATCAATTTTCGGATGAAAAACGATGACTCCGGACCTGTCGAACGATCCCAAAATGGTCTATAATGATGAAATTTTAACATTTAATCTTTTGACTCTAAATTACTGTTGGATGTGAATTGTGACTTTGTCAACTAGAATAAGTGTGTTTAAAGTCATTTTTGTGCCTGAAACGGGTCAAAATTGAAGCTTTTGAGTAAGCAAAACTCTGTAAAAATGGCAATTTTGGTCACTGTGAGGGTTTAAAAAGTGGTTATTCAACATGAGGCATGATCCAATTGACATTTTGAATCATTTTTGGTACAGTCCAAAAAATCAATTTTCGGATAAAAAACGATGACTCCGGACCAGTCGAACGATCCCAAAATGGTCTATAATGATGAAATTTTAACATTTAATCTTTTGACTCTAAATTACTGATGGATGTGAATTATGACTTTGTCAACTAAAATAAGTGTGTTTAAAGTCATTTCTGTGCCTGAAACGGGTCAAAATTGAAGCTTTTGAGTAAGCAAAACTCTGTAAAAATGGCAATTTTGGTCACTGTGAGGGTTTAAAAAGTGGTTATTCATCATGAGGCATGATCCAATTGACATTTTGAATCATTTTTAATACAGTCCAAAAAATCAATTTTCGGATGAAAAACGATGACTCCGGACCTGTCGAACGATCCCAAAATGGTCTATAATGATGAAATTTTAACATTTAATCTTTTGACTCTAAATGACTGTTGGATGTGCATTATGACTTTGTCAACTAGAATAAGTGTGTTTAAAGTCATTTCTGTGCCTGAAACGGGTCAAAATGGAAGCTTTTGAGTAAGCAAAACTCTGTAAAAATGGCAATTTTGGTCACTGTGAGGGTTTAAAAAGTGGTTATTCAACATGAGGCATGATCCAATTGACATTTTGAATCATTTTTGGTACAGTCCAAAAAATCAATTTTCAGATGAAAAACGATGACTCCGGACCTGTCGAACGATCCCAAAATGGTCTATAATGATGAAATTTTAACATTTAATCTTTTGACTCTAAATTACTGTTGGATGTGAATTGTGACTTTGTCAACTAAAATAAGTGTGTTTAAAGTCATTTCTGTGCCTGAAACAGGTCAAAATTGAAGCTTTTGAGTAAGCAAAACTCTGTAAAAATGGCAATTTTGGTCACTGTGAGGGTTTAAAAAGTGGTTATTCAACATGATCCAATTAACATTTTGAATCATTTTTGGTACAGTCCAAAAAATCAATTTTCGGATGAAAAACGATGACTCCGGACCAGTCGAACGATCCCAAAATGGTCTATAATGATGAAATTTTAACATTTAATCTTTTGACACTAAATTACTGATGGATGTGAATTATGACTTTGTCAACTAAAATAAGTGTGTTTAAAGTCATTTCTGTGCCTGAAACGGGTCAAAATTGAAGCTTTTGAGTAAGCAAAACTCTGTAAAAATGGCAATTTTGGTCACTGTGAGGGTTTAAAAAGTGGTTATTCAACATGAGGCATGATCCAATTGACATTTTGAATCATTTTTGGTACAGTCTAAAAAATCAATTTTCGGATGAAAAACGATGACTCCGGACCAGTCGAACGATCCCAAAATGGTCTATAATGATGAAATTTTAACATTTAATCTTTTGACTCTAAATGACTGTTGAATGTGAATTATGACTCTGTCAACTAGAATAAGTGTGTTTAAAGTCATTTCTGTGCCTGAAACGGGTCAAAATGGAAGCTTTTGAGTAAGCAAAACTCTGTAAAAATGGCAATTTTGGTCACTGTGAGGGTTTAAAAAGTGGTTATTCAACATGAGGCATGATCCAATTGACATTTTGAATCATTTTTGGTACAGTCCAAAAAATCAATTTTCGGATGAAAAACGATGACTCCGGACCTGTCGAACGATCCCAAAATGGTCTATAATGATGAAATTTTAACATTTAATCTTTTGACTCTAAATTACTGTTGGATGTGAATTGTGACTTTGTCAACTAGAATAAGTGTGTTTAAAGTCATTTTTGTGCCTGAAACGGGTCAAAATTGAAGCTTTTGAGTAAGCAAAACTCTGTAAAAATGGCAATTTTGGTCACTGTGAGGGTTTAAAAAGTGGTTATTCAACATGAGGCATGATCCAATTGACATTTTGAATCATTTTTGGTACAGTCCAAAAAATCAATTTTCGGATAAAAAACGATGACTCCTGACCAGTCGAACGATCCCAAAATGGTCTATAATGATGAAATTTTAACATTTAATCTTTTGACTCTAAATTACTGATGGATGTGAATTATGACTTTGTCAACTAAAATAAGTGTGTTTAAAGTCATTTCTGTGCCTGAAACGGGTCAAAATTGAAGCTTTTGAGTAAGCAAAACTCTGTAAAAATGGCAATTTTGGTCACTGTGAGGGTTTAAAAAGTGGTTATTCATCATGAGGCATGATCCAATTGACATTTTGAATCATTTTTAATACAGTCCAAAAAATCAATTTTCGGATGAAAAACGATGACTCCGGACCTGTCGAACGATCCCAAAATGGTCTATAATGATGAAATTTTAACATTTAATCTTTTGACTCTAAATGACTGTTGGATGTGCATTATGACTTTGTCAACTAGAATAAGTGTGTTTAAAGTCATTTCTGTGCCTGAAACGGGTCAAAATGGAAGCTTTTGAGTAAGCAAAACTCTGTAAAAATGGCAATTTTGGTCACTGTGAGGGTTTAAAAAGTGGTTATTCAACATGAGGCATGATCCAATTGACATTTTGAATCATTTTTGGTACAGTCCAAAAAATCAATTTTCGGATGAAAAACGATGACTCCGGACCTGTCGAACGATCCCAAAATGGTCAATATGGATGAAATTTCAACATTTAATCTTTTGACTCTAAATGACTGTTGGATGTGAATTGTGACTTTGTCAACTAGAATAAGTGTGTTTAAAGTCATTTTTGTGCCTGAAACGGGTCAAAATTGAAGCTTTTGAGTAAGCAAAACTCTGTAAAAATGGCAATTTTGGTCACTGTGAGGGTTTAAAAAGTGGTTATTCAACATGAGGCATGATCCAATTGACATTTTGAATCATTTTTGGTACAGTCCAAAAAATCAATTTTCGGATAAAAAACGATGACTCCGGACCAGTCGAACGATCCCAAAATGGTCTATAATGATGAAATTTTAACATTTAATCTTTTGACTCTAAATTACTGATGGATGTGAATTATGACTTTGTCAACTAAAATAAGTGTGTTTAAAGTCATTTCTGTGCCTGAAACAGGTCAAAATTGAAGCTTTTGAGTAAGCAAAACTCTGTAAAAATGGCAATTTTGGTCACTGTGAGGGTTTAAAAAGTGGTTATTCAACATGATCCAATTAACATTTTGAATCATTTTTGGTACAGTCCAAAAAATCAATTTTCGGATGAAAAACGATGACTCCGGACCTGTCGAACGATCCCAAAATGGTCTATAATGATGAAATTTTAACATTTAATCTTTTGACTCTAAATGACTGTTGAATGTGAATTATGACTCTGTCAACTAGAATAAGTGTGTTTAAAGTCATTTCTGTGCCAGAAACGGGTCAAAATGGAAGCTTTTGAGTAAGCAAAACTCTGTAAAAATGGCAATTTTGGTCACTGTGAGGGTTTAAAAAGTGGTTATTCAACATGAGGCATGATCCAATTGACATTTTGAATCATTTTCGGTACAGTCCAAAAAATCAATTTTCGGATGAAAAACGATGACTCCGGACCTGTCGAACGATCCCAAAATGGTCTATAATGATGAAATTTTAACATTTAATCTTTTGACTCTAAATGACTGTTGGATGTGAATTATGACTTTGTCAACTAGAATAAGTGTGTTTAAAGTCATTTCTGTGCCTGAAACGGGTCAAAATGGAAGCTTTTGAGTAAGCAAAACTCTGTAAAAATGGCAATTTTGGTCACTGTGAGGGTTTAAAAAGTGGGTATTTAACATGAGGCATGATCCAATTGACATTTTGAATCATTTTTGGTACAGTCCAAAAAATCAATTTTCGGATGAAAAACTATGACTCCGGACCTGTCGAACGATCCCAAAATGGTCTATAATGATGAAATTTTAACATTTAATCTTTTGACTCTAAATTACTGTTGGATGTGAATTGTGACTTTGTCAACTAGAATAAGTGTGTTTAAAGTCATTTTTGTGCCTGAAACGGGTCAAAATTGAAGCTTTTGAGTAAGCAAAACTCTGTAAAAATGCCAATTTTGGTCACTGTGAGGGTTTAAAAAGTGGTTATTCAACATGAGGCATGATCCAATCGACATTTTGAATCATTTTTGGTACAGTCCAAAAAAATCAATTTTCGGATAAAAAACGATGACTCCGGACCAGTCGAACGATCCCAAAATTGTCTATAATGATGAAATTTTAACATTTAATCTTTTGACTCTAAATTACTGATGGATGTGAATTATGACTTTGTCAACTAAAATAAGTGTGTTTAAAGTCATTTCTGTGCCTGAAACGGGTCAAAATTGAAGCTTTTGAGTAAGCAAAACTCTGTAAAAATGGCAATTTTGGTCACTGTGAGGGTTTAAAAAGTGGTTATTCAACATGAGGCATGATCCAATTGACATTTTGAATAATTTTTGGTACAGTCCCAAAAATCAATTTTCGGATGGAAAAACGATGACTCCGGACCTGTCGAACGATCCCAAAATGGTCTATAATGATGAAATTTTAACATTTAATCTTTTGACTCTAAATGACTGTTGGATGTGAATTATGACTTTGTCAACTAGAATAAGTGTGTTTAAAGTCATTTCTGTGCCTGAAACGGGTAAAAATGGAAGCTTTTGAGTAAGTAAAACTCTGTAAAAATGGCAATTTTGGTCACTGTGAGGGTTTAAAAAGTGGTTATTCAACATGAGGCATGATCCAATTGACATTTTGAATCATTTTTGGTACAGTCCAAAAAATCAATTTTCGGATGAAAAACGATGACTCCGGACCTGTCGAACGATCCCAAAATGGTCAATAATGATGAAATTTTAACATTTAATCTTTTGACTCTAAATTACTGTTGGATGTGAATTGTGACTTTGTCAACTAAAATAAGTGTGTTTAAAGTCATTTTTGTGCCTGAAATGGGTCAAAATTGAAGCTTTTGAGTAAGCAAAACTCTGTAAAAATGGCAATTTTGGTCACTGTGAGGGTTTAAAAAGTGGTTATTCAACATGAGGCATGATCCAATTGACATTTTGACTCATTTTTGGTACAGTCCAAAAAATCAATTTTCGGATGAAAAACGATGACTCCGGACCAGTCGAACGATCCCAAAATGGTCTATAATGATGAAATTTTAACATTTAATCTTTTGACTCTAAATGACTGTTGGATGTGAATTATGACTTTTTCAACTAGAATAAGTGTGTTTAAAGTCATTTCTGTGCCTGAAACGGGTCAAAATTGAAGCTTTTGAGTAAGCAAAACTCTGTAAAAATGGCAATTTTGGTCACTGTGAGGGTTTAAAAAGTGGTTATTCAACATGAGGCATGATCCAATTAACATTTTGAATCATTTTTGGTACAGTCCAAAAAATCAATTTTCAGATGAAAAACGATGACTCCGGACCTGTCGAACGATCCCAAAATGGTCTATAATGATGAAATTTTAACATTTAATCTTTTGACTCTAAATTACTGTTGGATGTGAATTGTGACTTTGTCAACTAAAATAAGTGTGTTTAAAGTCATTTCTGTGCCTGAAACGGGTCAAAATTGAAGCTTTTGAGTAAGCAAAACTCTGTAAAAATGGCAATTTTGGTCACTGTGAGGGTTTAAAAAGTGGTTATTCAACATGAGGCATGATCCAATTGACATTCTGAATCATTTTTGGTACAGTCTAAAAAATCAATTTTCGGATGAAAAACGATGACTCCGGACCAGTCGAACGATCCCAAAATGGTCTATAATGATGAAATTTTAACATTTAATCTTTTGACTCTAAATGACTGTTGAATGTGAATTATGACACTGTCAACTAGAATAAGTGTGTTTAAAGTCATTTCTGTGCCTGAAACGGGTCAAAATGGAAGCTTTTGAGTAAGCAAAACTCTGTAAAAATGGCAATTTTGGTCACTGTGAGGGTTTAAAAAGTGGTTATTCAACATGAGGCATGATCCAATTGACATTTTGAATCATTTTTGGTACAGTCCAAAAAATCAATTTTCGGATGAAAAACGATGACTCCGGACCAGTCGAACGATCCCAAAATGGTCTATAATGATGAAATTTTAACATTTAATCTTTTGACTCTAAATTACTGATGGATGTGAATTATGACTTTGTCAACTAAAATAAGTGTGTTTAAAGTCATTTCTGTGCCTGAAACGGGTCAAAATTGAAGCTTTTGAGTAAGCAAAACTCTGTAAAAATGGCAATTTTGGTCACTGTGAGTGTTTAAAAAGTGGTTATTCAACATGAGGCATGATCCAATTGACATTTTGAATCATTTTTGGTACAGTCCAAAAAATCAATTTTCGGATGAAAAACGATGACTCCGGACCTGTCGAACGATCCCAAAATGGTCTATAATGATGAAATGTTAACATTTAATCTTTTGACTCTAAATGACTGTTGGATGTGAATTATGACTTTGTCAACTAGAATAAGTGTGTTTAAAGTCATTTCTGTGCCTGAAACGGGTCAAAATGGAAGCTTTTGAGTAAGCAAAACTCTGTAAAAATGGCAATTTTGGTCACTGTGAGGGTTTAAAAAGTGGTTATTCAACATGAGGCATGATCCAATTGACATTTTGAATCATTTTTGGTACAGTCCAAAAAATCAATTTTCGGATAAAAAACGATGACTCCGGACCAGTCGAACGATCCCAAAATTGTCTATAATGATGAAATTTTAACATTTAATCTTTTGACTCTAAATTACTGATGGATGTGAATTATGACTTTGTCAACTAAAATAAGTGTGTTTAAAGTCATTTCTGTGCCTGAAACGGGTCAAAATTGAAGCTTTTGAGTAAGCATGGCAATTTTGGTCACTGTGAGGGTTTAAAAAGTGGTTATTCAACATGAGGCATGATCCAATTGACATTTTGAATAATTTTTGGTACAGTCCCAAAAATCAATTTTCGGATGGAAAAACGATGACTCCGGACCTGTCGAACGATCCCAAAATGGTCTATAATGATGAAATTTTAACATTTAATCTTTTGACTCTAAATTACTGTTGGATGTGAATTGTGACTTTGTCAACTAAAATAAGTGTGTTTAAAGTCATTTTTGTGCCTGAAACGGGTCAAAATTGAAACTTTTGAGTAAGCAAAACTCTGTAAAAATGGCAATTTTGGTCACTGTGAGGGTTTAAAAAGTGGTTATTCAACATGAGGCATGATCCAATTGACATTTTGAATCATTTTTGGTACAGTCCAAAAAATCAATTTTCGGATGAAAAACGATGACTCTGGACCAGTCGAACGATCCCAAAATGGTCTATAATGATGAAATTTTAACATTTAATCTTTTGACTCTAAATGACTGTTGGATGTGAATTATGACTTCTTCAACTAGAATAAGTGTGTTTAAAGTCATTTCTGTGCCTGAAACGGGTCAAAATTGAAGCTTTTGAGTAAGCAAAACTCTGTAAAAATGGCAATTTTGGTCACTGTGAGGGTTTAAAAAGTGGTTATTCAACATGAGGCATGATCCAATTGACATTTTGAATCATTTTTGGTACAGTCCAAAAAATCAATTTTCAGATGAAAAACGATGACTCCGGACCTGTCGAACGATCCCAAAATGGTCTATAATGATGAAATTTTAACATTTAATCTTTTGACTCTAAATTACTGTTGGATGTGAATTGTGACTTTGTCAACTAAAATAAGTGTGTTTAAAGTCATTTCTGTGCCTGAAACGGGTCAAAATGGAAGCTTTTGAGTAAGCAAAACTCTGTAAAAATGGCAATTTTGGTCACTGTGAGGGTTTAAAAAGTGGTTATTCAACATGAGGCATGATCCAATTGACATTTTGAATCATTTTCGGTACAGTCTAAAAAATCAATTTTCGGATGAAAAACGATGACTCCGGACCAGTCGAACGATCCCAAAATGGTCTATAATGATGAAATTTTAACATTTAATCTTTTGACTCTAAATGACTGTTGAATGTGAATTATGACACTGTCAACTAGAATAAGTGTGTTTAAAGTCATTTCTGTGCATGAAACGGGTCAAAATGGAAGCTTTTGAGTAAGCAAAACTCTGTAAAAATGGCAATTTTGGTCACTGTGAGGGTTTAAAAAGTGGTTATTCAACATGAGGCATGATCCAATTGACATTTTGAATCATTTTTGATACAGTCCAAAAAATCAATTTTCGGATGAAAAACGATGACTCCGGACCAGTCGAACGATCCCAAAATGGTCTATAATGATGAAATTTTAACATTTAATCTTTTGACTCTAAATTACTGATGGATGTGAATTATGACTTTGTCAACTAAAATAAGTGTGTTTAAAGTCATTTCTGTGCCTGAAACGGGTCAAAATTGAAGCTTTTGAGTAAGCAAAACTCTGTAAAAATGGCAATTTTGGTCACTGTGAGGGTTTAAAAAGTGGTTATTCAACATGAGGCATGATCCAATTGACATTTTGAATCATTTTTGGTACAGTCCAAAAAATCAATTTTCGGATAAAAAACGATGACTCCGGACCAGTCGAACGATCCCAAAATTGTCTATAATGATGAAATTTTAACATTTAATCTTTTGACTCTAAATTACTGATGGATGTGAATTATGACTTTGTCAACTAAAATAAGTGTGTTTAAAGTCATTTCTGTGCCTGAAACGGGTCAAAATTGAAGCTTTTGAGTAAGCAAAACACTGTAAAAATGGCAATTTTGGTCACTGTGAGGGTTTAAAAAGTGGTTATTCAACATGAGGCATGATCCAATTGACATTTTGAATAATTTTTGGTACAGTCCCAAAAATCAATTTTCGGATGGAAAAACGATGACTCCGGACCTGTCGAACGATCCCAAAATGGTATTTAATGATGAAATTTTAACATTTAATCTTTTGACTCTAAATGACTGTTGGATGTGAATTATGACTTTGTCAACTAGAATAAGTGTGTTTAAAGTCATTTCTGTGCCTGAAACAGGTCAAAATGGAAGCTTTTGAGTAAGCAAAACTCTGTAAAAATGGCAATTTTGGTCACTGTGAGGGTTGAAAAAGTGGTTATTCAACATGAGGCATGATCCAATTGACATTTTGAATCATTTTTGGTACAGTCCAAAAAATCAATTTTCGGATGAAAAACGATGACTCCGGACCAGTCGAACGATCCCAAAATGGTCTATAATGATGAAATTTTAACATTTAATCTTTTGACTCTAAATTACTGTTGGATGTGAATTGTGACTTTGTCAACTAAAATAAGTGTGTTTAAAGTCATTTTTGTGCCTGAAACGGGTCAAAATTGAAACTTTTGAGTAAGCAAAACTCTGTAAAAATGGCAATTTTGGTCACTGTGAGGGTTTAAAAAGTGGTTATTCAACATGAGGCATGATCCAATTGACATTTTGAATCATTTTTGGTACAGTCCAAAAAATCAATTTTCGGATGAAAAACGATGACTCCGGACCAGTCGAACGATCCCAAAATGGTCTATAATGATGAAATTTTAACATTTAATCTTTTGACTCTAAATGACTGTTGGATGTGAATTATGACTTTTTCAACTAGAATAAGTGTGTTTAAAGTCATTTCTGTGCCTGAAACGGGTCATAATTGAAGCTTTTGAGTAAGCAAAACTCTGTAAAAATGGCAATTTTGGTCACTGTGAGGGTTTAAAAAGTGGTTATTCAACATGAGGCATGATCCAAATGACATTTTGAATCATTTTTGGTACAGTCCAAAAAATCAATTTTCAGATGAAAAACGATGACTCCGGACCTGTCGAACGATCCCAAAATGGTCTATAATGATGAAATTTTAACATTTAATCTTTTGACTCTAAATTACTGTTGGATGTGAATTGTGACTTTGTCAACTAAAATAAGTGTGTTTAAAGTCATTTCTGTGCCTGAAACGGGTCAAAATTGAAGCTTTTGAGTAAGCAAAACTCTGTAAAAATGGCAATTTTGGTCACTGTGAGGGTTTAAAAAGTGGTTATTCAACATGAGGCATGATCCAATTGACATTTTGAATCATTTTTGGTACAGTCTAAAAAATCAATTTTCGGATGAAAAACGATGACTCCGGACCAGTCGAACGATCCCAAAATGGTCTATAATGATGAAATTTTAACATTTAATCTTTTGACTCTAAATGACTGTTAAATGTGAATTATGACACTGTCAACTAAAATAAGTGTGTTTAAAGTCATTTCTGTGCCTGAAACGGGTCAAAATTGAAGCTTTTGAGTAAGCAAAACTCTGTAAAAATGGCAATTTTGGTCACTGTGAGGGTTTAAAAAGTGGTTATTCAACATGAGGCATGATCCAATTGACATTTTGAATCATTTTTGGTACAGTCCAAAAAATCAATTTTCGGATGAAAAACGATGACTCCGGACCTGTCGAACGATCCCAAAATGGTCTATAATGATGAAATTTTAACATTTAATCTTTTGACTCTAAATTACTGTTGGATGTGAATTGTGACTTTGTCAACTAGAATAAGTGTGTTTAAAGTCATTTTTGTGCCTGAAACGGGTCAAAATTGAAGCTTTTGAGTAAGCAAAACTCTGTAAAAATGGCAATTTTGGTCACTGTGAGGGTTTAAAAAGTGGTTATTCAACATGAGGCATGATCCAATCGACATTTTGAATCATTTTTGGTACAGTCCAAAAAATCCATTTTCGGATAAAAAACGATGACTCCGGACCAGTCGAACGATCCCAAAATTGTCTATAATGATGAAATTTTAACATTTAATCTTTTGACTCTAAATTACTGATGGATGTGAATTATGACTTTGTCATCTAAAATAAGTGTGTTTAAAGTCATTTCTGTGCCTGAAACGGGTCAAAATTGAAGCTTTTGAGTAAGCAAAACTCTGTAAAAATGGCAATTTTGGTCACTGTGAGGGTTGAAAAAGTGGTTATTCAACATGAGGCATGATCCAATTGACATTTTGAATCATTTTTGGTACAGTCCAAAAAATCAATTTTCGGGTGAAAAACGATGACTCCGGACCAGTCGAACGATCCCAAAATGGTCTATAATGATGAAATTTTAACATTTAATCTTTTGACACTAAATTACTGATGGATGTGAATTATGACTTTGTCAACTAAAATAAGTGTGTTTAAAGTCATTTCTGTGCCTGAAACTGGTCAAAATTGAAGCTTTTGAGTAAGCAAAACTCTGTAAAAATGGCAATTTTGGTCACTGTGAGGGTTTAAAAAGTGGTTATTCAACATGAGGCATGATCCAATTGACATTTTGAATCATTTTTGGTACAGTCTAAAAAATCAATTTTCGGATGAAAAACGATGACTCCGGACCAGTCGAACGATCCCAAAATGGTCTATAATGATGAAATTTTAACATTTAATCTTTTGACTCTAAATGACTGTTGAATGTGAATTATGACTCTGTCAACTAGAATAAGTGTGTTTAAAGTCATTTCTGTGCCTGAAACGGGTCAAAATGGAAGCTTTTGAGTAAGCAAAACTCTGTAAAAATGGCAATTTTGGTCACTGTGAGGGTTTAAAAAGTGGTTATTCAACATGAGGCATGATCCAATTGACATTTTGAATCATTTTTGGTACAGTCCAAAAAATCAATTTTCGGATGAAAAACGATGACTCCGGACCTGCCGAACGATCCCAAAATGGTCTATAATGATGAAATTTTAACATTTAATCTTTTGACTCTAAATTACTGTTGGATGTGAATTGTGACTTTGTCAACTAGAATAAGTGTGTTTAAAGTCATTTTTGTGCCTGAAACGGGTCAAAATTGAAGCTTTTGAGTTAGCAAAACTCTGTAAAAATGGCACTTTTGGTCACTGAGAGGGTTTAAAAAGTGGTTATTCAACATGAGGCATGATCCAATTGACATTTTGAATCATTTTTGGTACAGTCCAAAAAATCAATTTTCGGATAAAAAACGATGACTCCGGACCAGTCGAACGATCCCAAAATGGTCTATAATGATGAAATTTTAACATTTAATCTTTTGACTCTAAATTACTGATGGATGTGAATTATGACTTTGTCAACTAAAATAAGTGTGTTTAAAGTCATTTCTGTGCCTGAAACGGGTCAAAATTGAAGCTTTTGAGTAAGCAAAACTCTGTAAAAATGGCAATTTTGGTCACTGTGAGGGTTTAAAAAGTGGTTATTCATCATGAGGCATGATCCAATTGACATTTTGAATCATTTTTAATACAGTCCAAAAAATCAATTTTCGGATGAAAAACGATGACTCCGGACCTGTCGAACGATCCCAAAATGGTCTATAATGATGAAATTTTAACATTTAATCTTTTGACTCTAAATGACTGTTGGATGTGCATTATGACTTTGTCAACTAGAATAAGTGTGTTTAAAGTCATTTCTGTGCCTGAAACGGGTCAAAATGGAAGCTTTTGAGTAAGCAAAACTCTGTAAAAATGGCAATTTTGGTCACTGTGAGGGTTTAAAAAGTGGTTATTCAACATGAGGCACGATCCAATTGACATTTTGAATCATTTTTGGTACAGTCCGAAAAATCAATTTTCGGATGAAAAACGATGACTCCGGACCCGTCGAACGATCCCAAAATGGTCTATAATGATGAAATTTTAACATTTAATCTTTTGACTCTAAATGACTGTTGGATGTGAATTATGACTTTGTCAACTAGAATAAGTGTGTTTAAAGTCATTTCTGTGCCTGAAACAGGTCAAAATTGAAGCTTTTGAGTAAGCAAAACTCTGTAAAAATGGCAATTTCGGTCACTGTGAGGGTTTAAAAAGTGGTTATTCAACATGAGGCACGATCCAATTGACATTTTGAATCATTTTTGGTACAGTCCAAAAAATCAATTTTCGGATGAAAAACGATGACTCCGGACCTGTCGAACGATCCCAAAATGGTCAATATGGATGAAATTTCAACATTTAATCTTTTGACTCTAAATGACTGTTGGATGTGAATTATGACTTTTTCAACTAGAATAAGTGTGTTTAAAGTCATTTCTGTGCCTGAAACTGGTCAAAATTGAAGCTTTTGAGTAAGCAAAACTCTGTAAAAATGGCAATTTTGGTCACTGTGAGGGTTTAAAAAGTGGTTATTCAACATGAGGCATGATCCAATTGACATTTTGAATCATTTTTGGTACAGTCCAAAAAATCAATTTTCAGATGAAAAACGATGACTCCGGACCTGTCGAACGATCCCAAAATGGTCTATAATGATGAAATTTTAACATTTAATCTTTTGACTCTAAATTACTGTTGTATGTGAATTGTGACTTTGTCAACTAAAATAAGTGTGTTTAAAGTCATTTCTGTGCCTGAAACAGGTCAAAATTGAAGCTTTTGAGTAAGCAAAACTCTGTAAAAATGGCAATTTTGGTCACTGTGAGGGTTTAAAAAGTGGTTATTCAACATGATCCAATTAACATTTTGAATCATTTTTGGTACAGTCCAAAAAATCAATTTTCGGATGAAAAACGATGACTCCGGACCAGTCGAACGATCCCAAAATGGTCTATAATGATGAAATTTTAACATTTAATCTTTTGACACTAAATTACTGATGGATGTGAATTATGACTTTGTCAACTAAAATAAGTGTGTTTAAAGTCATTTCTGTGCCTGAAACGGGTCAAAATTGAAGCTTTTGAGTAAGCAAAACTCTGTAAAAATGGCAATTTTGGTCACTGTGAGGGTTTAAAAAGTGGTTATTCAACATGAGGCATGATCCAATTGACATTTTGAATCATTTTTGGTACAGTCTAAAAAATCAATTTTCGGATGAAAAACGATGACTCCGGACCAGTCGAACGATCCCAAAATGGTCTATAATGATGAAATTTTAACATTTAATCTTTTGACTCTAAATGACTGTTGAATGTGAATTATGACTCTGTCAACTAGAATAAGTGTGTTTAAAGTCATTTCTGTGCCAGAAACGGGTCAAAATGGAAGCTTTTGAGTAAGCAAAACTCTGTAAAAATGGCAATTTTGGTCACTGTGAGGGTTTAAAAAGTGTTTATTCAACATGAGGCATGATCCAATTGACATTTTGAATCATTTTTGGTACAGTCCAAAAAATCAATTTTCGGATGAAAAACGATGACTCCGGACCAGTCGAACGATCCCAAAATGGTCTATAATGATGAAATTTTAACATTTAATCTTTTGACTCTAAATTACTGATGGATGTGAATTATGACTTTGTCAACTAAAATAAGTGTGTTTAAAGTCATTTCTGTGCCTGAAACGGGTCAAAATTGAAGCTTTTGAGTAAGCAAAACTCTGTAAAAATGGCAATTTTGGTCACTGTGAGGGTTTAAAAAGTGGTTATTCAACATGAGGCATGATCCAATTGACATTTTGAATCATTTTTGGTACAGTCCAAAAAATCAATTTTCGGATGAAAAACGATGACTCCGGACCTGTCGAACGATCCCAAAATGGTCTATAATGATGAAATTTTAACATTTAATCTTTTGACTCTAAATGACTGTTGGATGTGAATTATGACTTTGTCAACTAGAATAAGTGTGTTTAAAGTCATTTCTGTGCCTGAAACGGGTCAAAATGGAAGCTTTTGAGTAAGCAAAACTCTGTAAAAATGGCAATTTTGGTCACTGTGAGGGTTTAAAAAGTGGTTATTCAACATGAGGCATGATCCAATTGACATTTTGAATCATTTTTGGTACAGTCCAAAAAATCAATTTTCGGATGAAAAACGATGACTCCGGACCAGTCGAACGATCCCAAAATGGTCTATAATGATGAAATTTTAACATTTAATCTTTTGACTCTAAATGACTGTTAAATGTGAATTATGACACTGTCAACTAAAATAAGTGTGTTTAAAGTCATTTCTGTGCCTGAAACGGGTCAAAATTGAAGCTTTTGAGTAAGCAAAACTCTGTAAAAATGGCAATTTTGGTCACTGTGAGGGTTTAAAAAGTGGTTATTCAACATGAGGCATGATCCAATTGACATTTTGAATCATTTTTGGTACAGTCCAAAAAATCAATTTTCGGATGAAAAACGATGACTCCGGACCTGTCGAACGATCCCAAAATGGTCTATAATGATGAAATTTTAACATTTAATCTTTTGACTCTAAATGACTGTTGGATGTGAATTATGACTTTGTCAACTAGAATAAGTGTGTTTAAAGTCATTTCTGTGCCTGAAACGGGTCAAAATGGAAGCTTTTGAGTAAGCAAAACTCTGTAAAAATGGCAATTTTGGTCACTGTGAGGGTTTAAAAAGTGGTTATTCAACATGAGGCATGATCCAATTGACATTTTGAATCATTTTTGGTACACTCCAAAAAATCAATTTTCGGATGAAAAACGATGACTCCGGACCTGTCGAACGATCCCAAAATGGTCTATAATGATGAAATTTTAACATTTAATCTTTTGACTCTAAATTACTGTTGGATGTGAATTGTGACTTTGTCAACTAGAATAAGTGTGTTTAAAGTCATTTTTGTGCCTGAAACGGGTCAAAATTGAAGCTTTTGAGTAAGCAAAACTCTGTAAAAATGGCAATTTTGGTCACTGTGAGGGTTTAAAAAGTGGTTATTCAACATGAGGCATGATCCAATCGACATTTTGAATCATTTTTGGTACAGTCCAAAAAATCCATTTTCGGATAAAAAACGATGACTCCGGACCAGTCGAACGATCCCAAAATTGTCTATAATGATGACATTTTAACATTTAATCTTTTGACTCTAAATTACTGATGGATGTGAATTATGACTTTGTCAACTAAAATAAGTGTGTTTAAAGTCATTTCTGTGCCTGAAACGGGTCAAAATTGAAGCTTTTGAGTAAGCAAAACTCTGTAAAAATGGCAATTTTGGTCACTGTGAGGGTTTAAAAAGTGGTTATTCAACATGAGGCATGATCCAATTGACATTTTGAATAATTTTTGGTACAGTCCCAAAAATCAATTTTCTGATGGAAAAACGATGACTCCGGACCTGTCGAACGATCCCAAAATGGTCTATAATGATGAAATTTTAACATTTAATCTTTTGACTCTAAATGACTGTTGGATGTGAATTATGACTTTGTCAACTAGAATAAGTGTGTTTAAAGTCATTTCTGTGCCTGAAACGGGTCAAAATGGAAGCTTTTGAGTAAGCAAAACTCTGTAAAAATGGCAATTTTGGTCACTGTGAGGGTTGAAAAAGTGGTTATTCAACATGAGGCATGATCCAATTGACATTTTGAATCATTTTTGGTACAGTCCAAAAAATCAATTTTCGGATGAAAAACGATGACTCCGGACCTGTCGAACGATCCCAAAATGGTCCATAATGATGAAATTTTAACATTTAATCTTTTGACTCTAAATTACTGTTGGATGTGAATTGTGACTTTTTCAACTAAAATAAGTGTGTTTAAAGTCATTTTTGTGCCTGAAACGGGTCAAAATTGAAGCTTTTGAGTAAGCAAAACTCTGTAAAAATGGCAATTTTGGTCACTGTGAGGGTTTAAAAAGTGGTTATTCAACATGAGGCATGATCCAATTGACATTTTGAATCATTTTTGGTACAGTCCAAAAAATCAATTTTCGGATGAAAAACGATGACTCCGGACCAGTCGAACGATCCCAAAATGGTCTATAATGATGAAATTTTAACATTTAATCTTTTGACTCTAAATTACTGTTGGATGTGAATTGTGACTTTGTCAACTAAAATAAGTGTGTTTAAAGTCATTTCTGTGCCTGAAACGGGTCAAAATTGAAGCTTTTGAGTAAGCAAAACTCTGTAAAAATGGCAATTTTGGTCACTGTGAGGGTTTAAAAAGTGGTTATTCAACATGAGGCATGATCCAATTAACATTTTGAATCATTTTTGGTACAGTCCAAAAAATCAATTTTCGGGTGAAAAACGATGACTCCGGACCAGTCGAACGATCCCAAAATGGTCTATAATGATGAAATTTTAACATTTAATCTTTTGACACTAAATTACTGATGGATGTGAAATATGACTTTGTCAACTAAAATAAGTGTGTTTAAAGTCATTTCTGTGCCTGAAACTGGTCAAAATTGAAGCTTTTGAGTAAGCAAAACTCTGTAAAAATGGCAATTTTGGTCACTGTGAGGGTTTAAAAAGTGGTTATTCAACATGAGGCATGATCCAATTGACATTTTGAATCATTTTTGGTACAGTCTAAAAAATCAATTTTCGGATGAAAAACGATGACTCCGGACCAGTCGAACGATCCCAAAATGGTCTATAATGATGAAATTTTAACATTTAATCTTTTGACTCTAAATGACTGTTGAATGTGAATTATGACTCTGTCAACTAGAATAAGTGTGTTTAAAGTCATTTCTGTGCCTGAAACGGGTCAAAATGGAAGCTTTTGAGTAAGCAAAACTCTGTAAAAATGGCAATTTTGGTCACTGTGAGGGTTTAAAAAGTGGTTATTCAACATGAGGCATGATCCAATTGACATTTTGAATCATTTTTGGTACAGTCCAAAAAATCAATTTTCGGATGAAAAACGATGACTCCGGACCTGCCGAACGATCCCAAAATGGTCTATAATGATGACATTTTAACATTTAATCTTTTGACTCTAAATTACTGTTGGATGTGAATTGTGACTTTGTCAACTAGAATAAGTGTGTTTAAAGTCATTTTTGTGCCTGAAACGGGTCAAAATTGAAGCTTTTGAGTAAGCAAAACTCTGTAAAAATGGCAATTTTGGTCACTGTGAGGGTTTAAAAAGTGGTTATTCATCATGAGGCATGATCCAATTGACATTTTGAATCATTTTTGGTACAGTCCAAAAAATCAATTTTCGGATAAAAAACGATGACTCCGGACCTGTCGAACGATCCCAAAATGGTCTATAATGATGAAATTTTAACATTTAATCTTTTGACTCTAAATGACTGTTGGATGTGCATTATGACTTTGTCAACTAGAATAAGTGTGTTTAAAGTCATTTCTGTGCCTGAAACGGGTCAAAATGGAAGCTTTTGAGTAAGCAAAACTCTGTAAAAATGGCAATTTTGGTCACTGTGAGGGTTTAAAAAGTGGTTATTCAACATGAGGCATGATCCAATTGACATTTTGAATCATTTTTGGTACAGTCCGAAAAATCAATTTTCGGATGAAAAACGATGACTCCGGACCCGTCGAACGATCCCAAAATGGTCTATAATGATGAAATTTTAACATTTAATCTTTTGACTCTAAATGACTGTTGGATGTGAATTATGACTTTGTCAACTAGAATAAGTGTGTTTAAAGTCATTTCTGTGCCTGAAACGGGTCAAAATTGAAGCTTTTGAGTAAGCAAAACTCTGTAAAAATGGCAATTTCGGTCACTGTGAGGGTTTAAAAAGTGGTTATTCAACATGAGGCACGATCCAATTGACATTTTGAATCATTTTTGGTACAGTCCAAAAAATCAATTTTCGGATGAAAAACGATGACTCCGGACCTGTCGAACGATCCCAAAATGGTCAATATGGATGAAATTTCAACATTTAATCTTTTGACTCTAAATGACTGTTGGATGTGAATTATGACTTTTTCAACTAGAATAAGTGTGTTTAAAGTCATTTCTGTGCCTGAAACGGGTCAAAATTGAAGCTTTTGAGTAAGCAAAACTCTGTAAAAATGGCAATTTTGGTCACTGTGAGGGTTTAAAAAGTGGTTATTCAACATGAGGCATGATCCAATTGACATTTTGAATCATTTTTGGTACAGTCCAAAAAATCAATTTTCAGATGAAAAACGATGACTCCGGACCTGTCGAACGATCCCAAAATGGTCTATAATGATGAAATTTTAACATTTAATCTTTTGACTCTAAATTACTGTTGGATGTGAATTGTGACTTTGTCAACTAAAATAAGTGTGTTTAAAGTCATTTCTGTGCCTGAAACAGGTCAAAATTGAAGCTTTTGAGTAAGCAAAACTCTGTAAAAATGGCAATTTTGGTCACTGTGAGGGTTTAAAAAGTGGTTATTCAACATGATCCAATTAACATTTTGAATCATTTTTGGTACAGTCCAAAAAATCAATTTTCGGATGAAAAACGATGACTCCGGACCAGTCGAACGATCCCAAAATGGTCTATAATGATGAAATTTTAACATTTAATCTTTTGACACTAAATTACTGATGGATGTGAATTATGACTTTGTCAACTAAAATAAGTGTGTTTAAAGTCATTTCTGTGCCTGAAACGGGTCAAAATTGAAGCTTTTGAGTAAGCAAAACTCTGTAAAAATGGCAATTTTGGTCACTGTGAGGGTTTAAAAAGTGGTTATTCAACATGAGGCATGATCCAATTGACATTTTGAATCATTTTTGGTACAGTCTAAAAAATCAATTTTCGGATGAAAAACGATGACTCCGGACCAGTCGAACGATCCCAAAATGGTCTATAATGATGAAATTTTAACATTTAATCTTTTGACTCTAAATGACTGTTGAATGTGAATTATGACTCTGTCAACTAGAATAAGTGTGTTTAAAGTCATTTCTGTGCCAGAAACGGGTCAAAATGGAAGCTTTTGAGTAAGCAAAACTCTGTAAAAATGGCAATTTTGGTCACTGTGAGGGTTTAAAAAGTGGTTATTCAACATGAGGCATGATCCAATTGACATTTTGAATCATTTTTGGTACAGTCCAAAAAATCAATTTTCGGATGAAAAACGATGACTCCGGACCTGTCGAACGATCCCAAAATGGTCTATAATGATGAAATTTTAACATTTAATCTTTTGACACTAAATTACTGATGGATGTGAATTATGACTTTGTCAACTAAAATAAGTGTGTTTAAAGTCATTTCTGTGCCTGAAACGGGTCAAAATTGAAGCTTTTGAGTAAGCAAAACTCTGTAAAAATGGCAATTTTGGTCACTGTGAGGGTTTAAAAAGTGGTTATTCATCATGAGGCATGATCCAATTGACATTTTGAATCATTTTTAATACAGTCCAAAAAATCAATTTTCGGATGAAAAACGATGACTCCGGACCTGTCGAACGATCCCAAAATGGTCTATAATGATGAAATTTTAACATTTAATCTTTTGACTCTAAATGACTGTTGAATGTGAATTATGACTCTGTCAACTAGAATAAGTGTGTTTAAAGTCATTTCTGTGCCTGAAACGGGTCAAAATTGAAGCTTTTGAGTAAGCAAAACTCTGTAAAAATGGCAATTTTGGTCACTGTGAGGGTTTAAAAAGTGGTTATTCAACATGAGGCATGATCCAATTGACATTTTGAATCATTTTTGGTACAGTCCAAAAAATCAATTTTCGGATGAAAAACGATGACTCCGGACCTGTCGAACGATCCCAAAATGGTCTATAATGATGAAATTTTAACATTTAATCTTTTGACTCTAAATGACTGTTGGATGTGAATTATGACTTTGTCAACTAGAATAAGTGTGTTTAAAGTCATTTCTGTGCCTGAAACGGGTCAAAATGGAAGCTTTTGAGTAAGCAAAACTCTGTAAAAATGGCAATTTTGGTCACTGTGAGGGTTTAAAAAGTGGTTATTCAACATGAGGCATGATCCAATTGACATTTTGAATCATTTTTGGTACAGTCCAAAAAATCAATTTTCGGATGAAAAACTATGACTCCGGACCTGTCGAACGATCCCAAAATGGTCTATAATGATGAAATTTTAACATTTAATCTTTTGACTCTAAATTACTGTTGGATGTGAATTGTGACTTTGTCAACTAGAATAAGAGTGTTTAAAGTCATTTTTGTGCCTGAAACGGGTCAAAATTGAAGCTTTTGAGTAAGCAAAACTCTGTAAAAATGGCAATTTTGGTCACTGTGAGGGTTTAAAAAGTGGTTATTCAACATGAGGCATGATCCAATCGACATTTTGAATCATTTTTGGTACAGTCCAAAAAATCAATTTTCGGATAAAAAACGATGACTCCGGACCAGTCGAACGATCCCAAAATTGTCTATAATGATGAAATTTTAACATTTAATCTTTTGACTCTAAATTACTGATGGATGTGAATTATGACTTTGTTAACTAAAATAAGTGTGTTTAAAGTCATTTCTGTGCCTGAAACGGGTCAAAATTGAAGCTTTTGAGTAAGCAAAACTGTAAAAATGGCAATTTTGGTCACTGTGAGGGTTTAAAAAGTGGTTATTCAACATGAGGCATGATCCAATTGACATTTTGAATAATTTTTGGTACAGTCCCAAAAATCAATTTTCGGATGGAAAAACGATGACTCCGGACCTGTCGAATGATCCCAAAATGGTCTATAATGATGAAATTTTAACATTTAATCTTTTGACTCTAAATGACTGTTGGATGTGAATTATGACTTTGTCAACTAGAATAAGTGTGTTTAAAGTCATTTCTGTGCCTGAAACGGGTAAAAATGGAAGCTTTTGAGTAAGCAAAACTCTGTAAAAATGGCAATTTTGGTCACTGTGAGGGTCTAAAAAGTGGTTATTCAACATGAGGCATGATCCAATTGACATTTTGAATCATTTTTGGTACAGTCCAAAAAATCAATTTTCGGATGAAAAACGATGACTCCGGACCTGTCGAACGATCCCAAAATGGTCTATAATGATGAAATTTTAACATTTAATCTTTTGACTTTAAATTACTGTTGGATGTGAATTGTGACTTTGTCAACTAAAATAAGTGTGTTTAAAGTCATTTTTGTGCCTGAAATGGGTCAAAATTGAAGCTTTTGAGTAAGCAAAACTCTGTAAAAATGGCAATTTTGGTCACTGTGAGGGTTTAAAAAGTGGTTATTCAACATGAGGCATGATCCAATTGACATTTTGAATCATTTTTGGTACAGTCCAAAAAATCAATTTTCGGATGAAAAACGATGACTCCGGACCAGTCGAACGATCCCAAAATGGTCTATAATGATGAAATTTTAACATTTAATCTTTTGACTCTAAATGACTGTTGGATGTGAATTATGACTTTTTCAACTAGAATAAGTGTGTTTAAAGTCATTTCTGTGCCTGAAACGGGTCAAAATTGAAGCTTTTGAGTAAGCAAAACTCTGTAAAAATGGCAATTTTGGTCACTGTGAGGGTTTAAAAAGTGGTTATTCAACATGAGGCATGATCCAATTAACATTTTGAATCATTTTTGGTACAGTCCAAAAAATCAATTTTCAGATGAAAAACGATGACTCCGGACCTGTCGAACGATCCCAAAATGGTCTATAATGATGAAATTTTAACATTTAATCTTTTGACTCTAAATTACTGTTGGATGTGAATTGTGACTTTGTCAACTAAAATAAGTGTGTTTAAAGTCATTTCTGTGCCTGAAACGGGTCAAAATTGAAGCTTTTGAGTAAGCAAAACTCTGTAAAAATGGCAATTTTGGTCACTGTGAGTGTTTAAAAAGTGGTTATTCAACATGAGGCATGATCCAATTGACATTTTGAATCATTTTTGGTACAGTCCAAAAAATCAATTTTCGGATGAAAAACGATGACTCCGGACCTGTCGAACGATCCCAAAATGGTCTATAATGATGAAATGTTAACATTTAATCTTTTGACTCTAAATGACTGTTGGATGTGAATTATGACTTTGTCAACTAGAATAAGTGTGTTTAAAGTCATTTCTGTGCCTGAAACGGGTCAAAATGGAAGCTTTTGAGTAAGCAAAACTCTGTAAAAATGGCAATTTTGGTCACTGTGAGGGTTTAAAAAGTGGTTATTCAACATGAGGCATGATCCAATTGACATTTTGAATCATTTTTGGTACAGTCCAAAAAATCAATTTTCGTATAAAAAACGATGACTCCGGACCAGTCGAACGATCCCAAAATTGTCTATAATGATGAAATTTTAACATTTAATCTTTTGACTCTAAATTACTGATGGATGTGAATTATGACTTTGTCAACTAAAATAAGTGTGTTTAAAGTCATTTCTGTGCCTGAAACGGGTCAAAATTGAAGCTTTTGAGTAAGCATGGCAATTTTGGTCACTGTGAGGGTTTAAAAAGTGGTTATTCAACATGAGGCATGATCCAATTGACATTTTGAATAATTTTTGGTACAGTCCCAAAAATCAATTTTCGGATGGAAAAACGATGACTCCGGACCTGTCGAACGATCCCAAAATGGTCTATAATGATGAAATTTTAACATTTAATCTTTTGACTCTAAATGACTGTTGGATGTGAATTATGACTTTTTCAACTAGAATAAGTGTGTTTAAAGTCATTTCTGTGCCTGAAACGGGTCAAAATTGAAGCTTTTGAGTAAGCAAAACTCTGTAAAAATGGCAATTTTGGTCACTGTGAGGGTTTAAAAAGTGGTTATTCAATATGAGGCATGATCCAATTGACATTTTGAATCATTTTTGGTACAGTCCAAAAAATCAATTTTCAGATGAAAAACGATGACTCCGGACCTGTCGAACGATCCCAAAATGGTCTATAATGATGAAATTTTAACATTTAATCTTTTGACTCTAAATTACTGTTGGATGTGAATTGTGACTTTGTCAACTAAAATAAGTGTGTTTAAAGTCATTTCTGTGCCTGAAACGGGTCAAAATTGAAGCTTTTGAGTAAGCAAAACTCTGTAAAAATGGCAATTTTGGTCACTGTGAGGGTTTAAAAAGTGGTTATTCAACATGAGGCATGATCCAATTGACATTTTGAATCATTTTCGGTACAGTCTAAAAAATCAATTTTCGGATGAAAAACGATGACTCCGGACCAGTCGAACGATCCCAAAATGGTCTATAATGATGAAATTTTAACATTTAATCTTTTGACTCTAAATGACTGTTGAATGTGAATTATGACACTGTCAACTAGAATAAGTGTGTTTAAAGTCATTTCTGTGCCTGAAACGGGTCAAAATGGAAGCTTTTGAGTAAGCAAAACTCTGTAAAAATGGCAATTTTGGTCACTGTGAGGGTTTAAAAAGTGGTTATTCAACATGAGGCATGATCCAATTGACATTTTGAATCATTTTTGATACAGTCCAAAAAATCAATTTTCGGATGAAAAACGATGACTCCGGACCAGTCGAACGATCCCAAAATGGTCTATAATGATGAAATTTTAACATTTAATCTTTTGACTCTAAATTACTGATGGATGTGAATTATGACTTTGTCAACTAAAATAAGTGTGTTTAAAGTCATTTCTGTGCCTGAAACCGGTCAAAATTGAAGCTTTTGAGTAAGCAAAACTCTGTAAAAATGGCAATTTTGGTCACTGTGAGGGTTTAAAAAGTGGTTATTCAACATGAGGCATGATCCAATTGACATTTTGAATAATTTTTGGTACAGTCCCAAAAATCAATTTTCGGATGGAAAAACGATGACTCCGGACCTGTCGAACGATCCCAAAATGGTATTTAATGATGAAATTTTAACATTTAATCTTTTGACTCTAAATGACTGTTGGATGTGAATTATGACTTTGTCAACTAGAATAAGTGTGTTTAAAGTCATTTCTGTGCCTGAAACGGGTCAAAATGGAAGCTTTTGAGTAAGCAAAACTCTGTAAAAATGGCAATTTTGGTCACTGTGAGGGTTGAAAAGTGGTTATTCAACATGAGGCATGATCCAATTGACATTTTGAATCATTTTTGGTACAGTCCAAAAAATCAATTTTCGGATGAAAAACGATGACTCCGGACCTGTCGAACGATCCCAAAATGGTCTATAATGATGAAATTTTAACATTTAATCTTTTGACTCTAAATTACTGTTGGATGTGAATTGTGACTTTGTCAACTAAAATAAGTGTGTTTAAAGTCATTTTTGTGCCTGAAACGGGTCAAAATTGAAACTTTTGAGTAAGCAAAACTCTGTAAAAATGGCAATGTTGGTCACTGTGAGGGTTTAAAAAGTGGTTATTCAACATGAGGCATGATCCAATTGACATTTTGAATCATTTTTGGTACAGTCCAAAAAATCAATTTTCGGATGAAAAACGATGACTCCGGACCAGTCGAACGATCCCAAAATGGTCTATAATGATGAAATTTTAACATTTAATCTTTTGACTCTAAATGACTGTTGGATGTGAATTATGACTTTTTCAACTAGAATAAGTGTGTTTAAAGTCATTTCTGTGCCTGAAACGGGTCATAATTGAAGCTTTTGAGTAAGCAAAACTCTGTAAAAATGGCAATTTTGGTCACTGTGAGGGTTTAAAAAGTGGTTATTCAACATGAGGCATGATCCAAATGACATTTTGAATCATTTTTGGTACAGTCCAAAAAATCAATTTTCAGATGAAAAACGATGACTCCGGACCTGTCGAACGATCCCAAAATGGTCTATAATGATGAAATTTTAACATTTAATCTTTTGACTCTAAATTACTGTTGGATGTGAATTGTGACTTTGTCAACTAAAATAAGTGTGTTTAAAGTCATTTCTGTGCCTGAAACGGGTCAAAATTGAAGCTTTTGAGTAAGCAAAACTCTGTAAAAATGGCAATTTTGGTCACTGTGAGGGTTTAAAAAGTGGTTATTCAACATGAGGCATGATCCAATTGACATTTTGAATCATTTTTGGTACAGTCCAAAAAATCAATTTTCGGATGAAAAACGATGACTCCGGACCAGTCGAACGATCCCAAAATGGTCTATAATGATGAAATTTTAACATTTAATCTTTTGACTCTAAATTACTGATGGATGTGAATTATGACTTTGTCAACTAAAATAAGTGTGTTTAAAGTCATTTCTGTGCCTGAAACGGGTCAAAATTGAAGCTTTTGAGTAAGCAAAACTCTGTAAAAATGGCAATTTTGGTCACTGTGAGGGTTTAAAAAGTGGTTATTCAACATGAGGCATGATCCAATTGACATTTTGAATCATTTTTGGTACAGTCCAAAAAATCAATTTTCGGATGAAAAACGATGACTCCGGACCTGCCGAACGATCCCAAAATGGTCTATAATGATGAAATTTTAACATTTAATCTTTTGACTCTAAATTACTGTTGGATGTGAATTGTGACTTTGTCAACTAGAATAAGTGTGTTTAAAGTCATTTTTGTGCCTGAAACGGGTCAAAATTGAAGCTTTTGAGTAAGCAAAACTCTGTAAAAATGGCAATTTTGGTCACTGAGAGGGTTTAAAAAGTGGTTATTCAACATGAGGCATGATCCAATTGACATTTTGAATCATTTTTGGTACAGTCCAAAAAATCAATTTTCGGATAAAAAACGATGACTCCGGACCAGTCGAACGATCCCAAAATGGTCTATAATGATGAAATTTTAACATTTAATCTTTTGACTCTAAATTACTGATGGATGTGAATTATGACTTTGTCAACTAAAATAAGTGTGTTTAAAGTCATTTCTGTGCCTGAAACGGGTCAAAATTGAAGCTTTTGAGTAAGCAAAACTCTGTAAAAATGGCAATTTTGGTCACTGTGAGGGTTTAAAAAGTGGTTATTCATCATGAGGCATGATCCAATTGACATTTTGAATCATTTTTAATACAGTCCAAAAAATCAATTTTCGGATGAAAAACGATGACTCCGGACCTGTCGAACGATCCCAAAATGGTCTATAATGATGAAATTTTAACATTTAATCTTTTGACTCTAAATGACTGTTGGATGTGCATTATGACTTTGTCAACTAGAATAAGTGTGTTTAAAGTCATTTCTGTGCCTGAAACGGGTCAAAATGGAAGCTTTTGAGTAAGCAAAACTCTGTAAAAATGGCAATTTTGGTCACTGTGAGGGTTTAAAAAGTGGTTATTCAACATGAGGCATGATCCAATTGACATTTTGAATCATTTTTGGTACAGTCCGAAAAATCAATTTTCGGATGAAAAACGATGACTCCGGACCCGTCGAACGATCCCAAAATGGTCTATAATGATGAAATTTTAACATTTAATCTTTTGACTCTAAATGACTGTTGGATGTGAATTATGACTTTGTCAACTAGAATAAGTGTGTTTAAAGTCATTTCTGTGCCTGAAACGGGTCAAAATTGAAGCTTTTGAGTAAGCAAAACTCTGTAAAAATGGCAATTTCGGTCACTGTGAGGGTTTAAAAAGTGGTTATTCAACATGAGGCACGATCCAATTGACATTTTGAATCATTTTTGGTACAGTCCAAAAAATCAATTTTCGGATGAAAAACGATGACTCCGGACCTGTCGAACGATCCCAAAATGGTCAATATGGATGAAATTTCAACATTTAATCTTTTGACTCTAAATGACTGTTGGATGTGAATTATGACTTTTTCAACTAGAATAAGTGTGTTTAAAGTCATTTCTGTGCCTGAAACGGGTCAAAATTGAAGCTTTTGAGTAAGCAAAACTCTGTAAAAATGGCAATTTTGGTCACTGTGAGGGTTTAAAAAGTGGTTATTCAACATGAGGCATGATCCAATTGACATTTTGAATCATTTTTGGTACAGTCCAAAAAATCAATTTTCGGATAAAAAACGATGACTCCGGACCAGTCGAACGATCCCAAAATGGTCTATAATGATGAAATTTTAACATTTAATCTTTTGACTCTAAATTACTGATGGATGTGAATTATGACTTTGTCAACTAAAATAAGTGTGTTTAAAGTCATTTCTGTGCCTGAAACGGGTCAAAATTGAAGCTTTTGAGTAAGCAAAACTCTGTAAAAATGGCAATTTTGGTCACTGTGAGGGTTTAAAAAGTGGTTATTCATCATGAGGCATGATCCAATTGACATTTTGAATCATTTTTAATACAGTCCAAAAAATCAATTTTCGGATGAAAAACGATGACTCCGGACCTGTCGAACGATCCCAAAATGGTCTATAATGATGAAATTTTAACATTTAATCTTTTGACTCTAAATGACTGTTGGATGTGCATTATGACTTTGTCAACTAGAATAAGTGTGTTTAAAGTCATTTCTGTGCCTGAAACGGGTCAAAATGGAAGCTTTTGAGTAAGCAAAACTCTGTAAAAATGGCAATTTTGGTCACTGTGAGGGTTTAAAAAGTGGTTATTCAACATGAGGCACGATCCAATTGACATTTTGAATCATTTTTGGTACAGTCCGAAAAATCAATTTTCGGATGAAAAACGATGACTCCGGACCCGTCGAACGATCCCAAAATGGTCTATAATGATGAAATTTTAACATTTAATCTTTTGACTCTAAATGACTGTTGGATGTGAATTATGACTTTGTCAACTAGAATAAGTGTGTTTAAAGTCATTTCTGTGCCTGAAACAGGTCAAAATTGAAGCTTTTGAGTAAGCAAAACTCTGTAAAAATGGCAATTTCGGTCACTGTGAGGGTTTAAAAAGTGGTTATTCAACATGAGGCACGATCCAATTGACATTTTGAATCATTTTTGGTACAGTCCAAAAAATCAATTTTCGGATGAAAAACGATGACTCCGGACCTGTCGAACGATCCCAAAATGGTCAATATGGATGAAATTTCAACATTTAATCTTTTGACTCTAAATGACTGTTGGATGTGAATTATGACTTTTTCAACTAGAATAAGTGTGTTTAAAGTCATTTCTGTGCCTGAAACTGGTCAAAATTGAAGCTTTTGAGTAAGCAAAACTCTGTAAAAATGGCAATTTTGGTCACTGTGAGGGTTTAAAAAGTGGTTATTCAACATGAGGCATGATCCAATTGACATTTTGAATCATTTTTGGTACAGTCCAAAAAATCAATTTTCAGATGAAAAACGATGACTCCGGACCTGTCGAACGATCCCAAAATGGTCTATAATGATGAAATTTTAACATTTAATCTTTTGACTCTAAATTACTGTTGTATGTGAATTGTGACTTTGTCAACTAAAATAAGTGTGTTTAAAGTCATTTCTGTGCCTGAAACAGGTCAAAATTGAAGCTTTTGAGTAAGCAAAACTCTGTAAAAATGGCAATTTTGGTCACTGTGAGGGTTTAAAAAGTGGTTATTCAACATGATCCAATTAACATTTTGAATCATTTTTGGTACAGTCCAAAAAATCAATTTTCGGATGAAAAACGATGACTCCGGACCAGTCGAACGATCCCAAAATGGTCTATAATGATGAAATTTTAACATTTAATCTTTTGACTCTAAATGACTGTTGGATGTGAATTATGACTTTGTCAACTAGAATAAGTGTGTTTAAAGTCATTTCTGTGCCTGAAACGGGTCAAAATGGAAGCTTTTGAGTAAGCAAAACTCTGTAAAAATGGCAATTTTGGTCACTGTGAGGGTTTAAAAAGTGGTTATTCAACATGAGGCATGATCCAATTGACATTTTGAATCATTTTTGGTACAGTCCAAAAAATCAATTTTCGGATAAAAAACGATGACTCCGGACCAGTCGAACGATCCCAAAATTGTCTATAATGATGAAATTTTAACATTTAATCTTTTGACTCTAAATTACTGATGGATGTGAATTATGACTTTGTCAACTAAAATAAGTGTGTTTAAAGTCATTTCTGTGCCTGAAACGGGTCAAAATTGAAGCTTTTGAGTAAGCATGGCAATTTTGGTCACTGTGAGGGTTTAAAAAGTGGTTATTCAACATGAGGCATGATCCAATTGACATTTTGAATAATTTTTGGTACAGTCCCAAAAATCAATTTTCGGATGGAAAAACGATGACTCCGGACCTGTCGAACGATCCCAAAATGGTCTATAATGATGAAATTTTAACATTTAATCTTTTGACTCTAAATGACTGTTGGATGTGAATTATGACTTTTTCAACTAGAATAAGTGTGTTTAAAGTCATTTCTGTGCCTGAAACGGGTCAAAATTGAAGCTTTTGAGTAAGCAAAACTCTGTAAAAATGGCAATTTTGGTCACTGTGAGGGTTTAAAAAGTGGTTATTCAATATGAGGCATGATCCAATTGACATTTTGAATCATTTTTGGTACAGTCCAAAAAATCAATTTTCAGATGAAAAACGATGACTCCGGACCTGTCGAACGATCCCAAAATGGTCTATAATGATGAAATTTTAACATTTAATCTTTTGACTCTAAATTACTGTTGGATGTGAATTGTGACTTTGTCAACTAAAATAAGTGTGTTTAAAGTCATTTCTGTGCCTGAAACGGGTCAAAATTGAAGCTTTTGAGTAAGCAAAACTCTGTAAAAATGGCAATTTTGGTCACTGTGAGGGTTTAAAAAGTGGTTATTCAACATGAGGCATGATCCAATTGACATTTTGAATCATTTTCGGTACAGTCTAAAAAATCAATTTTCGGATGAAAAACGATGACTCCGGACCAGTCGAACGATCCCAAAATGGTCTATAATGATGAAATTTTAACATTTAATCTTTTGACTCTAAATGACTGTTGAATGTGAATTATGACACTGTCAACTAGAATAAGTGTGTTTAAAGTCATTTCTGTGCCTGAAACGGGTCAAAATGGAAGCTTTTGAGTAAGCAAAACTCTGTAAAAATGGCAATTTTGGTCACTGTGAGGGTTTAAAAAGTGGTTATTCAACATGAGGCATGATCCAATTGACATTTTGAATCATTTTTGATACAGTCCAAAAAATCAATTTTCGGATGAAAAACGATGACTCCGGACCAGTCGAACGATCCCAAAATGGTCTATAATGATGAAATTTTAACATTTAATCTTTTGACTCTAAATTACTGATGGATGTGAATTATGACTTTGTCAACTAAAATAAGTGTGTTTAAAGTCATTTCTGTGCCTGAAACCGGTCAAAATTGAAGCTTTTGAGTAAGCAAAACTCTGTAAAAATGGCAATTTTGGTCACTGTGAGGGTTTAAAAAGTGGTTATTCAACATGAGGCATGATCCAATTGACATTTTGAATAATTTTTGGTACAGTCCCAAAAATCAATTTTTGGATGGAAAAACGATGACTCCGGACCTGTCGAACGATCCCAAAATGGTATTTAATGATGAAATTTTAACATTTAATCTTTTGACTCTAAATGACTGTTGGATGTGAATTATGACTTTGTCAACTAGAATAAGTGTGTTTAAAGTCATTTCTGTGCCTGAAACGGGTCAAAATGGAAGCTTTTGAGTAAGCAAAACTCTGTAAAAATGGCAATTTTGGTCACTGTGAGGGTTGAAAAGTGGTTATTCAACATGAGGCATGATCCAATTGACATTTTGAATCATTTTTGGTACAGTCCAAAAAATCAATTTTCGGATGAAAAACGATGACTCCGGACCTGTCGAACGATCCCAAAATGGTCTATAATGATGAAATTTTAACATTTAATCTTTTGACTCTAAATTACTGTTGGATGTGAATTGTGACTTTGTCAACTAAAATAAGTGTGTTTAAAGTCATTTTTGTGCCTGAAACGGGTCAAAATTGAAACTTTTGAGTAAGCAAAACTCTGTAAAAATGGCAATGTTGGTCACTGTGAGGGTTTAAAAAGTGGTTATTCAACATGAGGCATGATCCAATTGACATTTTGAATCATTTTTGGTACAGTCCAAAAAATCAATTTTCGGATGAAAAACGATGACTCCGGACCAGTCGAACGATCCCAAAATGGTCTATAATGATGAAATTTTAACATTTAATCTTTTGACTCTAAATGACTGTTGGATGTGAATTATGACTTTTTCAACTAGAATAAGTGTGTTTAAAGTCATTTCTGTGCCTGAAACGGGTCATAATTGAAGCTTTTGAGTAAGCAAAACTCTGTAAAAATGGCAATTTTGGTCACTGTGAGGGTTTAAAAAGTGGTTATTCAACATGAGGCATGATCCAAATGACATTTTGAATCATTTTTGGTACAGTCCAAAAAATCAATTTTCAGATGAAAAACGATGACTCCGGACCTGTCGAACGATCCCAAAATGGTCTATAATGATGAAATTTTAACATTTAATCTTTTGACTCTAAATTACTGTTGGATGTGAATTGTGACTTTGTCAACTAAAATAAGTGTGTTTAAAGTCATTTCTGTGCCTGAAACGGGTCAAAATTGAAGCTTTTGAGTAAGCAAAACTCTGTAAAAATGGCAATTTTGGTCACTGTGAGGGTTTAAAAAGTGGTTATTCAACATGAGGCATGATCCAATTGACATTTTGAATCATTTTTGGTACAGTCCAAAAAATCAATTTTCGGATGAAAAACGATGACTCCGGACCAGTCGAACGATCCCAAAATGGTCTATAATGATGAAATTTTAACATTTAATCTTTTGACTCTAAATTACTGATGGATGTGAATTATGACTTTGTCAACTAAAATAAGTGTGTTTAAAGTCATTTCTGTGCCTGAAACGGGTCAAAATTGAAGCTTTTGAGTAAGCAAAACTCTGTAAAAATGGCAATTTTGGTCACTGTGAGGGTTTAAAAAGTGGTTATTCAACATGAGGCATGATCCAATTGACATTTTGAATCATTTTTGGTACAGTCCAAAAAATCAATTTTCGGATGAAAAACGATGACTCCGGACCTGCCGAACGATCCCAAAATGGTCTATAATGATGAAATTTTAACATTTAATCTTTTGACTCTAAATTACTGTTGGATGTGAATTGTGACTTTGTCAACTAGAATAAGTGTGTTTAAAGTCATTTTTGTGCCTGAAACGGGTCAAAATTGAAGCTTTTGAGTAAGCAAAACTCTGTAAAAATGGCAATTTTGGTCACTGAGAGGGTTTAAAAAGTGGTTATTCAACATGAGGCATGATCCAATTGACATTTTGAATCATTTTTGGTACAGTCCAAAAAATCAATTTTCGGATAAAAAACGATGACTCCGGACCAGTCGAACGATCCCAAAATGGTCTATAATGATGAAATTTTAACATTTAATCTTTTGACTCTAAATTACTGATGGATGTGAATTATGACTTTGTCAACTAAAATAAGTGTGTTTAAAGTCATTTCTGTGCCTGAAACGGGTCAAAATTGAAGCTTTTGAGTAAGCAAAACTCTGTAAAAATGGCAATTTTGGTCACTGTGAGGGTTTAAAAAGTGGTTATTCATCATGAGGCATGATCCAATTGACATTTTGAATCATTTTTAATACAGTCCAAAAAATCAATTTTCGGATGAAAAACGATGACTCCGGACCTGTCGAACGATCCCAAAATGGTCTATAATGATGAAATTTTAACATTTAATCTTTTGACTCTAAATGACTGTTGGATGTGCATTATGACTTTGTCAACTAGAATAAGTGTGTTTAAAGTCATTTCTGTGCCTGAAACGGGTCAAAATGGAAGCTTTTGAGTAAGCAAAACTCTGTAAAAATGGCAATTTTGGTCACTGTGAGGGTTTAAAAAGTGGTTATTCAACATGAGGCATGATCCAATTGACATTTTGAATCATTTTTGGTACAGTCCGAAAAATCAATTTTCGGATGAAAAACGATGACTCCGGACCCGTCGAACGATCCCAAAATGGTCTATAATGATGAAATTTTAACATTTAATCTTTTGACTCTAAATGACTGTTGGATGTGAATTATGACTTTGTCAACTAGAATAAGTGTGTTTAAAGTCATTTCTGTGCCTGAAACGGGTCAAAATTGAAGCTTTTGAGTAAGCAAAACTCTGTAAAAATGGCAATTTCGGTCACTGTGAGGGTTTAAAAAGTGGTTATTCAACATGAGGCACGATCCAATTGACATTTTGAATCATTTTTGGTACAGTCCAAAAAATCAATTTTCGGATGAAAAACGATGACTCCGGACCTGTCGAACGATCCCAAAATGGTCAATATGGATGAAATTTCAACATTTAATCTTTTGACTCTAAATGACTGTTGGATGTGAATTATGACTTTTTCAACTAGAATAAGTGTGTTTAAAGTCATTTCTGTGCCTGAAACGGGTCAAAATTGAAGCTTTTGAGTAAGCAAAACTCTGTAAAAATGGCAATTTTGGTCACTGTGAGGGTTTAAAAAGTGGTTATTCAACATGAGGCATGATCCAATTGACATTTTGAATCATTTTTGGTACAGTCCAAAAAATCAATTTTCGGATAAAAAACGATGACTCCGGACCAGTCGAACGATCCCAAAATGGTCTATAATGATGAAATTTTAACATTTAATCTTTTGACTCTAAATTACTGATGGATGTGAATTATGACTTTGTCAACTAAAATAAGTGTGTTTAAAGTCATTTCTGTGCCTGAAACGGGTCAAAATTGAAGCTTTTGAGTAAGCAAAACTCTGTAAAAATGGCAATTTTGGTCACTGTGAGGGTTTAAAAAGTGGTTATTCATCATGAGGCATGATCCAATTGACATTTTGAATCATTTTTAATACAGTCCAAAAAATCAATTTTCGGATGAAAAACGATGACTCCGGACCTGTCGAACGATCCCAAAATGGTCTATAATGATGAAATTTTAACATTTAATCTTTTGACTCTAAATGACTGTTGGATGTGCATTATGACTTTGTCAACTAGAATAAGTGTGTTTAAAGTCATTTCTGTGCCTGAAACGGGTCAAAATGGAAGCTTTTGAGTAAGCAAAACTCTGTAAAAATGGCAATTTTGGTCACTGTGAGGGTTTAAAAAGTGGTTATTCAACATGAGGCACGATCCAATTGACATTTTGAATCATTTTTGGTACAGTCCGAAAAATCAATTTTCGGATGAAAAACGATGACTCCGGACCCGTCGAACGATCCCAAAATGGTCTATAATGATGAAATTTTAACATTTAATCTTTTGACTCTAAATGACTGTTGGATGTGAATTATGACTTTGTCAACTAGAATAAGTGTGTTTAAAGTCATTTCTGTGCCTGAAACAGGTCAAAATTGAAGCTTTTGAGTAAGCAAAACTCTGTAAAAATGGCAATTTCGGTCACTGTGAGGGTTTAAAAAGTGGTTATTCAACATGAGGCACGATCCAATTGACATTTTGAATCATTTTTGGTACAGTCCAAAAAATCAATTTTCGGATGAAAAACGATGACTCCGGACCTGTCGAACGATCCCAAAATGGTCAATATGGATGAAATTTCAACATTTAATCTTTTGACTCTAAATGACTGTTGGATGTGAATTATGACTTTTTCAACTAGAATAAGTGTGTTTAAAGTCATTTCTGTGCCTGAAACTGGTCAAAATTGAAGCTTTTGAGTAAGCAAAACTCTGTAAAAATGGCAATTTTGGTCACTGTGAGGGTTTAAAAAGTGGTTATTCAACATGAGGCATGATCCAATTGACATTTTGAATCATTTTTGGTACAGTCCAAAAAATCAATTTTCAGATGAAAAACGATGACTCCGGACCTGTCGAACGATCCCAAAATGGTCTATAATGATGAAATTTTAACATTTAATCTTTTGACTCTAAATTACTGTTGTATGTGAATTGTGACTTTGTCAACTAAAATAAGTGTGTTTAAAGTCATTTCTGTGCCTGAAACAGGTCAAAATTGAAGCTTTTGAGTAAGCAAAACTCTGTAAAAATGGCAATTTTGGTCACTGTGAGGGTTTAAAAAGTGGTTATTCAACATGATCCAATTAACATTTTGAATCATTTTTGGTACAGTCCAAAAAATCAATTTTCGGATGAAAAACGATGACTCCGGACCAGTCGAACGATCCCAAAATGGTCTATAATGATGAAATTTTAACATTTAATCTTTTGACACTAAATTACTGATGGATGTGAATTATGACTTTGTCAACTAAAATAAGTGTGTTTAAAGTCATTTCTGTGCCTGAAACGGGTCAAAATTGAAGCTTTTGAGTAAGCAAAACTCTGTAAAAATGGCAATTTTGGTCACTGTGAGGGTTTAAAAAGTGGTTATTCAACATGAGGCATGATCCAATTGACATTTTGAATCATTTTTGGTACAGTCTAAAAAATCAATTTTCGGATGAAAAACGATGACTCCGGACCAGTCGAACGATCCCAAAATGGTCTATAATGATGAAATTTTAACATTTAATCTTTTGACTCTAAATGACTGTTGAATGTGAATTATGACTCTGTCAACTAGAATAAGTGTGTTTAAAGTCATTTCTGTGCCAGAAACGGGTCAAAATGGAAGCTTTTGAGTAAGCAAAACTCTGTAAAAATGGCAATTTTGGTCACTGTGAGGGTTTAAAAAGTGTTTATTCAACATGAGGCATGATCCAATTGACATTTTGAATCATTTTTGGTACAGTCCAAAAAATCAATTTTCGGATGAAAAACGATGACTCCGGACCAGTCGAACGATCCCAAAATGGTCTATAATGATGAAATTTTAACATTTAATCTTTTGACTCTAAATTACTGATGGATGTGAATTATGACTTTGTCAACTAAAATAAGTGTGTTTAAAGTCATTTCTGTGCCTGAAACGGGTCAAAATTGAAGCTTTTGAGTAAGCAAAACTCTGTAAAAATGGCAATTTTGGTCACTGTGAGGGTTTAAAAAGTGGTTATTCAACATGAGGCATGATCCAATTGACATTTTGAATCATTTTTGGTACAGTCCAAAAAATCAATTTTCGGATGAAAAACGATGACTCCGGACCTGTCGAACGATCCCAAAATGGTCTATAATGATGAAATTTTAACATTTAATCTTTTGACTCTAAATGACTGTTGGATGTGAATTATGACTTTGTCAACTAGAATAAGTGTGTTTAAAGTCATTTCTGTGCCTGAAACGGGTCAAAATGGAAGCTTTTGAGTAAGCAAAACTCTGTAAAAATGGCAATTTTGGTCACTGTGAGGGTTTAAAAAGTGGTTATTCAACATGAGGCATGATCCAATTGACATTTTGAATCATTTTTGGTACAGTCCAAAAAATCAATTTTCGGATGAAAAACGATGACTCCGGACCAGTCGAACGATCCCAAAATGGTCTATAATGATGAAATTTTAACATTTAATCTTTTGACTCTAAATGACTGTTAAATGTGAATTATGACACTGTCAACTAAAATAAGTGTGTTTAAAGTCATTTCTGTGCCTGAAACGGGTCAAAATTGAAGCTTTTGAGTAAGCAAAACTCTGTAAAAATGGCAATTTTGGTCACTGTGAGGGTTTAAAAAGTGGTTATTCAACATGAGGCATGATCCAATTGACATTTTGAATCATTTTTGGTACAGTCCAAAAAATCAATTTTCGGATGAAAAACGATGACTCCGGACCTGTCGAACGATCCCAAAATGGTCTATAATGATGAAATTTTAACATTTAATCTTTTGACTCTAAATGACTGTTGGATGTGAATTATGACTTTGTCAACTAGAATAAGTGTGTTTAAAGTCATTTCTGTGCCTGAAACGGGTCAAAATGGAAGCTTTTGAGTAAGCAAAACTCTGTAAAAATGGCAATTTTGGTCACTGTGAGGGTTTAAAAAGTGGTTATTCAACATGAGGCATGATCCAATTGACATTTTGAATCATTTTTGGTACACTCCAAAAAATCAATTTTCGGATGAAAAACGATGACTCCGGACCTGTCGAACGATCCCAAAATGGTCTATAATGATGAAATTTTAACATTTAATCTTTTGACTCTAAATTACTGTTGGATGTGAATTGTGACTTTGTCAACTAGAATAAGTGTGTTTAAAGTCATTTTTGTGCCTGAAACGGGTCAAAATTGAAGCTTTTGAGTAAGCAAAACTCTGTAAAAATGGCAATTTTGGTCACTGTGAGGGTTTAAAAAGTGGTTATTCAACATGAGGCATGATCCAATCGACATTTTGAATCATTTTTGGTACAGTCCAAAAAATCCATTTTCGGATAAAAAACGATGACTCCGGACCAGTCGAACGATCCCAAAATTGTCTATAATGATGACATTTTAACATTTAATCTTTTGACTCTAAATTACTGATGGATGTGAATTATGACTTTGTCAACTAAAATAAGTGTGTTTAAAGTCATTTCTGTGCCTGAAACGGGTCAAAATTGAAGCTTTTGAGTAAGCAAAACTCTGTAAAAATGGCAATTTTGGTCACTGTGAGGGTTTAAAAAGTGGTTATTCAACATGAGGCATGATCCAATTGACATTTTGAATAATTTTTGGTACAGTCCCAAAAATCAATTTTCTGATGGAAAAACGATGACTCCGGACCTGTCGAACGATCCCAAAATGGTCTATAATGATGAAATTTTAACATTTAATCTTTTGACTCTAAATGACTGTTGGATGTGAATTATGACTTTGTCAACTAGAATAAGTGTGTTTAAAGTCATTTCTGTGCCTGAAACGGGTCAAAATGGAAGCTTTTGAGTAAGCAAAACTCTGTAAAAATGGCAATTTTGGTCACTGTGAGGGTTGAAAAAGTGGTTATTCAACATGAGGCATGATCCAATTGACATTTTGAATCATTTTTGGTACAGTCCAAAAAATCAATTTTCGGATGAAAAACGATGACTCCGGACCTGTCGAACGATCCCAAAATGGTCCATAATGATGAAATTTTAACATTTAATCTTTTGACTCTAAATTACTGTTGGATGTGAATTGTGACTTTTTCAACTAAAATAAGTGTGTTTAAAGTCATTTTTGTGCCTGAAACGGGTCAAAATTGAAGCTTTTGAGTAAGCAAAACTCTGTAAAAATGGCAATTTTGGTCACTGTGAGGGTTTAAAAAGTGGTTATTCAACATGAGGCATGATCCAATTGACATTTTGAATCATTTTTGGTACAGTCCAAAAAATCAATTTTCGGATGAAAAACGATGACTCCGGACCAGTCGAACGATCCCAAAATGGTCTATAATGATGAAATTTTAACATTTAATCTTTTGACTCTAAATTACTGTTGGATGTGAATTGTGACTTTGTCAACTAAAATAAGTGTGTTTAAAGTCATTTCTGTGCCTGAAACGGGTCAAAATTGAAGCTTTTGAGTAAGCAAAACTCTGTAAAAATGGCAATTTTGGTCACTGTGAGGGTTTAAAAAGTGGTTATTCAACATGAGGCATGATCCAATTAACATTTTGAATCATTTTTGGTACAGTCCAAAAAATCAATTTTCGGGTGAAAAACGATGACTCCGGACCAGTCGAACGATCCCAAAATGGTCTATAATGATGAAATTTTAACATTTAATCTTTTGACACTAAATTACTGATGGATGTGAAATATGACTTTGTCAACTAAAATAAGTGTGTTTAAAGTCATTTCTGTGCCTGAAACTGGTCAAAATTGAAGCTTTTGAGTAAGCAAAACTCTGTAAAAATGGCAATTTTGGTCACTGTGAGGGTTTAAAAAGTGGTTATTCAACATGAGGCATGATCCAATTGACATTTTGAATCATTTTTGGTACAGTCTAAAAAATCAATTTTCGGATGAAAAACGATGACTCCGGACCAGTCGAACGATCCCAAAATGGTCTATAATGATGAAATTTTAACATTTAATCTTTTGACTCTAAATGACTGTTGAATGTGAATTATGACTCTGTCAACTAGAATAAGTGTGTTTAAAGTCATTTCTGTGCCTGAAACGGGTCAAAATGGAAGCTTTTGAGTAAGCAAAACTCTGTAAAAATGGCAATTTTGGTCACTGTGAGGGTTTAAAAAGTGGTTATTCAACATGAGGCATGATCCAATTGACATTTTGAATCATTTTTGGTACAGTCCAAAAAATCAATTTTCGGATGAAAAACGATGACTCCGGACCTGCCGAACGATCCCAAAATGGTCTATAATGATGACATTTTAACATTTAATCTTTTGACTCTAAATTACTGTTGGATGTGAATTGTGACTTTGTCAACTAGAATAAGTGTGTTTAAAGTCATTTTTGTGCCTGAAACGGGTCAAAATTGAAGCTTTTGAGTAAGCAAAACTCTGTAAAAATGGCAATTTTGGTCACTGTGAGGGTTTAAAAAGTGGTTATTCATCATGAGGCATGATCCAATTGACATTTTGAATCATTTTTGGTACAGTCCAAAAAATCAATTTTCGGATAAAAAACGATGACTCCGGACCTGTCGAACGATCCCAAAATGGTCTATAATGATGAAATTTTAACATTTAATCTTTTGACTCTAAATGACTGTTGGATGTGCATTATGACTTTGTCAACTAGAATAAGTGTGTTTAAAGTCATTTCTGTGCCTGAAACGGGTCAAAATGGAAGCTTTTGAGTAAGCAAAACTCTGTAAAAATGGCAATTTTGGTCACTGTGAGGGTTTAAAAAGTGGTTATTCAACATGAGGCATGATCCAATTGACATTTTGAATCATTTTTGGTACAGTCCGAAAAATCAATTTTCGGATGAAAAACGATGACTCCGGACCCGTCGAACGATCCCAAAATGGTCTATAATGATGAAATTTTAACATTTAATCTTTTGACTCTAAATGACTGTTGGATGTGAATTATGACTTTGTCAACTAGAATAAGTGTGTTTAAAGTCATTTCTGTGCCTGAAACGGGTCAAAATTGAAGCTTTTGAGTAAGCAAAACTCTGTAAAAATGGCAATTTCGGTCACTGTGAGGGTTTAAAAAGTGGTTATTCAACATGAGGCACGATCCAATTGACATTTTGAATCATTTTTGGTACAGTCCAAAAAATCAATTTTCGGATGAAAAACGATGACTCCGGACCTGTCGAACGATCCCAAAATGGTCAATATGGATGAAATTTCAACATTTAATCTTTTGACTCTAAATGACTGTTGGATGTGAATTATGACTTTTTCAACTAGAATAAGTGTGTTTAAAGTCATTTCTGTGCCTGAAACGGGTCAAAATTGAAGCTTTTGAGTAAGCAAAACTCTGTAAAAATGGCAATTTTGGTCACTGTGAGGGTTTAAAAAGTGGTTATTCAACATGAGGCATGATCCAATTGACATTTTGAATCATTTTTGGTACAGTCCAAAAAATCAATTTTCAGATGAAAAACGATGACTCCGGACCTGTCGAACGATCCAAAAATGGTCTATAATGATGAAATTTTAACATTTAATCTTTTGACTCTAAATTACTGTTGGATGTGAATTGTGACTTTGTCAACTAAAATAAGTGTGTTTAAAGTCATTTCTGTGCCTGAAACAGGTCAAAATTGAAGCTTTTGAGTAAGCAAAACTCTGTAAAAATGGCAATTTTGGTCACTGTGAGGGTTTAAAAAGTGGTTATTCAACATGATCCAATTAACATTTTGAATCATTTTTGGTACAGTCCAAAAAATCAATTTTCGGATGAAAAACGATGACTCCGGACCAGTCGAACGATCCCAAAATGGTCTATAATGATGAAATTTTAACATTTAATCTTTTGACACTAAATTACTGATGGATGTGAATTATGACTTTGTCAACTAAAATAAGTGTGTTTAAAGTCATTTCTGTGCCTGAAACGGGTCAAAATTGAAGCTTTTGAGTAAGCAAAACTCTGTAAAAATGGCAATTTTGGTCACTGTGAGGGTTTAAAAAGTGGTTATTCAACATGAGGCATGATCCAATTGACATTTTGAATCATTTTTGGTACAGTCTAAAAAATCAATTTTCGGATGAAAAACGATGACTCCGGACCAGTCGAACGATCCCAAAATGGTCTATAATGATGAAATTTTAACATTTAATCTTTTGACTCTAAATGACTGTTGAATGTGAATTATGACTCTGTCAACTAGAATAAGTGTGTTTAAAGTCATTTCTGTGCCAGAAACGGGTCAAAATGGAAGCTTTTGAGTAAGCAAAACTCTGTAAAAATGGCAATTTTGGTCACTGTGAGGGTTTAAAAAGTGGTTATTCAACATGAGGCATGATCCAATTGACATTTTGAATCATTTTTGGTACAGTCCAAAAAATCAATTTTCGGATGAAAAACGATGACTCCGGACCTGTCGAACGATCCCAAAATGGTCTATAATGATGAAATTTTAACATTTAATCTTTTGACACTAAATTACTGATGGATGTGAATTATGACTTTGTCAACTAAAATAAGTGTGTTTAAAGTCATTTCTGTGCCTGAAACGGGTCAAAATTGAAGCTTTTGAGTAAGCAAAACTCTGTAAAAATGGCAATTTTGGTCACTGTGAGGGTTTAAAAAGTGGTTATTCATCATGAGGCATGATCCAATTGACATTTTGAATCATTTTTAATACAGTCCAAAAAATCAATTTTCGGATGAAAAACGATGACTCCGGACCTGTCGAACGATCCCAAAATGGTCTATAATGATGAAATTTTAACATTTAATCTTTTGACTCTAAATGACTGTTGAATGTGAATTATGACTCTGTCAACTAGAATAAGTGTGTTTAAAGTCATTTCTGTGCCTGAAACGGGTCAAAATTGAAGCTTTTGAGTAAGCAAAACTCTGTAAAAATGGCAATTTTGGTCACTGTGAGGGTTTAAAAAGTGGTTATTCAACATGAGGCATGATCCAATTGACATTTTGAATCATTTTTGGTACAGTCCAAAAAATCAATTTTCGGATGAAAAACGATGACTCCGGACCTGTCGAACGATCCCAAAATGGTCTATAATGATGAAATTTTAACATTTAATCTTTTGACTCTAAATGACTGTTGGATGTGAATTATGACTTTGTCAACTAGAATAAGTGTGTTTAAAGTCATTTCTGTGCCTGAAACGGGTCAAAATGGAAGCTTTTGAGTAAGCAAAACTCTGTAAAAATGGCAATTTTGGTCACTGTGAGGGTTTAAAAAGTGGTTATTCAACATGAGGCATGATCCAATCGACATTTTGAATCATTTTTGGTACAGTCCAAAAAATCAATTTTCGGATAAAAAACGATGACTCCGGACCAGTCGAACGATCCCAAAATTGTCTATAATGATGAAATTTTAACATTTAATCTTTTGACTCTAAATTACTGATGGATGTGAATTATGACTTTGTTAACTAAAATAAGTGTGTTTAAAGTCATTTCTGTGCCTGAAACGGGTCAAAATTGAAGCTTTTGAGTAAGCAAAACTGTAAAAATGGCAATTTTGGTCACTGTGAGGGTTTAAAAAGTGGTTATTCAACATGAGGCATGATCCAATTGACATTTTGAATAATTTTTGGTACAGTCCCAAAAATCAATTTTCGGATGGAAAAACGATGACTCCGGACCTGTCGAATGATCCCAAAATGGTCTATAATGATGAAATTTTAACATTTAATCTTTTGACTCTAAATGACTGTTGGATGTGAATTATGACTTTGTCAACTAGAATAAGTGTGTTTAAAGTCATTTCTGTGCCTGAAACGGGTAAAAATGGAAGCTTTTGAGTAAGCAAAACTCTGTAAAAATGGCAATTTTGGTCACTGTGAGGGTCTAAAAAGTGGTTATTCAACATGAGGCATGATCCAATTGACATTTTGAATCATTTTTGGTACAGTCCAAAAAATCAATTTTCGGATGAAAAACGATGACTCCGGACCTGTCGAACGATCCCAAAATGGTCTATAATGATGAAATTTTAACATTTAATCTTTTGACTTTAAATTACTGTTGGATGTGAATTGTGACTTTGTCAACTAAAATAAGTGTGTTTAAAGTCATTTTTGTGCCTGAAATGGGTCAAAATTGAAGCTTTTGAGTAAGCAAAACTCTGTAAAAATGGCAATTTTGGTCACTGTGAGGGTTTAAAAAGTGGTTATTCAACATGAGGCATGATCCAATTGACATTTTGAATCATTTTTGGTACAGTCCAAAAAATCAATTTTCGGATGAAAAACGATGACTCCGGACCAGTCGAACGATCCCAAAATGGTCTATAATGATGAAATTTTAACATTTAATCTTTTGACTCTAAATGACTGTTGGATGTGAATTATGACTTTTTCAACTAGAATAAGTGTGTTTAAAGTCATTTCTGTGCCTGAAACGGGTCAAAATTGAAGCTTTTGAGTAAGCAAAACTCTGTAAAAATGGCAATTTTGGTCACTGTGAGGGTTTAAAAAGTGGTTATTCAACATGAGGCATGATCCAATTAACATTTTGAATCATTTTTGGTACAGTCCAAAAAATCAATTTTCAGATGAAAAACGATGACTCCGGACCTGTCGAACGATCCCAAAATGGTCTATAATGATGAAATTTTAACATTTAATCTTTTGACTCTAAATTACTGTTGGATGTGAATTGTGACTTTGTCAACTAAAATAAGTGTGTTTAAAGTCATTTCTGTGCCTGAAACGGGTCAAAATTGAAGCTTTTGAGTAAGCAAAACTCTGTAAAAATGGCAATTTTGGTCACTGTGAGGGTTTAAAAAGTGGTTATTCAACATGAGGCATGATCCAATTGACATTCTGAATCATTTTTGGTACAGTCTAAAAAATCAATTTTCGGATGAAAAACGATGACTCCGGACCAGTCGAACGATCCCAAAATGGTCTATAATGATGAAATTTTAACATTTAATCTTTTGACTCTAAATGACTGTTGAATGTGAATTATGACACTGTCAACTAGAATAAGTGTGTTTAAAGTCATTTCTGTGCCTGAAACGGGTCAAAATGGAAGCTTTTGAGTAGGCAAAACTCTGTAAAAATGGCAATTTTGGTCACTGTGAGGGTTTAAAAAGTGGTTATTCAACATGAGGCATGATCCAATTGACATTTTGAATCATTTTTGGTACAGTCCAAAAAATCAATTTTCGGATGAAAAACGATGACTCCGGACCAGTCGAACGATCCCAAAATGGTCTATAATGATGAAATTTTAACATTTAATCTTTTGACTCTAAATTACTGATGGATGTGAATTATGACTTTGTCAACTAAAATAAGTGTGTTTAAAGTCATTTCTGTGCCTGAAACGGGTCAAAATTGAAGCTTTTGAGTAAGCAAAACTCTGTAAAAATGGCAATTTTGGTCACTGTGAGTGTTTAAAAAGTGGTTATTCAACATGAGGCATGATCCAATTGACATTTTGAATCATTTTTGGTACAGTCCAAAAAATCAATTTTCGGATGAAAAACGATGACTCCGGACCTGTCGAACGATCCCAAAATGGTCTATAATGATGAAATGTTAACATTTAATCTTTTGACTCTAAATGACTGTTGGATGTGAATTATGACTTTGTCAACTAGAATAAGTGTGTTTAAAGTCATTTCTGTGCCTGAAACGGGTCAAAATGGAAGCTTTTGAGTAAGCAAAACTCTGTAAAAATGGCAATTTTGGTCACTGTGAGGGTTTAAAAAGTGGTTATTCAACATGAGGCATGATCCAATTGACATTTTGAATCATTTTTGGTACAGTCCAAAAAATCAATTTTCGGATAAAAAACGATGACTCCGGACCAGTCGAACGATCCCAAAATTGTCTATAATGATGAAATTTTAACATTTAATCTTTTGACTCTAAATTACTGATGGATGTGAATTATGACTTTGTCAACTAAAATAAGTGTGTTTAAAGTCATTTCTGTGCCTGAAACGGGTCAAAATTGAAGCTTTTGAGTAAGCATGGCAATTTTGGTCACTGTGAGGGTTTAAAAAGTGGTTATTCAACATGAGGCATGATCCAATTGACATTTTGAATAATTTTTGGTACAGTCCCAAAAATCAATTTTCGGATGGAAAAACGATGACTCCGGACCTGTCGAACGATCCCAAAATGGTCTATAATGATGAAATTTTAACATTTAATCTTTTGACTCTAAATGACTGTTGGATGTGAATTATGACTTTTTCAACTAGAATAAGTGTGTTTAAAGTCATTTCTGTGCCTGAAACGGGTCAAAATTGAAGCTTTTGAGTAAGCAAAACTCTGTAAAAATGGCAATTTTGGTCACTGTGAGGGTTTAAAAAGTGGTTATTCAACATGAGGCATGATCCAATTGACATTTTGAATCATTTTTGGTACAGTCCAAAAAATCAATTTTCAGATGAAAAACGATGACTCCGGACCTGTCGAACGATCCCAAAATGGTCTATAATGATGAAATTTTAACATTTAATCTTTTGACTCTAAATTACTGTTGGATGTGAATTGTGACTTTGTCAACTAAAATAAGTGTGTTTAAAGTCATTTCTGTGCCTGAAACGGGTCAAAATTGAAGCTTTTGAGTAAGCAAAACTCTGTAAAAATGGCAATTTTGGTCACTGTGAGGGTTTAAAAAGTGGTTATTCAACATGAGGCATGATCCAATTGACATTTTGAATCATTTTCGGTACAGTCTAAAAAATCAATTTTCGGATGAAAAACGATGACTCCGGACCAGTCGAACGATCCCAAAATGGTCTATAATGATGAAATTTTAACATTTAATCTTTTGACTCTAAATGACTGTTGAATGTGAATTATGACACTGTCAACTAGAATAAGTGTGTTTAAAGTCATTTCTGTGCCTGAAACGGGTCAAAATGGAAGCTTTTGAGTAAGCAAAACTCTGTAAAAATGGCAATTTTGGTCACTGTGAGGGTTTAAAAAGTGGTTATTCAACATGAGGCATGATCCAATTGACATTTTGAATCATTTTTGATACAGTCCAAAAAATCAATTTTCGGATGAAAAACGATGACTCCGGACCAGTCGAACGATCCCAAAATGGTCTATAATGATGAAATTTTAACATTTAATCTTTTGACTCTAAATTACTGATGGATGTGAATTATGACTTTGTCAACTAAAATAAGTGTGTTTAAAGTCATTTCTGTGCCTGAAACCGGTCAAAATTGAAGCTTTTGAGTAAGCAAAACTCTGTAAAAATGGCAATTTTGGTCACTGTGAGGGTTTAAAAAGTGGTTATTCAACATGAGGCATGATCCAATTGACATTTTGAATAATTTTTGGTACAGTCCCAAAAATCAATTTTCGGATGGAAAAACGATGACTCCGGACCTGTCGAACGATCCCAAAATGGTATTTAATGATGAAATTTTAACATTTAATCTTTTGACTCTAAATGACTGTTGGATGTGAATTATGACTTTGTCAACTAGAATAAGTGTGTTTAAAGTCATTTCTGTGCCTGAAACGGGTCAAAATGGAAGCTTTTGAGTAAGCAACACTCTGTAAAAATGGCAATTTTGGTCACTGTGAGGGTTGAAAAGTGGTTATTCAACATGAGGCATGATCCAATTGACATTTTGAATCATTTTTGGTACAGTCCAAAAAATCAATTTTCGGATGAAAAACGATGACTCCGGACCTGTCGAACGATCCCAAAATGGTCTATAATGATGAAATTTTAACATTTAATCTTTTGACTCTAAATTACTGTTGGATGTGAATTGTGACTTTGTCAACTAAAATAAGTGTGTTTAAAGTCATTTTTGTGCCTGAAACGGGTCAAAATTGAAACTTTTGAGTAAGCAAAACTCTGTAAAAATGGCAATGTTGGTCACTGTGAGGGTTTAAAAAGTGGTTATTCAACATGAGGCATGATCCAATTGACATTTTGAATCATTTTTGGTACAGTCCAAAAAATCAATTTTCGGATGAAAAACGATGACTCCGGACCAGTCGAACGATCCCAAAATGGTCTATAATGATGAAATTTTAACATTTAATCTTTTGACTCTAAATGACTGTTGGATGTGAATTATGACTTTTTCAACTAGAATAAGTGTGTTTAAAGTCATTTCTGTGCCTGAAACGGGTCATAATTGAAGCTTTTGAGTAAGCAAAACTCTGTAAAAATGGCAATTTTGGTCACTGTGAGGGTTTAAAAAGTGGTTATTCAACATGAGGCATGATCCAAATGACATTTTGAATCATTTTTGGTACAGTCCAAAAAATCAATTTTCAGATGAAAAACGATGACTCCGGACCTGTCGAACGATCCCAAAATGGTCTATAATGATGAAATTTTAACATTTAATCTTTTGACTCTAAATTACTGTTGGATGTGAATTGTGACTTTGTCAACTAAAATAAGTGTGTTTAAAGTCATTTCTGTGCCTGAAACGGGTCAAAATTGAAGCTTTTGAGTAAGCAAAACTCTGTAAAAATGGCAATTTTGGTCACTGTGAGGGTTTAAAAAGTGGTTATTCAACATGAGGCATGATCCAATTGACATTTTGAATCATTTTTGGTACAGTCCAAAAAATCAATTTTCGGATGAAAAACGATGACTCCGGACCAGTCGAACGATCCCAAAATGGTCTATAATGATGAAATTTTAACATTTAATCTTTTGACTCTAAATTACTGATGGATGTGAATTATGACTTTGTCAACTAAAATAAGTGTGTTTAAAGTCATTTCTGTGCCTGAAACGGGTCAAAATTGAAGCTTTTGAGTAAGCAAAACTCTGTAAAAATGGCAATTTTGGTCACTGTGAGGGTTTAAAAAGTGGTTATTCAACATGAGGCATGATCCAATTGACATTTTGAATCATTTTTGGTACAGTCCAAAAAATCAATTTTCGGATGAAAAACGATGACTCCGGACCTGCCGAACGATCCCAAAATGGTCTATAATGATGAAATTTTAACATTTAATCTTTTGACTCTAAATTACTGTTGGATGTGAATTGTGACTTTGTCAACTAGAATAAGTGTGTTTAAAGTCATTTTTGTGCCTGAAACGGGTCAAAATTGAAGCTTTTGAGTAAGCAAAACTCTGTAAAAATGGCAATTTTGGTCACTGAGAGGGTTTAAAAAGTGGTTATTCAACATGAGGCATGATCCAATTGACATTTTGAATCATTTTTGGTACAGTCCAAAAAATCAATTTTCGGATAAAAAACGATGACTCCGGACCAGTCGAACGATCCCAAAATGGTCTATAATGATGAAATTTTAACATTTAATCTTTTGACTCTAAATTACTGATGGATGTGAATTATGACTTTGTCAACTAAAATAAGTGTGTTTAAAGTCATTTCTGTGCCTGAAACGGGTCAAAATTGAAGCTTTTGAGTAAGCAAAACTCTGTAAAAATGGCAATTTTGGTCACTGTGAGGGTTTAAAAAGTGGTTATTCATCATGAGGCATGATCCAATTGACATTTTGAATCATTTTTAATACAGTCCAAAAAATCAATTTTCGGATGAAAAACGATGACTCCGGACCTGTCGAACGATCCCAAAATGGTCTATAATGATGAAATTTTAACATTTAATCTTTTGACTCTAAATGACTGTTGGATGTGCATTATGACTTTGTCAACTAGAATAAGTGTGTTTAAAGTCATTTCTGTGCCTGAAACGGGTCAAAATGGAAGCTTTTGAGTAAGCAAAACTCTGTAAAAATGGCAATTTTGGTCACTGTGAGGGTTTAAAAAGTGGTTATTCAACATGAGGCATGATCCAATTGACATTTTGAATCATTTTTGGTACAGTCCGAAAAATCAATTTTAGGATGAAAAACGATGACTCCGGACCCGTCGAACGATCCCAAAATGGTCTATAATGATGAAATTTTAACATTTAATCTTTTGACTCTAAATGACTGTTGGATGTGAATTATGACTTTGTCAACTAGAATAAGTGTGTTTAAAGTCATTTCTGTGCCTGAAACGGGTCAAAATTGAAGCTTTTGAGTAAGCAAAACTCTGTAAAAATGGCAATTTCGGTCACTGTGAGGGTTTAAAAAGTGGTTATTCAACATGAGGCACGATCCAATTGACATTTTGAATCATTTTTGGTACAGTCCAAAAAATCAATTTTCGGATGAAAAACGATGACTCCGGACCTGTCGAACGATCCCAAAATGGTCAATATGGATGAAATTTCAACATTTAATCTTTTGACTCTAAATGACTGTTGGATGTGAATTATGACTTTTTCAACTAGAATAAGTGTGTTTAAAGTCATTTCTGTGCCTGAAACGGGTCAAAATTGAAGCTTTTGAGTAAGCAAAACTCTGTAAAAATGGCAATTTTGGTCACTGTGAGGGTTTAAAAAGTGGTTATTCAACATGAGGCATGATCCAATTGACATTTTGAATCATTTTTGGTACAGTCCAAAAAATCAATTTTCAGATGAAAAACGATGACTCCGGACCTGTCGAACGATCCCAAAATGGTCTATAATGATGAAATTTTAACATTTAATCTTTTGACTCTAAATTACTGTTGGATGTGAATTGTGACTTTGTCAACTAAAATAAGTGTGTTTAAAGTCATTTCTGTGCCTGAAACAGGTCAAAATTGAAGCTTTTGAGTAAGCAAAACTCTGTAAAAATGGCAATTTTGGTCACTGTGAGGGTTTAAAAAGTGGTTATTCAACATGATCCAATTAACATTTTGAATCATTTTTGGTACAGTCCAAAAAATCAATTTTCGGATGAAAAACGATGACTCCGGACCAGTCGAACGATCCCAAAATGGTCTATAATGATGAAATTTTAACATTTAATCTTTTGACACTAAATTACTGATGGATGTGAATTATGACTTTGTCAACTAAAATAAGTGTGTTTAAAGTCATTTCTGTGCCTGAAACGGGTCAAAATTGAAGCTTTTGAGTAAGCAAAACTCTGTAAAAATGACAATTTTGGTCACTGTGAGGGTTTAAAAAGTGGTTATTCAACATGAGGCATGATCCAATTGACATTTTGAATCATTTTTGGTACAGTCTAAAAAATCAATTTTCGGATGAAAAACGATGACTCCGGACCAGTCGAACGATCCCAAAATGGTCTATAATGATGAAATTTTAACATTTAATCTTTTGACTCTAAATGACTGTTGAATGTGAATTATGACTCTGTCAACTAGAATAAGTGTGTTTAAAGTCATTTCTGTGCCAGAAACGGGTCAAAATGGAAGCTTTTGAGTAAGCAAAACTCTGTAAAAATGGCAATTTTGGTCACTGTGAGGGTTTAAAAAGTGTTTATTCAACATGAGGCATGATCCAATTGACATTTTGAATCATTTTTGGTACAGTCCAAAAAATCAATTTTCGGATGAAAAACGATGACTCCGGACCAGTCGAACGATCCCAAAATGGTCTATAATGATGAAATTTTAACATTTAATCTTTTGACTCTCAATTACTGATGGATGTGAATTATGACTTTGTCAACTAAAATAAGTGTGTTTAAAGTCATTTCTGTGCCTGAAACGGGTCAAAATTGAAGCTTTTGAGTAAGCAAAACTCTGTAAAAATGGCAATTTTGGTCACTGTGAGGGTTTAAAAAGTGGTTATTCAACATGAGGCATGATCCAATTGACATTTTGAATCATTTTTGGTACAGTCCAAAAAATCAATTTTCGGATGAAAAACGATGACTCCGGACCTGTCGAACGATCCCAAAATGGTCTATAATGATGAAATTTTAACATTTAATCTTTTGACTCTAAATGACTGTTGGATGTGAATTATGACTTTGTCAACTAGAATAAGTGTGTTTAAAGTCATCTCTGTGCCTGAAACGGGTCAAAATGGAAGCTTTTGAGTAAGCAAAACTCTGTAAAAATGGCAATTTTGGTCACTGTGAGGGTTTAAAAAGTGGTTATTCAACATGAGGCATGATCCAATTGACATTTTGAATCATTTTTGGTACAGTCCAAAAAATCAATTTTCGGATGAAAAACTATGACTCCGGACCTGTCGAACGATCCCAAAATGGTCTATAATGATGAAATTTTAACATTTAATCTTTTGACTCTAAATTACTGTTGGATGTGAATTGTGACTTTGTCAACTAGAATAAGAGTGTTTAAAGTCATTTTTGTGCCTGAAACGGGTCAAAATTGAAGCTTTTGAGTAAGCAAAACTCTGTAAAAATGGCAATTTTGGTCACTGTGAGGGTTTAAAAAGTGGTTATTCAACATGAGGCATGATCCAATCGACATTTTGAATCATTTTTGGTACAGTCCAAAAAATCAATTTTCGGATAAAAAACGATGACTCCGGACCAGTCGAACGATCCCAAAATTGTCTATAATGATGAAATTTTAACATTTAATCTTTTGACTCTAAATTACTGATGGATGTGAATTATGACTTTGTTAACTAAAATAAGTGTGTTTAAAGTCATTTCTGTGCCTGAAACGGGTCAAAATTGAAGCTTTTGAGTAAGCAAAACTGTAAAAATGGCAATTTTGGTCACTGTGAGGGTTTAAAAAGTGGTTATTCAACATGAGGCATGATCCAATTGACATTTTGAATAATTTTTGGTACAGTCCCAAAAATCAATTTTCGGATGGAAAAACGATGACTCCGGACCTGTCGAATGATCCCAAAATGGTCTATAATGATGAAATTTTAACATTTAATCTTTTGACTCTAAATGACTGTTGGATGTGAATTATGACTTTGTCAACTAGAATAAGTGTGTTTAAAGTCATTTCTGTGCCTGAAACGGGTAAAAATGGAAGCTTTTGAGTAAGCAAAACTCTGTAAAAATGGCAATTTTGGTCACTGTGAGGGTTTAAAAAGTGGTTATTCAACATGAGGCATGATCCAATTGACATTTTGAATCATTTTTGGTACAGTCCAAAAAATCAATTTTCGGATGAAAAACGATGACTCCGGACCTGTCGAACGATCCCAAAATGGTCTATAATGATGAAATTTTAACATTTAATCTTTTGACTCTAAATTACTGTTGGATGTGAATTGTGACTTTGTCAACTAAAATAAGTGTGTTTAAAGTCATTTTTGTGCCTGAAATGGGTCAAAATTGAAGCTTTTGAGTAAGCAAAACTCTGTAAAAATGGCAATTTTGGTCACTGTGAGGGTTTAAAAAGTGGTTATTCAACATGAGGCATGATCCAATTGACATTTTGAATCATTTTTGGTACAGTCCAAAAAATCAATTTTCGGATGAAAAACGATGACTCCGGACCAGTCGAACGATCCCAAAATGGTCTATAATGATGAAATTTTAACATTTAATCTTTTGACTCTAAATGACTGTTGGATGTGAATTATGACTTTTTCAACTAGAATAAGTGTGTTTAAAGTCATTTCTGTGCCTGAAACGGGTCAAAATTGAAGCTTTTGAGTAAGCAAAACTCTGTAAAAATGGCAATTTTGGTCACTGTGAGGGTTTAAAAAGTGGTTATTCAACATGAGGCATGATCCAATTAACATTTTGAATCATTTTTGGTACAGTCCAAAAAATCAATTTTCAGATGAAAAACGATGACTCCGGACCTGTCGAACGATCCCAAAATGGTCTATAATGATGAAATTTTAACATTTAATCTTTTGACTCTAAATTACTGTTGGATGTGAATTGTGACTTTGTCAACTAAAATAAGTGTGTTTAAAGTCATTTCTGTGCCTGAAACGGGTCAAAATTGAAGCTTTTGAGTAAGCAAAACTCTGTAAAAATGGCAATTTTGGTCACTGTGAGGGTTTAAAAAGTGGTTATTCAACATGAGGCATGATCCAATTGACATTCTGAATCATTTTTGGTACAGTCTAAAAAATCAATTTTCGGATGAAAAACGATGACTCCGGACCAGTCGAACGATCCCAAAATGGTCTATAATGATGAAATTTTAACATTTAATCTTTTGACTCTAAATGACTGTTGAATGTGAATTATGACACTGTCAACTAGAATAAGTGTGTTTAAAGTCATTTCTGTGCCTGAAACGGGTCAAAATGGAAGCTTTTGAGTAGGCAAAACTCTGTAAAAATGGCAATTTTGGTCACTGTGAGGGTTTAAAAAGTGGTTATTCAACATGAGGCATGATCCAATTGACATTTTGAATCATTTTTGGTACAGTCCAAAAAATCAATTTTCGGATGAAAAACGATGACTCCGGACCAGTCGAACGATCCCAAAATGGTCTATAATGATGAAATTTTAACATTTAATCTTTTGACTCTAAATTACTGATGGATGTGAATTATGACTTTGTCAACTAAAATAAGTGTGTTTAAAGTCATTTCTGTGCCTGAAACGGGTCAAAATTGAAGCTTTTGAGTAAGCAAAACTCTGTAAAAATGGCAATTTTGGTCACTGTGAGTGTTTAAAAAGTGGTTATTCAACATGAGGCATGATCCAATTGACATTTTGAATCATTTTTGGTACAGTCCAAAAAATCAATTTTCGGATGAAAAACGATGACTCCGGACCTGTCGAACGATCCCAAAATGGTCTATAATGATGAAATGTTGACATTTAATCTTTTGACTCTAAATGACTGTTGGATGTGAATTATGACTTTGTCAACTAGAATAAGTGTGTTTAAAGTCATTTCTGTGCCTGAAACGGGTCAAAATGGAAGCTTTTGAGTAAGCAAAACTCTGTAAAAATGGCAATTTTGGTCACTGTGAGGGTTTAAAAAGTGGTTATTCAACATGAGGCATGATCCAATTGACATTTTGAATCATTTTTGGTACAGTCCAAAAAATCAATTTTCGGATAAAAAACGATGACTCCGGACCAGTCGAACGATCCCAAAATTGTCTATAATGATGAAATTTTAACATTTAATCTTTTGACTCTAAATTACTGATGGATGTGAATTATGACTTTGTCAACTAAAATAAGTGTGTTTAAAGTCATTTCTGTGCCTGAAACGGGTCAAAATTGAAGCTTTTGAGTAAGCATGGCAATTTTGGTCACTGTGAGGGTTTAAAAAGTGGTTATTCAACATGAGGCATGATCCAATTGACATTTTGAATAATTTTTGGTACAGTCCCAAAAATCAATTTTCGGATTGAAAAACGATGACTCCGGACCTGTCGAACGATCCCAAAATGGTCTATAATGATGAAATTTTAACATTTAATCTTTTGACTCTAAATGACTGTTGGATGTGAATTATGACTTTTTCAACTAGAATAAGTGTGTTTAAAGTCATTTCTGTGCCTGAAACGGGTCAAAATTGAAGCTTTTGAGTAAGCAAAACTCTGTAAAAATGGCAATTTTGGTCACTGTGAGGGTTTAAAAAGTGGTTATTCAACATGAGGCATGATCCAATTGACATTTTGAATCATTTTTGGTACAGTCCAAAAAATCAATTTTCAGATGAAAAACGATGACTCCGGACCTGTCGAACGATCCCAAAATGGTCTATAATGATGAAATTTTAACATTTAATCTTTTGACTCTAAATTACTGTTGGATGTGAATTGTGACTTTGTCAACTAAAATAAGTGTGTTTAAAGTCATTTCTGTGCCTGAAACGGGTCAAAATTGAAGCTTTTGAGTAAGCAAAACTCTGTAAAAATGGCAATTTTGGTCACTGTGAGGGTTTAAAAAGTGGTTATTCAACATGAGGCATGATCCAATTGACATTTTGAATCATTTTCGGTACAGTCTAAAAAATCAATTTTCGGATGAAAAACGATGACTCCGGACCAGTCGAACGATCCCAAAATGGTCTATAATGATGAAATTTTAACATTTAATCTTTTGACTCTAAATGACTGTTGAATGTGAATTATGACACTGTCAACTAGAATAAGTGTGTTTAAAGTCATTTCTGTGCCTGAAACGGGTCAAAATGGAAGCTTTTGAGTAAGCAAAACTCTGTAAAAATGGCAATTTTGGTCACTGTGAGGGTTTAAAAAGTGGTTATTCAACATGAGGCATGATCCAATTGACATTTTGAATCATTTTTGATACAGTCCAAAAAATCAATTTTCGGATGAAAAACGATGACTCCGGACCAGTCGAACGATCCCAAAATGGTCTATAATGATGAAATTTTAACATTTAATCTTTTGACTCTAAATTACTGATGGATGTGAATTATGACTTTGTCAACTAAAATAAGTGTGTTTAAAGTCATTTCTGTGCCTGAAACCGGTCAAAATTGAAGCTTTTGAGTAAGCAAAACTCTGTAAAAATGGCAATTTTGGTCACTGTGAGGGTTTAAAAAGTGGTTATTCAACATGAGGCATGATCCAATTGACATTTTGAATAATTTTTGGTACAGTCCCAAAAATCAATTTTCGGATGGAAAAACGATGACTCCGGACCTGTCGAACGATCCCAAAATGGTATTTAATGATGAAATTTTAACATTTAATCTTTTGACTCTAAATGACTGTTGGATGTGAATTATGACTTTGTCAACTAGAATAAGTGTGTTTAAAGTCATTTCTGTGCCTGAAACGGGTCAAAATGGAAGCTTTTGAGTAAGCAAAACTCTGTAAAAATGGCAATTTTGGTCACTGTGAGGGTTGAAAAGTGGTTATTCAACATGAGGCATGATCCAATTGACATTTTGAATCATTTTTGGTACAGTCCAAAAAATCAATTTTCGGATGAAAAACGATGACTCCGGACCAGTCGAACGATCCCAAAATGGTCTATAATGATGAAATTTTAACATTTAATCTTTTGACTCTAAATTACTGTTGGATGTGAATTAGGACTTTGTCAACTAAAATAAGTGTGTTTAAAGTCATTTCTGTGCCTGAAACGGGTCAAAATTGAAGCTTTCGAGTAAGCAAAACTCTGTAAAAATGGCAATGTTGGTCACTGTGAGGGTTTAAAAAGTGGTTATTCAACATGAGGCATGATCCAATTGACATTTTGAATCATTTTTGGTACAGTCCAAAAAATCAATTTTCGGATGAAAAACGATGACTCCGGACCAGTCGAACGATCCCAAAATGGTCTATAATGATGAAATTTTAACATTTAATCTTTTGACTCTAAATGACTGTTGGATGTGAATTATGACTTTTTCAACTAGAATAAGTGTGTTTAAAGTCATTTCTGTGCCTGAAACGGGTCATAATTGAAGCTTTTGAGTAAGCAAAACTCTGTAAAAATGGCAATTTTGGTCACTGTGAGGGTTTAAAAAGTGGTTATTCAACATGAGGCATGATCCAAATGACATTTTGAATCATTTTTGGTACAGTCCAAAAAATCAATTTTCAGATGAAAAACGATGACTCCGGACCTGTCGAACGATCCCAAAATGGTCTATAATGATGAAATTTTAACATTTAATCTTTTGACTCTAAATTACTGTTGGATGTGAATTGTGACTTTGTCAACTAAAATAAGTGTGTTTAAAGTCATTTCTGTGCCTGAAACGGGTCAAAATTGAAGCTTTTGAGTAAGCAAAACTCTGTAAAAATGGCAATTTTGGTCACTGTGAGGGTTTAAAAAGTGGTTATTCAACATGAGGCATGATCCAATTGACATTTTGAATCATTTTTGGTACAGTCTAAAAAATCAATTTTCGGATGAAAAACGATGACTCCGGACCAGTCGAACGATCCCAAAATGGTCTATAATGATGAAATTTTAACATTTAATCTTTTGACTCTAAATGACTGTTAAATGTGAATTATGACACTGTCAACTAAAATAAGTGTGTTTAAAGTCATTTCTGTGCCTGAAACGGGTCAAAATTGAAGCTTTTGAGTAAGCAAAACTGTAAAAATGGCAATTTTGGTCACTGTGAGGGTTTAAAAAGTGGTTATTCAACATGAGGCATGATCCAATTGACATTTTGAATAATTTTTGGTACAGTCCCAAAAATCAATTTTCGGATGGAAAAACGATGACTCCGGACCTGTCGAATGATCCCAAAATGGTCTATAATGATGAAATTTTAACATTTAATCTTTTGACTCTAAATGACTGTTGGATGTGAATTATGACTTTGTCAACTAGAATAAGTGTGTTTAAAGTCATTTCTGTGCCTGAAACGGGTAAAAATGGAAGCTTTTGAGTAAGCAAAACTCTGTAAAAATGGCAATTTTGGTCACTGTGAGGGTTTAAAAAGTGGTTATTCAACATGAGGCATGATCCAATTGACATTTTGAATCATTTTTGGTACAGTCCAAAAAATCAATTTTCGGATGAAAAACGATGACTCCGGACCTGTCGAACGATCCCAAAATGGTCTATAATGATGAAATTTTAACATTTAATCTTTTGACTCTAAATTACTGTTGGATGTGAATTGTGACTTTGTCAACTAAAATAAGTGTGTTTAAAGTCATTTTTGTGCCTGAAATGGGTCAAAATTGAAGCTTTTGAGTAAGCAAAACTCTGTAAAAATGGCAATTTTGGTCACTGTGAGGGTTTAAAAAGTGGTTATTCAACATGAGGCATGATCCAATTGACATTCTGAATCATTTTTGGTACAGTCTAAAAAATCAATTTTCGGATGAAAAACGATGACTCCGGACCAGTCGAACGATCCCAAAATGGTCTATAATGATGAAATTTTAACATTTAATCTTTTGACTCTAAATGACTGTTGAATGTGAATTATGACACTGTCAACTAGAATAAGTGTGTTTAAAGTCATTTCTGTGCCTGAAACGGGTCAAAATGGAAGCTTTTGAGTAGGCAAAACTCTGTAAAAATGGCAATTTTGGTCACTGTGAGGGTTTAAAAAGTGGTTATTCAACATGAGGCATGATCCAATTGACATTTTGAATCATTTTTGGTACAGTCCAAAAAATCAATTTTCGGATGAAAAACGATGACTCCGGACCAGTCGAACGATCCCAAAATGGTCTATAATGATGAAATTTTAACATTTAATCTTTTGACTCTAAATTACTGATGGATGTGAATTATGACTTTGTCAACTAAAATAAGTGTGTTTAAAGTCATTTCTGTGCCTGAAACGGGTCAAAATTGAAGCTTTTGAGTAAGCAAAACTCTGTAAAAATGGCAATTTTGGTCACTGTGAGTGTTTAAAAAGTGGTTATTCAACATGAGGCATGATCCAATTGACATTTTGAATCATTTTTGGTACAGTCCAAAAAATCAATTTTCGGATGAAAAACGATGACTCCGGACCTGTCGAACGATCCCAAAATGGTCTATAATGATGAAATGTTAACATTTAATCTTTTGACTCTAAATGACTGTTGGATGTGAATTATGACTTTGTCAACTAGAATAAGTGTGTTTAAAGTCATTTCTGTGCCTGAAACGGGTCAAAATGGAAGCTTTTGAGTAAGCAAAACTCTGTAAAAATGGCAATTTTGGTCACTGTGAGGGTTTAAAAAGTGGTTATTCAACATGAGGCATGATCCAATTGACATTTTGAATCATTTTTGGTACAGTCCAAAAAATCAATTTTCGGATAAAAAACGATGACTCCGGACCAGTCGAACGATCCCAAAATTGTCTATAATGATGAAATTTTAACATTTAATCTTTTGACTCTAAATTACTGATGGATGTGAATTATGACTTTGTCAACTAAAATAAGTGTGTTTAAAGTCATTTCTGTGCCTGAAACGGGTCAAAATTGAAGCTTTTGAGTAAGCATGGCAATTTTGGTCACTGTGAGGGTTTAAAAAGTGGTTATTCAACATGAGGCATGATCCAATTGACATTTTGAATAATTTTTGGTACAGTCCCAAAAATCAATTTTCGGATGGAAAAACGATGACTCCGGACCTGTCGAACGATCCCAAAATGGTCTATAATGATGAAATTTTAACATTTAATCTTTTGACTCTAAATGACTGTTGGATGTGAATTATGACTTTTTCAACTAGAATAAGTGTGTTTAAAGTCATTTCTGTGCCTGAAACGGGTCAAAATTGAAGCTTTTGAGTAAGCAAAACTCTGTAAAAATGGCAATTTTGGTCACTGTGAGGGTTTAAAAAGTGGTTATTCAACATGAGGCATGATCCAATTGACATTTTGAATCATTTTCGGTACAGTCTAAAAAATCAATTTTCGGATGAAAAACAATGACTCCGGACCAGTCGAACGATCCCAAAATGGTCTATAATGATGAAATTTTAACATTTAATCTTTTGACTCTAAATGACTGTTGAATGTGAATTATGACACTGTCAACTAGAATAAGTGTGTTTAAAGTCATTTCTGTGCCTGAAACGGGTGAAAATGGAAGCTTTTGAGTAAGCAAAACTCTGTAAAAATGGCAATTTTGGTCACTGTGAGGGTTTAAAAAGTGGTTATTCAACATGAGGCATGATCCAATTGACATTTTGAATCATTTTTGATACAGTCCAAAAAATCAATTTTCGGATGAAAAACGATGACTCCGGACCAGTCGAACGATCCCAAAATGGTCTATAATGATGAAATTTTAACATTTAATCTTTTGACTCTAAATTACTGATGGATGTGAATTATGACTTTGTCAACTAAAATAAGTGTGTTTAAAGTCATTTCTGTGCCTGAAACCGGTCAAAATTGAAGCTTTTGAGTAAGCAAAACTCTGTAAAAATGGCAATTTTGGTCACTGTGAGGGTTTAAAAAGTGGTTATTCAACATGAGGCATGATCCAATTGACATTTTGAATAATTTTTGGTACAGTCCCAAAAATCAATTTTCGGATGGAAAAACGATGACTCCGGACCTGTCGAACGATCCCAAAATGGTATTTAATGATGAAATTTTAACATTTAATCTTTTGACTCTAAATGACTGTTGGATGTGAATTATGACTTTGTCAACTAGAATAAGTGTGTTTAAAGTCATTTCTGTGCCTGAAACGGGTCAAAATGGAAGCTTTTGAGTAAGCAAAACTCAGTAAAAATGGCAATTTTGGTCACTGTGAGGGTTGAAAAGTGGTTATTCAACATGAGGCATGATCCAATTGACATTTTGAATCATTTTTGGTACAGTCCAAAAAATCAATTTTCGGATGAAAAACGATGACTCCGGACCTGTCGAACGATCCCAAAATGGTCTATAATGATGAAATTTTAACATTTAATCTTTTGACTCTAAATTACTGTTGGATGTGAATTGTGACTTTGTCAACTAAAATAAGTGTGTTTAAAGTCATTTTTGTGCCTGAAACGGGTCAAAATTGAAACTTTTGAGTAAGCAAAACTCTGTAAAAATGGCAATGTTGGTCACTGTGAGGGTTTAAAAAGTGGTTATTCAACATGAGGCATGATCCAATTGACATTTTGAATCATTTTTGGTACAGTCCAAAAAATCAATTTTCGGATGAAAAACGATGACTCCGGACCAGTCGAACGATCCCAAAATGGTCTATAATGATGAAATTTTAACATTTAATCTTTTGACTCTAAATGACTGTTGGATGTGAATTATGACTTTTTCAACTAGAATAAGTGTGTTTAAAGTCATTTCTGTGCCTGAAACGGGTCATAATTGAAGCTTTTGAGTAAGCAAAACTCTGTAAAAATGGCAATTTTGGTCACTGTGAGGGTTTAAAAAGTGGTTATTCAACATGAGGCATGATCCAAATGACATTTTGAATCATTTTTGGTACAGTCCAAAAAATCAATTTTCAGATGAAAAACGATGACTCCGGACCTGTCGAACGATCCCAAAATGGTCTATAATGATGAAATTTTAACATTTAATCTTTTGACTCTAAATTACTGTTGGATGTGAATTGTGACTTTGTCAACTAAAATAAGTGTGTTTAAAGTCATTTCTGTGCCTGAAACGGGTCAAAATTGAAGCTTTTGAGTAAGCAAAACTCTGTAAAAATGGCAATTTTGGTCACTGTGAGGGTTTAAAAAGTGGTTATTCAACATGAGGCATGATCCAATTGACATTTTGAATCATTTTTGGTACAGTCCAAAAAATCAATTTTCGGATGAAAAACGATGACTCCGGACCAGTCGAACGATCCCAAAATGGTCTATAATGATGAAATTTTAACATTTAATCTTTTGACTCTAAATTACTGATGGATGTGAATTATGACTTTGTCAACTAAAATAAGTGTGTTTAAAGTCATTTCTGTGCCTGAAACGGGTCAAAATTGAAGCTTTTGAGTAAGCAAAACTCTGTAAAAATGGCAATTTTGGTCACTGTGAGGGTTTAAAAAGTGGTTATTCAACATGAGGCATGATCCAATTGACATTTTGAATCATTTTTGGTACAGTCCAAAAAATCAATTTTCGGATGAAAAACGATGACTCCGGACCTGCCGAACGATCCCAAAATGGTCTATAATGATGAAATTTTAACATTTAATCTTTTGACTCTAAATTACTGTTGGATGTGAATTGTGACTTTGTCAACCTAGAATAAGTGTGTTTAAAGTCATTTTTGTGCCTGAAACGGGTCAAAATTGAAGCTTTTGAGTAAGCAAAACTCTGTAAAAATGGCAATTTTGGTCACTGAGAGGGTTTAAAAAGTGGTTATTCAACATGAGGCATGATCCAATTGACATTTTGAATCATTTTTGGTACAGTCCAAAAAATCAATTTTCGGATAAAAAACGATGACTCCGGACCAGTCGAACGATCCCAAAATGGTCTATAATGATGAAATTTTAACATTTAATCTTTTGACTCTAAATTACTGATGGATGTGAATTATGACTTTGTCAACTAAAATAAGTGTGTTTAAAGTCATTTCTGTGCCTGAAACGGGTCAAAATTGAAGCTTTTGAGTAAGCAAAACTCTGTAAAAATGGCAATTTTGGTCACTGTGAGGGTTTAAAAAGTGGTTATTCAACATGAGGCATGATCCAATTGACATTTTGAATCATTTTTGGTACAGTCCGAAAAATCAATTTTCGGATGAAAAACGATGACTCCGGACCCGTCGAACGATCCCAAAATGGTCTATAATGATGAAATTTTAACATTTAATCTTTTGACTCTAAATGACTGTTGGATGTGAATTATGACTTTGTCAACTAGAATAAGTGTGTTTAAAGTCATTTCTGTGCCTGAAACGGGTCAAAATTGAAGCTTTTGAGTAAGCAAAACTCTGTAAAAATGGCAATTTCGGTCACTGTGAGGGTTTAAAAAGTGGTTATTCAACATGAGGCACGATCCAATTGACATTTTGAATCATTTTTGGTACAGTCCAAAAAATCAATTTTCGGATGAAAAACGATGACTCCGGACCTGTCGAACGATCCCAAAATGGTCAATATGGATGAAATTTCAACATTTAATCTTTTGACTCTAAATGACTGTTGGATGTGAATTATGACTTTTTCAACTAGAATAAGTGTGTTTAAAGTCATTTCTGTGCCTGAAACGGGTCAAAATTGAAGCTTTTGAGTAAGCAAAACTCTGTAAAAATGGCAATTTTGGTCACTGTGAGGGTTTAAAAAGTGGTTATTCAACATGAGGCATGATCCAATTGACATTTTGAATCATTTTTGGTACAGTCCAAAAAATCAATTTTCAGATGAAAAACGATGACTCCGGACCTGTCGAACGATCCCAAAATGGTCTATAATGATGAAATTTTAACATTTAATCTTTTGACTCTAAATTACTGTTGGATGTGAATTGTGACTTTGTCAACTAAAATAAGTGTGTTTAAAGTCATTTCTGTGCCTGAAACAGGTCAAAATTGAAGCTTTTGAGTAAGCAAAACTCTGTAAAAATGGCAATTTTGGTCACTGTGAGGGTTTAAAAAGTGGTTATTCAACATGATCCAATTAACATTTTGAATCATTTTTGGTACAGTCCAAAAAATCAATTTTCGGATGAAAAACGATGACTCCGGACCAGTCGAACGATCCCAAAATGGTCTATAATGATGAAATTTTAACATTTAATCTTTTGACACTAAATTACTGATGGATGTGAATTATGACTTTGTCAACTAAAATAAGTGTGTTTAAAGTCATTTCTGTGCCTGAAACGGGTCAAAATTGAAGCTTTTGAGTAAGCAAAACTCTGTAAAAATGGCAATTTTGGTCACTGTGAGGGTTTAAAAAGTGGTTATTCAACATGAGGCATGATCCAATTGACATTTTGAATCATTTTTGGTACAGTCTAAAAAATCAATTTTCGGATGAAAAACGATGACTCCGGACCAGTCGAACGATCCCAAAATGGTCTATAATGATGAAATTTTAACATTTAATCTTTTGACTCTAAATGACTGTTGAATGTGAATTATGACTCTGTCAACTAGAATAAGTGTGTTTAAAGTCATTTCTGTGCCAGAAACGGGTCAAAATGGAAGCTTTTGAGTAAGCAAAACTCTGTAAAAATGGCAATTTTGGTCACTGTGAGGGTTTAAAAAGTGTTTATTCAACATGAGGCATGATCCAATTGACATTTTGAATCATTTTTGGTACAGTCCAAAAAATCAATTTTCGGATGAAAAACGATGACTCCGGACCAGTCGAACGATCCCAAAATGGTCTATAATGATGAAATTTTAACATTTAATCTTTTGACTCTCAATTACTGATGGATGTGAATTATGACTTTGTCAACTAAAATAAGTGTGTTTAAAGTCATTTCTGTGCCTGAAACGGGTCAAAATTGAAGCTTTTGAGTAAGCAAAACTCTGTAAAAATGGCAATTTTGGTCACTGTGAGGGTTTAAAAAGTGGTTATTCAACATGAGGCATGATCCAATTGACATTTTGAATCATTTTTGGTACAGTCCAAAAAATCAATTTTCGGATGAAAAACGATGACTCCGGACCTGTCGAACGATCCCAAAATGGTCTATAATGATGAAATTTTAACATTTAATCTTTTGACTCTAAATGACTGTTGGATGTGAATTATGACTTTGTCAACTAGAATAAGTGTGTTTAAAGTCATTTCTGTGCCTGAAACGGGTCAAAATGGAAGCTTTTGAGTAAGCAAAACTCTGTAAAAATGGCAATTTTGGTCACTGTGAGGGTTTAAAAAGTGGTTATTCAACATGAGGCATGATCCAATTGACATTTTGAATCATTTTTGGTACAGTCCAAAAAATCAATTTTCGGATGAAAAACTATGACTCCGGACCTGTCGAACGATCCCAAAATGGTCTATAATGATGAAATTTTAACATTTAATCTTTTGACTCTAAATTACTGTTGGATGTGAATTGTGACTTTGTCAACTAGAATAAGAGTGTTTAAAGTCATTTTTGTGCCTGAAACGGGTCAAAATTGAAGCTTTTGAGTAAGCAAAACTCTGTAAAAATGGCAATTTTGGTCACTGTGAGGGTTTAAAAAGTGGTTATTCAACATGAGGCATGATCCAATCGACATTTTGAATCATTTTTGGTACAGTCCAAAAAATCAATTTTCGGATAAAAAACGATGACTCCGGACCAGTCGAACGATCCCAAAATTGTCTATAATGATGAAATTTTAACATTTAATCTTTTGACTCTAAATTACTGATGGATGTGAATTATGACTTTGTTAACTAAAATAAGTGTGTTTAAAGTCATTTCTGTGCCTGAAACGGGTCAAAATTGAAGCTTTTGAGTAAGCAAAACTGTAAAAATGGCAATTTTGGTCACTGTGAGGGTTTAAAAAGTGGTTATTCAACATGAGGCATGATCCAATTGACATTTTGAATCATTTTTGGTACAGTCTAAAAAATCAATTTTCGGATGAAAAACGATGACTCCGGACCAGTCGAACGATCCCAAAATGGTCTATAATGATGAAATTTTAACATTTAATCTTTTGACTCTAAATGACTGTTGAATGTGAATTATGACTCTGTCAACTAGAATAAGTGTGTTTAAAGTCATTTCTGTGCCAGAAACGGGTCAAAATGGAAGCTTTTGAGTAAGCAAAACTCTGTAAAAATGGCAATTTTGGTCACTGTGAGGGTTTAAAAAGTGTTTATTCAACATGAGGCATGATCCAATTGACATTTTGAATCATTTTTGGTACAGTCCAAAAAATCAATTTTCGGATGAAAAACGATGACTCCGGACCAGTCGAACGATCCCAAAATGGTCTATAATGATGAAATTTTAACATTTAATCTTTTGACTCTCAATTACTGATGGATGTGAATTATGACTTTGTCAACTAAAATAAGTGTGTTTAAAGTCATTTCTGTGCCTGAAACGGGTCAAAATTGAAGCTTTTGAGTAAGCAAAACTCTGTAAAAATGGCAATTTTGGTCACTGTGAGGGTTTAAAAAGTGGTTATTCAACATGAGGCATGATCCAATTGACATTTTGAATCATTTTTGGTACAGTCCAAAAAATCAATTTTCGGATGAAAAACGATGACTCCGGACCTGTCGAACGATCCCAAAATGGTCTATAATGATGAAATTTTAACATTTAATCTTTTGACTCTAAATGACTGTTGGATGTGAATTATGACTTTGTCAACTAGAATAAGTGTGTTTAAAGTCATTTCTGTGCCTGAAACGGGTCAAAATGGAAGCTTTTGAGTAAGCAAAACTCTGTAAAAATGGCAATTTTGGTCACTGTGAGGGTTTAAAAAGTGGTTATTCAACATGAGGCATGATCCAATTGACATTTTGAATCATTTTTGGTACAGTCCAAAAAATCAATTTTCGGATGAAAAACTATGACTCCGGACCTGTCGAACGATCCCAAAATGGTCTATAATGATGAAATTTTAACATTTAATCTTTTGACTCTAAATTACTGTTGGATGTGAATTGTGACTTTGTCAACTAGAATAAGAGTGTTTAAAGTCATTTTTGTGCCTGAAACGGGTCAAAATTGAAGCTTTTGAGTAAGCAAAACTCTGTAAAAATGGCAATTTTGGTCACTGTGAGGGTTTAAAAAGTGGTTATTCAACATGAGGCATGATCCAATCGACATTTTGAATCATTTTTGGTACAGTCCAAAAAATCAATTTTCGGATAAAAAACGATGACTCCGGACCAGTCGAACGATCCCAAAATTGTCTATAATGATGAAATTTTAACATTTAATCTTTTGACTCTAAATTACTGATGGATGTGAATTATGACTTTGTTAACTAAAATAAGTGTGTTTAAAGTCATTTCTGTGCCTGAAACGGGTCAAAATTGAAGCTTTTGAGTAAGCAAAACTGTAAAAATGGCAATTTTGGTCACTGTGAGGGTTTAAAAAGTGGTTATTCAACATGAGGCATGATCCAATTGACATTTTGAATAATTTTTGGTACAGTCCCAAAAATCAATTTTCGGATGGAAAAACGATGACTCCGGACCTGTCGAATGATCCCAAAATGGTCTATAATGATGAAATTTTAACATTTAATCTTTTGACTCTAAATGACTGTTGGATGTGAATTATGACTTTGTCAACTAGAATAAGTGTGTTTAAAGTCATTTCTGTGCCTGAAACGGGTAAAAATGGAAGCTTTTGAGTAAGCAAAACTCTGTAAAAATGGCAATTTTGGTCACTGTGAGGGTTTAAAAAGTGGTTATTCAACATGAGGCATGATCCAATTGACATTTTGAATCATTTTTGGTACAGTCCAAAAAATCAATTTTCGGATGAAAAACGATGACTCCGGACCTGTCGAACGATCCCAAAATGGTCTATAATGATGAAATTTTAACATTTAATCTTTTGACTCTAAATTACTGTTGGATGTGAATTGTGACTTTGTCAACTAAAATAAGTGTGTTTAAAGTCATTTTTGTGCCTGAAATGGGTCAAAATTGAAGCTTTTGAGTAAGCAAAACTCTGTAAAAATGGCAATTTTGGTCACTGTGAGGGTTTAAAAAGTGGTTATTCAACATGAGGCATGATCCAATTGACATTTTGAATCATTTTTGGTACAGTCCAAAAAATCAATTTTCGGATGAAAAACGATGACTCCGGACCAGTCGAACGATCCCAAAATGGTCTATAATGATGAAATTTTAACATTTAATCTTTTGACTCTAAATGACTGTTGGATGTGAATTATGACTTTTTCAACTAGAATAAGTGTGTTTAAAGTCATTTCTGTGCCTGAAACGGGTCAAAATTGAAGCTTTTGAGTAAGCAAAACTCTGTAAAAATGGCAATTTTGGTCACTGTGAGGGTTTAAAAAGTGGTTATTCAACATGAGGCATGATCCAATTAACATTTTGAATCATTTTTGGTACAGTCCAAAAAATCAATTTTCAGATGAAAAACGATGACTCCGGACCTGTCGAACGATCCCAAAATGGTCTATAATGATGAAATTTTAACATTTAATCTTTTGACTCTAAATTACTGTTGGATGTGAATTGTGACTTTGTCAACTAAAATAAGTGTGTTTAAAGTCATTTCTGTGCCTGAAACGGGTCAAAATTGAAGCTTTTGAGTAAGCAAAACTCTGTAAAAATGGCAATTTTGGTCACTGTGAGGGTTTAAAAAGTGGTTATTCAACATGAGGCATGATCCAATTGACATTCTGAATCATTTTTGGTACAGTCTAAAAAATCAATTTTCGGATGAAAAACGATGACTCCGGACCAGTCGAACGATCCCAAAATGGTCTATAATGATGAAATTTTAACATTTAATCTTTTGACTCTAAATGACTGTTGAATGTGAATTATGACACTGTCAACTAGAATAAGTGTGTTTAAAGTCATTTCTGTGCCTGAAACGGGTCAAAATGGAAGCTTTTGAGTAGGCAAAACTCTGTAAAAATGGCAATTTTGGTCACTGTGAGGGTTTAAAAAGTGGTTATTCAACATGAGGCATGATCCAATTGACATTTTGAATCATTTTTGGTACAGTCCAAAAAATCAATTTTCGGATGAAAAACGATGACTCCGGACCAGTCGAACGATCCCAAAATGGTCTATAATGATGAAATTTTAACATTTAATCTTTTGACTCTAAATTACTGATGGATGTGAATTATGACTTTGTCAACTAAAATAAGTGTGTTTAAAGTCATTTCTGTGCCTGAAACGGGTCAAAATTGAAGCTTTTGAGTAAGCAAAACTCTGTAAAAATGGCAATTTTGGTCACTGTGAGTGTTTAAAAAGTGGTTATTCAACATGAGGCATGATCCAATTGACATTTTGAATCATTTTTGGTACAGTCCAAAAAATCAATTTTCGGATGAAAAACGATGACTCCGGACCTGTCGAACGATCCCAAAATGGTCTATAATGATGAAATGTTGACATTTAATCTTTTGACTCTAAATGACTGTTGGATGTGAATTATGACTTTGTCAACTAGAATAAGTGTGTTTAAAGTCATTTCTGTGCCTGAAACGGGTCAAAATGGAAGCTTTTGAGTAAGCAAAACTCTGTAAAAATGGCAATTTTGGTCACTGTGAGGGTTTAAAAAGTGGTTATTCAACATGAGGCATGATCCAATTGACATTTTGAATCATTTTTGGTACAGTCCAAAAAATCAATTTTCGGATAAAAAACGATGACTCCGGACCAGTCGAACGATCCCAAAATTGTCTATAATGATGAAATTTTAACATTTAATCTTTTGACTCTAAATTACTGATGGATGTGAATTATGACTTTGTCAACTAAAATAAGTGTGTTTAAAGTCATTTCTGTGCCTGAAACGGGTCAAAATTGAAGCTTTTGAGTAAGCATGGCAATTTTGGTCACTGTGAGGGTTTAAAAAGTGGTTATTCAACATGAGGCATGATCCAATTGACATTTTGAATAATTTTTGGTACAGTCCCAAAAATCAATTTTCGGATTGAAAAACGATGACTCCGGACCTGTCGAACGATCCCAAAATGGTCTATAATGATGAAATTTTAACATTTAATCTTTTGACTCTAAATGACTGTTGGATGTGAATTATGACTTTTTCAACTAGAATAAGTGTGTTTAAAGTCATTTCTGTGCCTGAAACGGGTCAAAATTGAAGCTTTTGAGTAAGCAAAACTCTGTAAAAATGGCAATTTTGGTCACTGTGAGGGTTTAAAAAGTGGTTATTCAACATGAGGCATGATCCAATCGACATTTTGAATCATTTTTGGTACAGTCCAAAAAATCAATTTTCAGATGAAAAACGATGACTCCGGACCTGTCGAACGATCCCAAAATGGTCTATAATGATGAAATTTTAACATTTAATCTTTTGACTCTAAATTACTGTTGGATGTGAATTGTGACTTTGTCAACTAAAATAAGTGTGTTTAAAGTCATTTCTGTGCCTGAAACGGGTCAAAATTGAAGCTTTTGAGTAAGCAAAACTCTGTAAAAATGGCAATTTTGGTCACTGTGAGGGTTTAAAAAGTGGTTATTCAACATGAGGCATGATCCAATTGACATTTTGAATCATTTTCGGTACAGTCTAAAAAATCAATTTTCGGATGAAAAACGATGACTCCGGACCAGTCGAACGATCCCAAAATGGTCTATAATGATGAAATTTTAACATTTAATCTTTTGACTCTAAATGACTGTTGAATGTGAATTATGACACTGTCAACTAGAATAAGTGTGTTTAAAGTCATTTCTGTGCCTGAAACGGGTCAAAATGGAAGCTTTTGAGTAAGCAAAACTCTGTAAAAATGGCAATTTTGGTCACTGTGAGGGTTTAAAAAGTGGTTATTCAACATGAGGCATGATCCAATTGACATTTTGAATAATTTTTGGTACAGTCCCAAAAATCAATTTTCGGATGGAAAAACGATGACTCCGGACCTGTCGAACGATCCCAAAATGGTATTTAATGATGAAATTTTAACATTTAATCTTTTGACTCTAAATGACTGTTGGATGTGAATTATGACTTTGTCAACTAGAATAAGTGTGTTTAAAGTCATTTCTGTGCCTGAAACGGGTCAAAATGGAAGCTTTTGAGTAAGCAAAACTCTGTAAAAATGGCAATTTTGGTCACTGTGAGGGTTGAAAAGTGGTTATTCAACATAAGGCATGATCCAATTGACATTTTGAATCATTTTTGGTACAGTCCAAAAAATCAATTTTCGGATGAAAAACGATGACTCCGGACCAGTCGAACGATCCCAAAATGGTCTATAATGATGAAATTTTAACATTTAATCTTTTGACTCTAAATTACTGTTGGATGTGAATTAGGACTTTGTCAACTAAAATAAGTGTGTTTAAAGTCATTTCTGTGCCTGAAACGGGTCAAAATTGAAGCTTTCGAGTAAGCAAAACTCTGTAAAAATGGCAATGTTGGTCACTGTGAGGGTTTAAAAAGTGGTTATTCAACATGAGGCATGATCCAATTGACATTTTGAATCATTTTTGGTACAGTCCAAAAAATCAATTTTCGGATGAAAAACGATGACTCCGGACCAGTCGAACGATCCCAAAATGGTCTATAATGATGAAATTTTAACATTTAATCTTTTGACTCTAAATGACTGTTGGATGTGAATTATGACTTTTTCAACTAGAATAAGTGTGTTTAAAGTCATTTCTGTGCCTGAAACGGGTCATAATTGAAGCTTTTGAGTAAGCAAAACTCTGTAAAAATGGCAATTTTGGTCACTGTGAGGGTTTAAAAAGTGGTTATTCAACATGAGGCATGATCCAAATGACATTTTGAATCATTTTTGGTACAGTCCAAAAAATCAATTTTCAGATGAAAAACGATGACTCCGGACCTGTCGAACGATCCCAAAATGGTCTATAATGATGAAATTTTAACATTTAATCTTTTGACTCTAAATTACTGTTGGATGTGAATTGTGACTTTGTCAACTAAAATAAGTGTGTTTAAAGTCATTTCTGTGCCTGAAACGGGTCAAAATTGAAGCTTTTGAGTAAGCAAAACTCTGTAAAAATGGCAATTTTGGTCACTGTGAGGGTTTAAAAAGTGGTTATTCAACATGAGGCATGATCCAATTGACATTTTGAATCATTTTTGGTACAGTCTAAAAAATCAATTTTCGGATGAAAAACGATGACTCCGGACCAGTCGAACGATCCCAAAATGGTCTATAATGATGAAATTTTAACATTTAATCTTTTGACTCTAAATGACTGTTAAATGTGAATTATGACACTGTCAACTAAAATAAGTGTGTTTAAAGTCATTTCTGTGCCTGAAACGGGTCAAAATTGAAGCTTTTGAGTAAGCAAAACTGTAAAAATGGCAATTTTGGTCACTGTGAGGGTTTAAAAAGTGGTTATTCAACATGAGGCATGATCCAATTGACATTTTGAATAATTTTTGGTACAGTCCCAAAAATCAATTTTCGGATGGAAAAACGATGACTCCGGACCTGTCGAATGATCCCAAAATGGTCTATAATGATGAAATTTTAACATTTAATCTTTTGACTCTAAATGACTGTTGGATGTGAATTATGACTTTGTCAACTAGAATAAGTGTGTTTAAAGTCATTTCTGTGCCTGAAACGGGTAAAAATGGAAGCTTTTGAGTAAGCAAAACTCTGTAAAAATGGCAATTTTGGTCACTGTGAGGGTTTAAAAAGTGGTTATTCAACATGAGGCATGATCCAATTGACATTTTGAATCATTTTTGGTACAGTCCAAAAAATCAATTTTCGGATGAAAAACGATGACTCCGGACCTGTCGAACGATCCCAAAATGGTCTATAATGATGAAATTTTAACATTTAATCTTTTGACTCTAAATTACTGTTGGATGTGAATTGTGACTTTGTCAACTAAAATAAGTGTGTTTAAAGTCATTTTTGTGCCTGAAATGGGTCAAAATTGAAGCTTTTGAGTAAGCAAAACTCTGTAAAAATGGCAATTTTGGTCACTGTGAGGGTTTAAAAAGTGGTTATTCAACATGAGGCATGATCCAATTGACATTTTGAATCATTTTTGGTACAGTCCAAAAAATCAATTTTCGGATGAAAAACGATGACTCCGGACCAGTCGAACGATCCCAAAATGGTCTATAATGATGAAATTTTAACATTTAATCTTTTGACTCTAAATGACTGTTGGATGTGAATTATGACTTTTTCAACTAGAATAAGTGTGTTTAAAGTCATTTCTGTGCCTGAAACGGGTCAAAATTGAAGCTTTTGAGTAAGCAAAACTCTGTAAAAATGGCAATTTTGGTCACTGTGAGGGTTTAAAAAGTGGTTATTCAACATGAGGCATGAACCAATTAACATTTTGAATCATTTTTGGTACAGTCCAAAAAATCAATTTTCAGATGAAAAACGATGACTCCGGACCTGTCGAACGATCCCAAAATGGTCTATAATGATGAAATTTTAACATTTAATCTTTTGACTCTAAATTACTGTTGGATGTGAATTGTGACTTTGTCAACTAAAATAAGTGTGTTTAAAGTCATTTCTGTGCCTGAAACGGGTCAAAATTGAAGCTTTTGAGTAAGCAAAACTCTGTAAAAATGGCAATTTTGGTCACTGTGAGGGTTTAAAAAGTGGTTATTCAACATGAGGCATGATCCAATTGACATTCTGAATCATTTTTGGTACAGTCTAAAAAATCAATTTTCGGATGAAAAACGATGACTCCGGACCAGTCGAACGATCCCAAAATGGTCTATAATGATGAAATTTTAACATTTAATCTTTTGACTCTAAATGACTGTTGAATGTGAATTATGACACTGTCAACTAGAATAAGTGTGTTTAAAGTCATTTCTGTGCCTGAAACGGGTCAAAATGGAAGCTTTTGAGTAAGCAAAACTCTGTAAAAATGGCAATTTTGGTCACTGTGAGGGTTTAAAAAGTGGTTATTCAACATGAGGCATGATCCAATTGACATTTTGAATCATTTTTGGTACAGTCCAAAAAATCAATTTTCGGATGAAAAACGATGACTCCGGACCAGTCGAACGATCCCAAAATGGTCTATAATGATGAAATTTTAACATTTAATCTTTTGACTCTAAATTACTGATGGATGTGAATTATGACTTTGTCAACTAAAATAAGTGTGTTTAAAGTCATTTCTGTGCCTGAAACGGGTCAAAATTGAAGCTTTTGAGTAAGCAAAACTCTGTAAAAATGGCAATTTTGGTCACTGTGAGTGTTTAAAAAGTGGTTATTCAACATGAGGCATGATCCAATTGACATTTTGAATCATTTTTGGTACAGTCCAAAAAATCAATTTTCGGATGAAAAACGATGACTCCGGACCTGTCGAACGATCCCAAAATGGTCTATAATGATGAAATGTTAACATTTAATCTTTTGACTCTAAATGACTGTTGGATGTGAATTATGACTTTGTCAACTAGAATAAGTGTGTTTAAAGTCATTTCTGTGCCTGAAACGGGTCAAAATGGAAGCTTTTGAGTAAGCAAAACTCTGTAAAAATGGCAATTTTGGTCACTGTGAGGGTTTAAAAAGTGGTTATTCAACATGAGGCATGATCCAATTGACATTTTGAATCATTTTTGGTACAGTCCAAAAAATCAATTTTCGGATAAAAAACGATGACTCCGGACCAGTCGAACGATCCCAAAATTGTCTATAATGATGAAATTTTAACATTTAATCTTTTGACTCTAAATTACTGATGGATGTGAATTATGACTTTGTCAACTAAAATAAGTGTGTTTAAAGTCATTTCTGTGCCTGAAACGGGTCAAAATTGAAGCTTTTGAGTAAGCATGGCAATTTTGGTCACTGTGAGGGTTTAAAAAGTGGTTATTCAACATGAGGCATGATCCAATTGACATTTTGAATAATTTTTGGTACAGTCCCAAAAATCAATTTTCGGATGGAAAAACGATGACTCCGGACCTGTCGAACGATCCCAAAATGGTCTATAATGATGAAATTTTAACATTTAATCTTTTGACTCTAAATGACTGTTGGATGTGAATTATGACTTTTTCAACTAGAATAAGTGTGTTTAAAGTCATTTCTGTGCCTGAAACGGGTCAAAATTGAAGCTTTTGAGTAAGCAAAACTCTGTAAAAATGGCAATTTTGGTCACTGTGAGGGTTTAAAAAGTGGTTATTCAACATGAGGCATGATCCAATTGACATTTTGAATCATTTTTGGTACAGTCCAAAAAATCAATTTTCAGATGAAAAACGATGACTCCGGACCTGTCGAACGATCCCAAAATGGTCTATAATGATGAAATTTTAACATTTAATCTTTTGACTCTAAATTACTGTTGGATGTGAATTGTGACTTTGTCAACTAAAATAAGTGTGTTTAAAGTCATTTCTGTGCCTGAAACGGGTCAAAATTGAAGCTTTTGAGTAAGCAAAACTCTGTAAAAATGGCAATTTTGGTCACTGTGAGGGTTTAAAAAGTGGTTATTCAACATGAGGCATGATCCAATTGACATTTTGAATCATTTTCGGTACAGTCTAAAAAATCAATTTTCGGATGAAAAACGATGACTCCGGACCAGTCGAACGATCCCAAAATGGTATATAATGATGAAATTTTAACATTTAATCTTTTGACTCTAAATGACTGTTGAATGTGAATTATGACACTGTCAACTAGAATAAGTGTGTTTAAAGTCATTTCTGTGCCTGAAACGGGTCAAAATGGAAGCTTTTGAGTAAGCAAAACTCTGTAAAAATGGCAATTTTGGTCACTGTGAGGGTTTAAAAAGTGGTTATTCAACATGAGGCATGATCCAATTGACATTTTGAATCATTTTTGATACAGTCCAAAAAATCAATTTTCGGATGAAAAACGATGACTCCGGACCAGTCGAACGATCCCAAAATGGTCTATAATGATGAAATTTTAACATTTAATCTTTTGACTCTAAATTACTGATGGATGTGAATTATGACTTTGTCAACTAAAATAAGTGTGTTTTAAGTCATTTCTGTGCCTGAAACGGGTCAAAATTGAAGCTTTTGAGTAAGCAAAACTCTGTAAAAATGGCAATTTTGGTCATGTGAGGGTTTAAAAAGTGGTTATTCAACATGAGGCATGATCCAATTGACATTTTGAATAATTTTTGGTACAGTCCCAAAAATCAATTTTCGGATGGAAAAACGATGACTCCGGACCTGTCGAACGATCCCAAAATGGTATTTAATGATGAAATTTTAACATTTAATCTTTTGACTCTAAATGACTGTTGGATGTGAATTATGACTTTGTCAACTAGAATAAGTGTGTTTAAAGTCATTTCTGTGCCTGAAACGGGTCAAAATGGAAGCTTTTGAGTAAGCAAAACTCTGTAAAAATGGCAATTTTGGTCACTGTGAGGGTTGAAAAGTGGTTATTCAACATGAGGCATGATCCAATTGACATTTTGAATCATTTTTGGTACAGTCCAAAAAATCAATTTTCAGATGAAAAACGATGACTCCGGACCTGTCGAACGATCCCAAAATGGTCTATAATGATGAAATTTTAACATTTAATCTTTTGACTCTAAATTACTGTTGGATGTGAATTGTGACTTTGTCAACTAAAATAAGTGTGTTTAAAGTCATTTTTGTGCCTGAAACGGGTAAAAATTGAAACTTTTGAGTAAGCAAAACTCTGTAAAAATGGCAATGTTGGTCACTGTGAGGGTTTAAAAAGTGGTTATTCAACATGAGGCATGATCCAATTGACATTTTGAATCATTTTTGGTACAGTCCAAAAAATCAATTTTCGGATGAAAAACGATGACTCCGGACCAGTCGAACGATCCCAAAATGGTCTATAATGATGAAATTTTAACATTTAATCTTTTGACTCTAAATGACTGTTGGATGTGAATTATGACTTTTTCAACTAGAATAAGTGTGTTTAAAGTCATTTCTGTGCCTGAAACGGGTCATAATTGAAGCTTTTGAGTAAGCAAAACTCTGTAAAAATGGCAATTTTGGTCACTGTGAGGGTTTAAAAAGTGGTTATTCAACATGAGGCATGATCCAAATGACATTTTGAATCATTTTTGGTACAGTCCAAAAAATCAATTTTCAGATGAAAAACGATGACTCCGGACCTGTCGAACGATCCCAAAATGGTCTATAATGATGAAATTTTAACATTTAATCTTTTGACTCTAAATTACTGTTGGATGTGAATTGTGACTTTGTCAACTAAAATAAGTGTGTTTAAAGTCATTTCTGTGCCTGAAACGGGTCAAAATTGAAGCTTTTGAGTAAGCAAAACTCTGTAAAAATGGCAATTTTGGTCACTGTGAGGGTTTAAAAAGTGGTTATTCAACATGAGGCATGATCCAATTGACATTTTGAATCATTTTTGGTACAGTCTAAAAAATCAATTTTCGGATGAAAAACGATGACTCCGGACCAGTCGAACGATCCCAAAATGGTCTATAATGATGAAATTTTAACATTTAATCTTTTGACTCTAAATGACTGTTAAATGTGAATTATGACACTGTCAACTAAAATAAGTGTGTTTAAAGTCATTTCTGTGCCTGAAACGGGTCAAAATTGAAGCTTTTGAGTAAGCAAAACTCTGTAAAAATGGCAATTTTGGTCACTGTGAGGGTTTAAAAAGTGGTTATTCAACATGAGGCATGATCCAATTGACATTTTGAATCATTTTTGGTACAGTCCAAAAAATCAATTTTCGGATGAAAAACGATGACTCCGGACCTGTCGAACGATCCCAAAATGGTCTATAATGATGAAATTTTAACATTTAATCTTTTGACTCTAAATGACTGTTGGATGTGAATTATGACTTTGTCAACTAGAATAAGTGTGTTTAAAGTCATTTCTGTGCCTGAAACGGGTCAAAATGGAAGCTTTTGAGTAAGCAAAACTCTGTAAAAATGGCAATTTTGGTCACTGTGAGGGTTTAAAAAGTGGTTATTCAACATGAGGCATGATCCAATTGACATTTTGAATCATTTTTGGTACAGTCCAAAAAATCAATTTTCGGATGAAAAACGATGACTCCGGACCTGTCGAACGATCCCAAAATGGTCTATAATGATGAAATTTTAACATTTAATCTTTTGACTCTAAATTACTGTTGGATGTGAATTGTGACTTTGTCAACTAGAATAAGTGTGTTTAAAGTCATTTTTGTGCCTGAAACGGGTCAAAATTGAAGCTTTTGAGTAAGCAAAACTCTGTAAAAATGGCGATTTTGGTCACTGTGAGGGTTTAAAAAGTGGTTATTCAACATGAGGCATGATCCAATCGACATTTTGAATCATTTTTGGTACAGTCCAAAAAATCAATTTTCGGATAAAAAACGATGACTCCGGACCAGTCGAACGATCCCAAAATTGTCTATAATGATGAAATTTTAACATTTAATCTTTTGACTCTAAATTACTGATGGATGTGAATTATGACTTTGTCAACTAAAATAAGTGTGTTTAAAGTCATTTCTGTGCCTGAAACGGGTCAAAATTGAAGCTTTTGAGTAAGCAAAACTCTGTAAAAATGGCAATTTTGGTCACTGTGAGGGTTTAAAAAGTGGTTATTCAACATGAGGCATGATCCAATTGACATTTTGAATAATTTTTGGTACAGTCCCAAAAATCAATTTTCGGATGGAAAAACGATGACTCCGGACCTGTCGAACGATCCCAAAATGGTCTATAATGATGAAATTTTAACATTTAATCTTTTGACTCTAAATGACTGTTGGATGTGAATTATGACTTTGTCAACTAGAATAAGTGTGTTTAAAGTCATTTCTGTGCCTGAAACGGGTCAAAATGGAAGCTTTTGAGTAAGCAAAACTCTGTAAAAATAGCAATTTTGGTCACTGTGACGGTTGAAAAAGTGGTTATTCAACATGAGGCATGATCCAATTGACATTTTGAATCATTTTTGGTACAGTCCAAAAAATCAATTTTCGGATGAAAAACGATGACTCCGGACCTGTCGAACGATCCCAAAATGGTCCATAATGATGAAATTTTAACATTTAATCTTTTGACTCTAAATTACTGTTGGATGTGAATTGTGACTTTTTCAACTAAAATAAGTGTGTTTAAAGTCATTTTTGTGCCTGAAACGGGTCAAAATTGAAGCTTTTGAGTAAGCAAAACTCTGTAAAAATGGCAATTTTGGTCACTGTGAGGGTTTAAAAAGTGGTTATTCAACATGAGGCATGATCCAATTGACATTTTGAATCATTTTTGGTACAGTCCAAAAAATCAATTTTCAGATGAAAAACGATGACTCCGGACCTGTCGAACGATCCCAAAATGGTCTATAATGATGAAATTTTAACATTTAATCTTTTGACTCTAAATTACTGTTGGATGTGAATTGTGACTTTGTCAACTAAAATAAGTGTGTTTAAAGTCATTTCTGTGCCTGAAACGGGTCAAAATTGAAGCTTTTGAGTAAGCAAAACTCTGTAAAAATGGCAATTTTGGTCACTGTGAGGGTTTAAAAAGTGGTTATTCAACATGAGGCATGATCCAATTGACATTCTGAATCATTTTTGGTACAGTCTAAAAAATCAATTTTCGGATGAAAAACGATGACTCCGGACCAGTCGAACGATCCCAAAATGGTCTATAATGATGAAATTTTAACATTTAATCTTTTGACTCTAAATGACTGTTGAATGTGAATTATGACACTGTCAACTAGAATAAGTGTGTTTAAAGTCATTTCTGTGCCTGAAACGGGTCAAAATGGAAGCTTTTGAGTAAGCAAAACTCTGTAAAAATGGCAATTTTGGTCACTGTGAGGGTTTAAAAAGTGGTTATTCAACATGAGGCATGATCCAATTGACATTTTGAATCATTTTTGGTACAGTCCAAAAAAATCAATTTTCGGATGAAAAACGATGACTCCGGACCAGTCGAACGATCCCAAAATGGTCTATAATGATGAAATTTTAACATTTAATCTTTTGACTCTAAATTACTGATGGATGTGAATTATGACTTTGTCAACTAAAATAAGTGTGTTTAAAGTCATTTCTGTGCCTGAAACGGGTCAAAATGGAAGCTTTTGAGTAAGCAAAACTCTGTAAAAATGGCAATTTTGGTCACTGTGAGGGTTTAAAAAGTGGTTATTCAACATGAGGCATGATCCAATTGACATTTTGAATCATTTTTGGTACAGTCCAAAAAATCAATTTTCGGATGAAAAACGATGACTCCGGACCAGTCGAACGATCCCAAAATGGTCTATAATGATGAAATTTTAACATTTAATCTTTTGACTCTAAATTACTGATGGATGTGAATTATGACTTTGTCAACTAAAATAAGTGTGTTTAAAGTCATTTCTGTGCCTGAAACGGGTCAAAATTGAAGCTTTTGAGTAAGCAAAACTCTGTAAAAATGGCAATTTTGGTCACTGTGAGTGTTTAAAAAGTGGTTATTCAACATGAGGCATGATCCAATTGACATTTTGAATCATTTTTGGTACAGTCCAAAAAATCAATTTTCGGATGAAAAACGATGACTCCGGACCTGTCGAACGATCCCAAAATGGTCTATAATGATGAAATGTTAACATTTAATCTTTTGACTCTAAATGACTGTTGGATGTGAATTATGACTTTGTCAACTAGAATAAGTGTGTTTAAAGTCATTTCTGTGCCTGAAACGGGTCAAAATGGAAGCTTTTGAGTAAGCAAAACTCTGTAAAAATGGCAATTTTGGTCACTGTGAGGGTTTAAAAAGTGGTTATTCAACATGAGGCATGATCCAATTGACATTTTGAATCATTTTTGGTACAGTCCAAAAAATCAATTTTCGGATAAAAAACGATGACTCCGGACCAGTCGAACGATCCCAAAATTGTCTATAATGATGAAATTTTAACATTTAATCTTTTGACTCTAAATTACTGATGGATGTGAATTATGACTTTGTCAACTAAAATAAGTGTGTTTAAAGTCATTTCTGTGCCTGAAACGGGTCAAAATTGAAGCTTTTGAGTAAGCATGGCAATTTTGGTCACTGTGAGGGTTTAAAAAGTGGTTATTCAACATGAGGCATGATCCAATTGACATTTTGAATAATTTTTGGTACAGTCCCAAAAATCAATTTTCGGATGGAAAAACGATGACTCCGGACCTGTCGAACGATCCCAAAATGGTCTATAATGATGAAATTTTAACATTTAATCTTTTGACTCTAAATGACTGTTGGATGTGAATTATGACTTTTTCAACTAGAATAAGTGTGTTTAAAGTCATTTCTGTGCCTGAAACGGGTCAAAATTGAAGCTTTTGAGTAAGCAAAACTCTGTAAAAATGGCAATTTTGGTCACTGTGAGGGTTTAAAAAGTGGTTATTCAACATGAGGCATGATCCAATTGACATTTTGAATCATTTTTGGTACAGTCCAAAAAATCAATTTTCAGATGAAAAACGATGACTCCGGACCTGTCGAACGATCCCAAAATGGTCTATAATGATGAAATTTTAACATTTAATCTTTTGACTCTAAATTACTGTTGGATGTGAATTGTGACTTTGTCAACTAAAATAAGTGTGTTTAAAGTCATTTCTGTGCCTGAAACGGGTCAAAATTGAAGCTTTTGAGTAAGCAAAACTCTGTAAAAATGGCAATTTTGGTCACTGTGAGGGTTTAAAAAGTGGTTATTCAACATGAGGCATGATCCAATTGACATTTTGAATCATTTTCGGTACAGTCTAAAAAATCAATTTTCGGATGAAAAACGATGACTCCGGACCAGTCGAACGATCCCAAAATGGTATATAATGATGAAATTTTAACATTTAATCTTTTGACTCTAAATGACTGTTGAATGTGAATTATGACACTGTCAACTAGAATAAGTGTGTTTAAAGTCATTTCTGTGCCTGAAACGGGTCAAAATGGAAGCTTTTGAGTAAGCAAAACTCTGTAAAAATGGCAATTTTGGTCACTGTGAGGGTTTAAAAAGTGGTTATTCAACATGAGGCATGATCCAATTGACATTTTGAATAATTTTTGGTACAGTCCCAAAAATCAATTTTCGGATGGAAAAACGATGACTCCGGACCTGTCGAACGATCCCAAAATGGTCTATAATGATGAAATTTTAACATTTAATCTTTTGACTCTAAATGACTGTTGGATGTGAATTATGACTTTTTCAACTAGAATAAGTGTGTTTAAAGTCATTTCTGTGCCTGAAACGGGTCAAAATTGAAGCTTTTGAGTAAGCAAAACTCTGTAAAAATGGCAATTTTGGTCACTGTGAGGGTTTAAAAAGTGGTTATTCAACATGAGGCATGATCCAATTGACATTTTGAATCATTTTTGGTACAGTCCAAAAAATCAATTTTCAGATGAAAAACGATGACTCCGGACCTGTCGAACGATCCCAAAATGGTCTATAATGATGAAATTTTAACATTTAATCTTTTGACTCTAAATTACTGTTGGATGTGAATTGTGACTTTGTCAACTAAAATAAGTGTGTTTAAAGTCATTTCTGTGCCTGAAACGGGTCAAAATTGAAGCTTTTGAGTAAGCAAAACTCTGTAAAAATGGCAATTTTGGTCACTGTGAGGGTTTAAAAAGTGGTTATTCAACATGAGGCATGATCCAATTGACATTTTGAATCATTTTCGGTACAGTCTAAAAAATCAATTTTCGGATGAAAAACGATGACTCCGGACCAGTCGAACGATCCCAAAATGGTATATAATGATGAAATTTTAACATTTAATCTTTTGACTCTAAATGACTGTTGAATGTGAATTATGACACTGTCAACTAGAATAAGTGTGTTTAAAGTCATTTCTGTGCCTGAAACGGGTCAAAATGGAAGCTTTTGAGTAAGCAAAACTCTGTAAAAATGGCAATTTTGGTCACTGTGAGGGTTTAAAAAGTGGTTATTCAACATGAGGCATGATCCAATTGACATTTTGAATCATTTTTGATACAGTCCAAAAAATCAATTTTCGGATGAAAAACGATGACTCCGGACCAGTCGAACGATCCCAAAATGGTCTATAATGATGAAATTTTAACATTTAATCTTTTGACTCTAAATTACTGATGGATGTGAATTATGACTTTGTCAACTAAAATAAGTGTGTTTTAAGTCATTTCTGTGCCTGAAACGGGTCAAAATTGAAGCTTTTGAGTAAGCAAAACTCTGTAAAAATGGCAATTTTGGTCACTGTGAGGGTTTAAAAAGTGGTTATTCAACATGAGGCATGATCCAATTGACATTTTGAATAATTTTTGGTACAGTCCCAAAAATCAATTTTCGGATGGAAAAACGATGACTCCGGACCTGTCGAACGATCCCAAAATGGTATTTAATGATGAAATTTTAACATTTAATCTTTTGACTCTAAATGACTGTTGGATGTGAATTATGACTTTGTCAACTAGAATAAGTGTGTTTAAAGTCATTTCTGTGCCTGAAACGGGTCAAAATGGAAGCTTTTGAGTAAGCAAAACTCTGTAAAAATGGCAATTTTGGTCACTGTGAGGGTTGAAAAGTGGTTATTCAACATGAGGCATGATCCAATTGACATTTTGAATCATTTTTGGTACAGTCCAAAAAATCAATTTTCAGATGAAAAACGATGACTCCGGACCTGTCGAACGATCCCAAAATGGTCTATAATGATGAAATTTTAACATTTAATCTTTTGACTCTAAATTACTGTTGGATGTGAATTGTGACTTTGTCAACTAAAATAAGTGTGTTTAAAGTCATTTTTGTGCCTGAAACGGGTAAAAATTGAAACTTTTGAGTAAGCAAAACTCTGTAAAAATGGCAATGTTGGTCACTGTGAGGGTTTAAAAAGTGGTTATTCAACATGAGGCATGATCCAATTGACATTTTGAATCATTTTTGGTACAGTCCAAAAAATCAATTTTCGGATGAAAAACGATGACTCCGGACCAGTCGAACGATCCCAAAATGGTCTACAATGATGAAATTTTAACATTTAATCTTTTGACTCTAAATGACTGTTGGATGTGAATTATGACTTTTTCAACTAGAATAAGTGTGTTTAAAGTCATTTCTGTGCCTGAAACGGGTCATAATTGAAGCTTTTGAGTAAGCAAAACTCTGTAAAAATGGCAATTTTGGTCACTGTGAGGGTTTAAAAAGTGGTTATTCAACATGAGGCATGATCCAAATGACATTTTGAATCATTTTTGGTACAGTCCAAAAAATCAATTTTCAGATGAAAAACGATGACTCCGGACCTGTCGAACGATCCCAAAATGGTCTATAATGATGAAATTTTAACATTTAATCTTTTGACTCTAAATTACTGTTGGATGTGAATTGTGACTTTGTCAACTAAAATAAGTGTGTTTAAAGTCATTTCTGTGCCTGAAACGGGTCAAAATTGAAGCTTTTGAGTAAGCAAAACTCTGTAAAAATGGCAATTTTGGTCACTGTGAGGGTTTAAAAAGTGGTTATTCAACATGAGGCATGATCCAATTGACATTTTGAATCATTTTTGGTACAGTCTAAAAAATCAATTTTCGGATGAAAAACGATGACTCCGGACCAGTCGAACGATCCCAAAATGGTCTATAATGATGAAATTTTAACATTTAATCTTTTGACTCTAAATGACTGTTAAATGTGAATTATGACACTGTCAACTAAAATAAGTGTGTTTAAAGTCATTTCTGTGCCTGAAACGGGTCAAAATTGAAGCTTTTGAGTAAGCAAAACTCTGTAAAAATGGCAATTTTGGTCACTGTGAGGGTTTAAAAAGTGGTTATTCAACATGAGGCATGATCCAATTGACATTTTGAATCATTTTTGGTACAGTCCAAAAAATCAATTTTCGGATGAAAAACGATGACTCCGGACCTGTCGAACGATCCCAAAATGGTCTATAATGATGAAATTTTAACATTTAATCTTTTGACTCTAAATGACTGTTGGATGTGAATTATGACTTTGTCAACTAGAATAAGTGTGTTTAAAGTCATTTCTGTGCCTGAAACGGGTCAAAATGGAAGCTTTTGAGTAAGCAAAACTCTGTAAAAATGGCAATTTTGGTCACTGTGAGGGTTTAAAAAGTGGTTATTCAACATGAGGCATGATCCAATTGACATTTTGAATCATTTTTGGTACAGTCCAAAAAATCAATTTTCGGATGAAAAACGATGACTCCGGACCTGTCGAACGATCCCAAAATGGTCTATAATGATGAAATTTTAACATTTAATCTTTTGACTCTAAATTACTGTTGGATGTGAATTGTGACTTTGTCAACTAGAATAAGTGTGTTTAAAGTCATTTTTGTGCCTGAAACGGGTCAAAATTGAAGCTTTTGAGTAAGCAAAACTCTGTAAAAATGGCAATTTTGGTCACTGTGAGGGTTTAAAAAGTGGTTATTCAACATGAGGCATGATCCAATCGACATTTTGAATCATTTTTGGTACAGTCCAAAAAATCAATTTTCGGATAAAAAACGATGACTCCGGACCAGTCGAACGATCCCAAAATTGTCTATAATGATGAAATTTTAACATTTAATCTTTTGACTCTAAATTACTGATGGATGTGAATTATGACTTTGTCAACTAAAATAAGTGTGTTTAAAGTCATTTCTGTGCCTGAAACGGGTCAAAATTGAAGCTTTTGAGTAAGCAAAACTCTGTAAAAATGGCAATTTTGGTCACTGTGAGGGTTTAAAAAGTGGTTATTCAACATGAGGCATGATCCAATTGACATTTTGAATAATTTTTGGTACAGTCCCAAAAATCAATTTTCGGATGGAAAAACGATGACTCCGGACCTGTCGAACGATCCCAAAATGGTCTATAATGATGAAATTTTAACATTTAATCTTTTGACTCTAAATGACTGTTGGATGTGAATTATGACTTTGTCAACTAGAATAAGTGTGTTTAAAGTCATTTCTGTGCCTGAAACGGGTCAAAATGGAAGCTTTTGAGTAAGCAAAACTCTGTAAAAATAGCAATTTTGGTCACTGTGAGGGTTGAAAAAGTGGTTATTCAACATGAGGCATGATCCAATTGACATTTTGAATCATTTTTGGTACAGTCCAAAAAATCAATTTTCGGATGAAAAACGATGACTCCGGACCTGTCGAACGATCCCAAAATGGTCCATAATGATGAAATTTTAACATTTAATCTTTTGACTCTAAATTACTGTTGGATGTGAATTGTGACTTTTTCAACTAAAATAAGTGTGTTTAAAGTCATTTTTGTGCCTGAAACGGGTCAAAATTGAAGCTTTTGAGTAAGCAAAACTCTGTAAAAATGGCAATTTTGGTCACTGTGAGGGTTTAAAAAGTGGTTATTCAACATGAGGCATGATCCAATTGACATTTTGAATCATTTTTGGTACAGTCCAAAAAATCAATTTTCAGATGAAAAACGATGACTCCGGACCTGTCGAACGATCCTAAAATGGTCTATAATGATGAAATTTTAACATTTAATCTTTTGACTCTAAATTACTGTTGGATGTGAATTGTGACTTTGTCAACTAAAATAAGTGTGTTTAAAGTCATTTCTGTGCCTGAAACGGGTCAAAATTGAAGCTTTTGAGTAAGCAAAACTCTGTAAAAATGGCAATTTTGGTCACTGTGAGGGTTTAAAAAGTGGTTATTCAACATGAGGCATGATCCAATTGACATTCTGAATCATTTTTGGTACAGTCTAAAAAATCAATTTTCGGATGAAAAACGATGACTCCGGACCAGTCGAACGATCCCAAAATGGTCTATAATGATGAAATTTTAACATTTAATCTTTTGACTCTAAATGACTGTTGAATGTGAATTATGACACTGTCAACTAGAATAAGTGTGTTTAAAGTCATTTCTGTGCCTGAAACGGGTCAAAATGGAAGCTTTTGAGTAAGCAAAACTCTGTAAAAATGGCAATTTTGGTCACTGTGAGGGTTTAAAAAGTGGTTATTCAACATGAGGCATGATCCAATTGACATTTTGAATCATTTTTGGTACAGTCCAAAAAATCAATTTTCGGATGAAAAACGATGACTCCGGACCAGTCGAACGATCCCAAAATGGTCTATAATGATGAAATTTTAACATTTAATCTTTTGACTCTAAATTACTGATGGATGTGAATTATGACTTTGTCAACTAAAATAAGTGTGTTTAAAGTCATTTCTGTGCCTGAAACGGGTCAAAATGGAAGCTTTTGAGTAAGCAAAACTCTGTAAAAATGGCAATTTTGGTCACTGTGAGGGTTTAAAAAGTGGTTATTCAACATGAGGCATGATCCAATTGACATTTTGAATCATTTTTGGTACAGTCCAAAAAATCAATTTTCGGATGAAAAACGATGACTCCGGACCTGTCGAACGATCCCAAAATGGTCTATAATGATGAAATGTTAACATTTAATCTTTTGACTCTAAATGACTGTTGGATGTGAATTATGACTTTGTCAACTAGAATAAGTGTGTTTAAAGTCATTTCTGTGCCTGAAACGGGTCAAAATGGAAGCTTTTGAGTAAGCAAAACTCTGTAAAAATGGCAATTTTGGTCACTGTGAGGGTTTAAAAAGTGGTTATTCAACATGAGGCATGATCCAATTGACATTTTGAATCATTTTTGGTACAGTCCAAAAAATCAATTTTCGGATAAAAAACGATGACTCCGGACCAGTCGAACGATCCCAAAATTGTCTATAATGATGAAATTTTAACATTTAATCTTTTGACTCTAAATTACTGATGGATGTGAATTATGACTTTGTCAACTAAAATAAGTGTGTTTAAAGTCATTTCTGTGCCTGAAACGGGTCAAAATTGAAGCTTTTGAGTAAGCATGGCAATTTTGGTCACTGTGAGGGTTTAAAAAGTGGTTATTCAACATGAGGCATGATCCAATTGACATTTTGAATAATTTTTGGTACAGTCCAAAAAATCAATTTTCAGATGAAAAACGATGACTCCGGACCTGTCGAACGATCCTAAAATGGTCTATAATGATGAAATTTTAACATTTAATCTTTTGACTCTAAATTACTGTTGGATGTGAATTGTGACTTTGTCAACTAAAATAAGTGTGTTTAAAGTCATTTCTGTGCCTGAAACGGGTCAAAATTGAAGCTTTTGAGTAAGCAAAACTCTGTAAAAATGGCAATTTTGGTCACTGTGAGGGTTTAAAAAGTGGTTATTCAACATGAGGCATGATCCAATTGACATTCTGAATCATTTTTGGTACAGTCTAAAAAATCAATTTTCGGATGAAAAACGATGACTCCGGACCAGTCGAACGATCCCAAAATGGTCTATAATGATGAAATTTTAACATTTAATCTTTTGACTCTAAATGACTGTTGAATGTGAATTATGACACTGTCAACTAGAATAAGTGTGTTTAAAGTCATTTCTGTGCCTGAAACGGGTCAAAATGGAAGCTTTTGAGTAAGCAAAACTCTGTAAAAATGGCAATTTTGGTCACTGTGAGGGTTTAAAAAGTGGTTATTCAACATGAGGCATGATCCAATTGACATTTTGAATCATTTTTGGTACAGTCCAAAAAATCAATTTTCGGATGAAAAACGATGACTCCGGACCAGTCGAACGATCCCAAAATGGTCTATAATGATGAAATTTTAACATTTAATCTTTTGACTCTAAATGACTGTTGGATGTGAATTATGACTTTGTCAACTAGAATAAGTGTGTTTAAAGTCATTTCTGTGCCTGAAACGGGTCAAAATGGAAGCTTTTGAGTAAGCAAAACTCTGTAAAAATAGCAATTTTGGTCACTGTGAGGGTTGAAAAAGTGGTTATTCAACATGAGGCATGATCCAATTGACATTTTGAATCATTTTTGGTACAGTCCAAAAAATCAATTTTCGGATGAAAAACGATGACTCCGGACCTGTCGAACGATCCCAAAATGGTCCATAATGATGAAATTTTAACATTTAATCTTTTGACTCTAAATTACTGTTGGATGTGAATTGTGACTTTGTCAACTAAAATAAGTGTGTTTAAAGTCATTTCTGTGCCTGAAACGGGTCAAAATTGAAGCTTTTGAGTAAGCAAAACTCTGTAAAAATGGCAATTTTGGTCACTGTGAGGGTTTAAAAAGTGGTTATTCAACATGAGGCATGATCCAATTGACATTCTGAATCATTTTTGGTACAGTCTAAAAAATCAATTTTCGGATGAAAAACGATGACTCCGGACCAGTCGAACGATCCCAAAATGGTCTATAATGATGAAATTTTAACATTTAATCTTTTGACTCTAAATGACTGTTGAATGTGAATTATGACACTGTCAACTAGAATAAGTGTGTTTAAAGTCATTTCTGTGCCTGAAACGGGTCAAAATGGAAGCTTTTGAGTAAGCAAAACTCTGTAAAAATGGCAATTTTGGTCACTGTGAGGGTTTAAAAAGTGGTTATTCAACATGAGGCATGATCCAATTGACATTTTGAATCATTTTTGGTACAGTCCAAAAAATCAATTTTCGGATGAAAAACGATGACTCCGGACCAGTCGAACGATCCCAAAATGGTCTATAATGATGAAATTTTAACATTTAATCTTTTGACTCTAAATTACTGATGGATGTGAATTATGACTTTGTCAACTAAAATAAGTGTGTTTAAAGTCATTTCTGTGCCTGAAACGGGTCAAAATGGAAGCTTTTGAGTAAGCAAAACTCTGTAAAAATGGCAATTTTGGTCACTGTGAGGGTTTAAAAAGTGGTTATTCAACATGAGGCATGATCCAATTGACATTTTGAATCATTTTTGGTACAGTCCAAAAAATCAATTTTCGGATGAAAAACGATGACTCCGGACCTGTCGAACGATCCCAAAATGGTCTATAATGATGAAATGTTAACATTTAATCTTTTGACTCTAAATGACTGTTGGATGTGAATTATGACTTTGTCAACTAGAATAAGTGTGTTTAAAGTCATTTCTGTGCCTGAAACGGGTCAAAATGGAAGCTTTTGAGTAAGCAAAACTCTGTAAAAATGGCAATTTTGGTCACTGTGAGGGTTTAAAAAGTGGTTATTCAACATGAGGCATGATCCAATTGACATTTTGAATCATTTTTGGTACAGTCCAAAAAATCAATTTTCGGATAAAAAACGATGACTCCGGACCAGTCGAACGATCCCAAAATTGTCTATAATGATGAAATTTTAACATTTAATCTTTTGACTCTAAATTACTGATGGATGTGAATTATGACTTTGTCAACTAAAATAAGTGTGTTTAAAGTCATTTCTGTGCCTGAAACGGGTCAAAATTGAAGCTTTTGAGTAAGCATGGCAATTTTGGTCACTGTGAGGGTTTAAAAAGTGGTTATTCAACATGAGGCATGATCCAATTGACATTTTGAATAATTTTTGGTACAGTCCCAAAAATCAATTTTCGGATGGAAAAACGATGACTCCGGACCTGTCGAACGATCCCAAAATGGTCTATAATGATGAAATTTTAACATTTAATCTTTTGACTCTAAATGACTGTTGGATGTGAATTATGACTTTTTCAACTAGAATAAGTGTGTTTAAAGTCATTTCTGTGCCTGAAACGGGTCAAAATTGAAGCTTTTGAGTAAGCAAAACTCTGTAAAAATGGCAATTTTGGTCACTGTGAGGGTTTAAAAAGTGGTTATTCAACATGAGGCATGATCCAATTGACATTTTGAATCATTTTTGGTACAGTCCAAAAAATCAATTTTCAGATGAAAAACGATGACTCCGGACCTGTCGAACGATCCCAAAATGGTCTATAATGATGAAATTTTAACATTTAATCTTTTGACTCTAAATTACTGTTGGATGTGAATTGTGACTTTGTCAACTAAAATAAGTGTGTTTAAAGTCATTTCTGTGCCTGAAACGGGTCAAAATTGAAGCTTTTGAGTAAGCAAAACTCTGTAAAAATGGCAATTTTGGTCACTGTGAGGGTTTAAAAAGTGGTTATTCAACATGAGGCATGATCCAATTGACATTTTGAATCATTTTCGGTACAGTCTAAAAAATCAATTTTCGGATGAAAAACGATGACTCCGGACCTGTCGAACGATCCCAAAATGGTCTATAATGATGAAATTTTAACATTTAATCTTTTGACTCTAAATTACTGTTGGATGTGAATTGTGACTTTGTCAACTAGAATAAGTGTGTTTAAAGTCATTTTTGTGCCTGAAACGGGTCAAAATTGAAGCTTTTGAGTAAGCAAAACTCTGTAAAAATGGCAATTTTGGTCACTGTGAGGGTTTAAAAAGTGGTTATTCAACATGAGGCATGATCCAATCGACATTTTGAATCATTTTTGGTACAGTCCAAAAAATCAATTTTCGGATAAAAAACGATGACTCCGGACCAGTCGAACGATCCCAAAATTGTCTATAATGATGAAATTTTAACATTTAATCTTTTGACTCTAAATTACTGATGGATGTGAATTATGACTTTGTCAACTAAAATAAGTGTGTTTAAAGTCATTTCTGTGCCTGAAACGGGTCAAAATTGAAGCTTTTGAGTAAGCAAAACTCTGTAAAAATGGCAATTTTGGTCACTGTGAGGGTTTAAAAAGTGGTTATTCAACATGAGGCATGATCCGATTGACATTTTGAATAATTTTTGGTACAGTCCCAAAAATCAATTTTCGGATGGAAAAACGATGACTCCGGACCTGTCGAACGATCCCAAAATGGTCTATAATGATGAAATTTTAACATTTAATCTTTTGACTCTAAATGACTGTTGGATGTGAATTATGACTTTGTCAACTAGAATAAGTGTGTTTAAAGTCATTTCTGTGCCTGAAACGGGTCAAAATGGAAGCTTTTGAGTAAGCAAAACTCTGTAAAAATAGCAATTTTGGTCACTGTGAGGGTTGAAAAAGTGGTTATTCAACATGAGGCATGATCCAATTGACATTTTGAATCATTTTTGGTACAGTCCAAAAAATCAATTTTCGGATGAAAAACGATGACTCCGGACCTGTCGAACGATCCCAAAATGGTCCATAATGATGAAATTTTAACATTTAATCTTTTGACTCTAAATTACTGTTGGATGTGAATTGTGACTTTTTCAACTAAAATAAGTGTGTTTAAAGTCATTTTTGTGCCTGAAACGGGTCAAAATTGAAGCTTTTGAGTAAGCAAAACTCTGTAAAAATGGCAATTTTGGTCACTGTGAGGGTTTAAAAAGTGGTTATTCAACATGAGGCATGATCCAATTGACATTTTGAATCATTTTTGGTACAGTCCAAAAAATCAATTTTCAGATGAAAAACGATGACTCCGGACCTGTCGAACGATCCTAAAATGGTCTATAATGATGAAATTTTAACATTTAATCTTTTGACTCTAAATTACTGTTGGATGTGAATTGTGACTTTGTCAACTAAAATAAGTGTGTTTAAAGTCATTTCTGTGCCTGAAACGGGTCAAAATTGAAGCTTTTGAGTAAGCAAAACTCTGTAAAAATGGCAATTTTGGTCACTGTGAGGGTTTAAAAAGTGGTTATTCAACATGAGGCATGATCCAATTGACATTCTGAATCATTTTTGGTACAGTCTAAAAAATCAATTTTCGGATGAAAAACGATGACTCCGGACCAGTCGAACGATCCCAAAATGGTCTATAATGATGAAATTTTAACATTTAATCTTTTGACTCTAAATGACTGTTGAATGTGAATTATGACACTGTCAACTAGAATAAGTGTGTTTAAAGTCATTTCTGTGCCTGAAACGGGTCAAAATGGAAGCTTTTGAGTAAGCAAAACTCTGTAAAAATGGCAATTTTGGTCACTGTGAGGGTTTAAAAAGTGGTTATTCAACATGAGGCATGATCCAATTGACATTTTGAATCATTTTTGGTACAGTCCAAAAAATCAATTTTCGGATGAAAAACGATGACTCCGGACCAGTCGAACGATCCCAAAATGGTCTATAATGATGAAATTTTAACATTTAATCTTTTGACTCTAAATTACTGATGGATGTGAATTATGACTTTGTCAACTAAAATAAGTGTGTTTAAAGTCATTTCTGTGCCTGAAACGGGTCAAAATGGAAGCTTTTGAGTAAGCAAAACTCTGTAAAAATGGCAATTTTGGTCACTGTGAGGGTTTAAAAAGTGGTTATTCAACATGAGGCATGATCCAATTGACATTTTGAATCATTTTTGGTACAGTCCAAAAAATCAATTTTCGGATGAAAAACGATGACTCCGGACCTGTCGAACGATCCCAAAATGGTCTATAATGATGAAATGTTAACATTTAATCTTTTGACTCTAAATGACTGTTGGATGTGAATTATGACTTTGTCAACTAGAATAAGTGTGTTTAAAGTCATTTCTGTGCCTGAAACGGGTCAAAATGGAAGCTTTTGAGTAAGCAAAACTCTGTAAAAATGGCAATTTTGGTCACTGTGAGGGTTTAAAAAGTGGTTATTCAACATGAGGCATGATCCAATTGACATTTTGAATCATTTTTGGTACAGTCCAAAAAATCAATTTTCGGATAAAAAACGATGACTCCGGACCAGTCGAACGATCCCAAAATTGTCTATAATGATGAAATTTTAACATTTAATCTTTTGACTCTAAATTACTGATGGATGTGAATTATGACTTTGTCAACTAAAATAAGTGTGTTTAAAGTCATTTCTGTGCCTGAAACGGGTCAAAATTGAAGCTTTTGAGTAAGCATGGCAATTTTGGTCACTGTGAGGGTTTAAAAAGTGGTTATTCAACATGAGGCATGATCCAATTGACATTTTGAATAATTTTTGGTACAGTCCAAAAAATCAATTTTCAGATGAAAAACGATGACTCCGGACCTGTCGAACGATCCTAAAATGGTCTATAATGATGAAATTTTAACATTTAATCTTTTGACTCTAAATTACTGTTGGATGTGAATTGTGACTTTGTCAACTAAAATAAGTGTGTTTAAAGTCATTTCTGTGCCTGAAACGGGTCAAAATTGAAGCTTTTGAGTAAGCAAAACTCTGTAAAAATGGCAATTTTGGTCACTGTGAGGGTTTAAAAAGTGGTTATTCAACATGAGGCATGATCCAATTGACATTCTGAATCATTTTTGGTACAGTCTAAAAAATCAATTTTCGGATGAAAAACGATGACTCCGGACCAGTCGAACGATCCCAAAATGGTCTATAATGATGAAATTTTAACATTTAATCTTTTGACTCTAAATGACTGTTGAATGTGAATTATGACACTGTCAACTAGAATAAGTGTGTTTAAAGTCATTTCTGTGCCTGAAACGGGTCAAAATGGAAGCTTTTGAGTAAGCAAAACTCTGTAAAAATGGCAATTTTGGTCACTGTGAGGGTTTAAAAAGTGGTTATTCAACATGAGGCATGATCCAATTGACATTTTGAATCATTTTTGGTACAGTCCAAAAAATCAATTTTCGGATGAAAAACGATGACTCCGGACCAGTCGAACGATCCCAAAATGGTCTATAATGATGAAATTTTAACATTTAATCTTTTGACTCTAAATGACTGTTGGATGTGAATTATGACTTTGTCAACTAGAATAAGTGTGTTTAAAGTCATTTCTGTGCCTGAAACGGGTCAAAATGGAAGCTTTTGAGTAAGCAAAACTCTGTAAAAATAGCAATTTTGGTCACTGTGAGGGTTGAAAAAGTGGTTATTCAACATGAGGCATGATCCAATTGACATTTTGAATCATTTTTGGTACAGTCCAAAAAATCAATTTTCGTATGAAAAACGATGACTCCGGACCTGTCGAACGATCCCAAAATGGTCCATAATGATGAAATTTTAACATTTAATCTTTTGACTCTAAATTACTGTTGGATGTGAATTGTGACTTTTTCAACTAAAATAAGTGTGTTTAAAGTCATTTTTGTGCCTGAAACGGGTCAAAATTGAAGCTTTTGAGTAAGCAAAACTCTGTAAAAATGGCAATTTTGGTCACTGTGAGGGTTTAAAAAGTGGTTATTCAACATGAGGCATGATCCAATTGACATTTTGAATCATTTTTGGTACTGTCCAAAAAATCAATTTTCAGATGAAAAACGATGACTCCGGACCTGTCGAACGATCCTAAAATGGTCTATAATGATGAAATTTTAACATTTAATCTTTTGACTCTAAATTACTGTTGGATGTGAATTGTGACTTTGTCAACTAAAATAAGTGTGTTTAAAGTCATTTCTGTGCCTGAAACGGGTCAAAATTGAAGCTTTTGAGTAAGCAAAACTCTGTAAAAATGGCAATTTTGGTCACTGTGAGGGTTTAAAAAGTGGTTATTCAACATGAGGCATGATCCAATTGACATTCTGAATCATTTTTGGTACAGTCTAAAAAATCAATTTTCGGATGAAAAACGATGACTCCGGACCAGTCGAACGATCCCAAAATGGTCTATAATGATGAAATTTTAACATTTAATCTTTTGACTCTAAATGACTGTTGATAGTGAATTATGACACTGTCAACTAGAATAAGTGTGTTTAAAGTCATTTCTGTGCCTGAAACGGGTCAAAATGGAAGCTTTTGAGTAAGCAAAACTCTGTAAAAATGGCAATTTTGGTCACTGTGAGGGTTTAAAAAGTGGTTATTCAACATGAGGCATGATCCAATTGACATTTTGAATCATTTTTGGTACAGTCCAAAAAATCAATTTTCGGATGAAAAACGATGACTCCGGACCAGTCGAACGATCCCAAAATGGTCTATAATGATGAAATTTTAACATTTAATCTTTTGACTCTAAATTACTGATGGATGTGAATTATGACTTTGTCAACTAAAATAAGTGTGTTTAAAGTCATTTCTGTGCCTGAAACGGGTCAAAATGGAAGCTTTTGAGTAAGCAAAACTCTGTAAAAATGGCAATTTTGGTCACTGTGAGGGTTTAAAAAGTGGTTATTCAACATGAGGCATGATCCAATTGACATTTTGAATCATTTTTGGTACAGTCCAAAAAATCAATTTTCGGATGAAAAACGATGACTCCGGACCTGTCGAACGATCCCAAAATGGTCTATAATGATGAAATGTTAACATTTAATCTTTTGACTCTAAATGACTGTTGGATGTGAATTATGACTTTGTCAACTAGAATAAGTGTGTTTAAAGTCATTTCTGTGCCTGAAACGGGTCAAAATGGAAGCTTTTGAGTAAGCAAAACTCTGTAAAAATGGCAATTGTGGTCACTGTGAGGGTTTAAAAAGTGGTTATTCAACATGAGGCATGATCCAATTGACATTTTGAATCATTTTTGGTACAGTCCAAAAAATCAATTTTCGGATAAAAAACGATGACTCCGGACCAGTCGAACGATCCCAAAATTGTCTATAATGATGAAATTTTAACATTTAATCTTTTGACTCTAAATTACTGATGGATGTGAATTATGACTTTGTCAACTAAAATAAGTGTGTTTAAAGTCATTTCTGTGCCTGAAACGGGTCAAAATTGAAGCTTTTGAGTAAGCATGGCAATTTTGGTCACTGTGAGGGTTTAAAAAGTGGTTATTCAACATGAGGCATGATCCAATTGACATTTTGAATAATTTTTGGTACAGTCCCAAAAATCAATTTTCGGATGGAAAAACGATGACTCCGGACCTGTCGAACGATCCCAAAATGGTCTATAATGATGAAATTTTAACATTTAATCTTTTGACTCTAAATGACTGTTGGATGTGAATTATGACTTTTTCAACTAGAATAAGTGTGTTTAAAGTCATTTCTGTGCCTGAAACGGGTCAAAATTGAAGCTTTTGAGTAAGCAAAACTCTGTAAAAATGGCAATTTTGGTCACTGTGAGGGTTTAAAAAGTGGTTATTCAACATGAGGCATGATCCAATTGACATTTTGAATCATTTTTGGTACAGTCCAAAAAATCAATTTTCAGATGAAAAACGATGACTCCGGACCTGTCGAACGATCCCAAAATGGTCTATAATGATGAAATTTTAACATTTAATCTTTTGACTCTAAATTACTGTTGGATGTGAATTGTGACTTTGTCAACTAAAATAAGTGTGTTTAAAGTCATTTCTGTGCCTGAAACGGGTCAAAATTGAAGCTTTTGAGTAAGCAAAACTCTGTAAAAATGGCAATTTTGGTCACTGTGAGGGTTTAAAAAGTGGTTATTCAACATGAGGCATGATCCAATTGACATTTTGAATCATTTTCGGTACAGTCTAAAAAATCAATTTTCGGATGAAAAACGATGACTCCGGACCAGTCGAACGATCCCAAAATGGTATATAATGATGAAATTTTAACATTTAATCTTTTGACTCTAAATGACTGTTGAATGTGAATTATGACACTGTCAACTAGAATAAGTGTGTTTAAAGTCATTTCTGTGCCTGAAACGGGTCAAAATGGAAGCTTTTGAGTAAGCAAAACTCTGTAAAAATGGCAATTTTGGTCACTGTGAGGGTTTAAAAAGTGGTTATTCAACATGAGGCATGATCCAATTGACATTTTGAATCATTTTTGATACAGTCCAAAAAATCAATTTTCGGATGAAAAACGATGACTCCGGACCAGTCGAACGATCCCAAAATGGTCTATAATGATGAAATTTTAACATTTAATCTTTTGACTCTAAATTACTGATGGATGTGAATTATGACTTTGTCAACTAAAATAAGTGTGTTTTAAGTCATTTCTGTGCCTGAAACGGGTCAAAATTGAAGCTTTTGAGTAAGCAAAACTCTGTAAAAATGGCAATTTTGGTCACTGTGAGGGTTTAAAAAGTGGTTATTCAACATGAGGCATGATCCAATTGACATTTTGAATAATTTTTGGTACAGTCCCAAAAATCAATTTTCGGATGGAAAAACGATGACTCCGGACCTGTCGAACGATCCCAAAATGGTATTTAATGATGAAATTTTAACATTTAATCTTTTGACTCTAAATGACTGTTGGATGTGAATTATGACTTTGTCAACTAGAATAAGTGTGTTTAAAGTCATTTCTGTGCCTGAAACGGGTCAAAATGGAAGCTTTTGAGTAAGCAAAACTCTGTAAAAATGGCAATTTTGGTCACTGTGAGGGTTGAAAAGTGGTTATTCAACATGAGGCATGATCCAATTGACATTTTGAATCATTTTTGGTACAGTCCAAAAAATCAATTTTCAGATGAAAAACGATGACTCCGGACCTGTCGAACGATCCCAAAATGGTCTATAATGATGAAATTTTAACATTTAATCTTTTGACTCTAAATTACTGTTGGATGTGAATTGTGACTTTGTCAACTAAAATAAGTGTGTTTAAAGTCATTTTTGTGCCTGAAACGGGTAAAAATTGAAACTTTTGAGTAAGCAAAACTCTGTAAAAATGGCAATGTTGGTCACTGTGAGGGTTTAAAAAGTGGTTATTCAACATGAGGCATGATCCAATTGACATTTTGAATCATTTTTGGTACAGTCCAAAAAATCAATTTTCGGATGAAAAACGATGACTCCGGACCAGTCGAACGATCCCAAAATGGTCTATAATGATGAAATTTTAACATTTAATCTTTTGACTCTAAATGACTGTTGGATGTGAATTATGACTTTTTCAACTAGAATAAGTGTGTTTAAAGTCATTTCTGTGCCTGAAACGGGTCATAATTGAAGCTTTTGAGTAAGCAAAACTCTGTAAAAATGGCAATTTTGGTCACTGTGAGGGTTTAAAAAGTGGTTATTCAACATGAGGCATGATCCAAATGACATTTTGAATCATTTTTGGTACAGTCCAAAAAATCAATTTTCAGATGAAAAACGATGACTCCGGACCTGTCGAACGATCCCAAAATGGTCTATAATGATGAAATTTTAACATTTAATCTTTTGACGCTAAATTACTGTTGGATGTGAATTGTGACTTTGTCAACTAAAATAAGTGTGTTTAAAGTCATTTCTGTGCCTGAAACGGGTCAAAATTGAAGCTTTTGAGTAAGCAAAACTCTGTAAAAATGGCAATTTTGGTCACTGTGAGGGTTTAAAAAGTGGTTATTCAACATGAGGCATGATCCAATTGACATTTTGAATCATTTTTGGTACAGTCTAAAAAATCAATTTTCGGATGAAAAACGATGACTCCGGACCAGTCGAACGATCCCAAAATGGTCTATAATGATGAAATTTTAACATTTAATCTTTTGACTCTAAATGACTGTTAAATGTGAATTATGACACTGTCAACTAAAATAAGTGTGTTTAAAGTCATTTCTGTGCCTGAAACGGGTCAAAATTGAAGCTTTTGAGTAAGCAAAACTCTGTAAAAATGGCAATTTTGGTCACTGTGAGGGTTTAAAAAGTGGTTATTCAACATGAGGCATGATCCAATTGACATTTTGAATCATTTTTGGTACAGTCCAAAAAATCAATTTTCGGATGAAAAACGATGACTCCGGACCTGTCGAACGATCCCAAAATGGTCTATAATGATGAAATTTTAACATTTAATCTTTTGACTCTAAATGACTGTTGGATGTGAATTATGACTTTGTCAACTAGAATAAGTGTGTTTAAAGTCATTTCTGTGCCTGAAACGGGTCAAAATGGAAGCTTTTGAGTAAGCAAAACTCTGTAAAAATGGCAATTTTGGTCACTGTGAGGGTTGAAAAGTGGTTATTCAACATGAGGCATGATCCAATTGACATTTTGAATCATTTTTGGTACAGTCCAAAAAATCAATTTTCGGATGAAAAACGATGACTCCGGACCTGTCGAACGATCCCAAAATGGTCTATAATGATGAAATTTTAACATTTAATCTTTTGACTCTAAATTACTGTTGGATGTGAATTGTGACTTTGTCAACTAAAATAAGTGTGTTTAAAGTCATTTTTGTGCCTGAAACGGGTAAAAATTGAAACTTTTGAGTAAGCAAAACTCTGTAAAAATGGCAATGTTGGTCACTGTGAGGGTTTAAAAAGTGGTTATTCAACATGAGGCATGATCCAATTGACATTTTGAATCATTTTTGGTACAGTCCAAAAAATCAATTTTCGGATGAAAAACGATGACTCCGGACCAGTCGAACGATCCCAAAATGGTCTATAATGATGAAATTTTAACATTTAATCTTTTGACTCTAAATGACTGTTGGATGTGAATTATGACTTTTTCAACTAGAATAAGTGTGTTTAAAGTCATTTCTGTGCCTGAAACGGGTCATAATTGAAGCTTTTGAGTAAGCAAAACTCTGTAAAAATGGCAATTTTGGTCACTGTGAGGGTTTAAAAAGTGGTTATTCAACATGAGGCATGATCCAAATGACATTTTGAATCATTTTTGGTACAGTCCAAAAAATCAATTTTCAGATGAAAAACGATGACTCCGGACCTGTCGAACGATCCCAAAATGGTCTATAATGATGAAATTTTAACATTTAATCTTTTGACTCTAAATTACTGTTGGATGTGAATTGTGACTTTGTCAACTAAAATAAGTGTGTTTAAAGTCATTTCTGTGCCTGAAACGGGTCAAAATTGAAGCTTTTGAGTAAGCAAAACTCTGTAAAAATGGCAATTTTGGTCACTGTGAGGGTTTAAAAAGTGGTTATTCAACATGAGGCATGATCCAATTGACATTTTGAATCATTTTTGGTACAGTCTAAAAAATCAATTTTCGGATGAAAAACGATGACTCCGGACCAGTCGAACGATCCCAAAATGGTCTATAATGATGAAATTTTAACATTTAATCTTTTGACTCTAAATGACTGTTAAATGTGAATTATGACACTGTCAACTAAAATAAGTGTGTTTAAAGTCATTTCTGTGCCTGAAACGGGTCAAAATTGAAGCTTTTGAGTAAGCAAAACTCTGTAAAAATGGCAATTTTGGTCACTGTGAGGGTTTAAAAAGTGGTTATTCAACATGAGGCATGATCCAATTGACATTTTGAATCATTTTTGGTACAGTCCAAAAAATCAATTTTCGGATGAAAAACGATGACTCCGGACCTGTCGAACGATCCCAAAATGGTCTATAATGATGAAATTTTAACATTTAATCTTTTGACTCTAAATGACTGTTGGATGTGAATTATGACTTTGTCAACTAGAATAAGTGTGTTTAAAGTCATTTCTGTGCCTGAAACGGGTCAAAATGGAAGCTTTTGAGTAAGCAAAACTCTGTAAAAATGGCAATTTTGGTCACTGTGAGGGTTTAAAAAGTGGTTATTCAACATGAGGCATGATCCAATTGACATTTTGAATCATTTTTGGTACAGTCCAAAAAATCAATTTTCGGATGAAAAACGATGACTCCGGACCTGTCGAACGATCCCAAAATGGTCTATAATGATGAAATTTTAACATTTAATCTTTTGACTCTAAATTACTGTTGGATGTGAATTGTGACTTTGTCAACTAGAATAAGTGTGTTTAAAGTCATTTTTGTGCCTGAAACGGGTCAAAATTGAAGCTTTTGAGTAAGCAAAACTCTGTAAAAATGGCAATTTTGGTCACTGTGAGGGTTTAAAAAGTGGTTATTCAACATGAGGCATGATCCAATCGACATTTTGAATCATTTTTGGTACAGTCCAAAAAATCAATTTTCGGATAAAAAACGATGACTCCGGACCAGTCGAACGATCCCAAAATTGTCTATAATGATGAAATTTTAACATTTAATCTTTTGACTCTAAATTACTGATGGATGTGAATTATGACTTTGTCAACTAAAATAAGTGTGTTTAAAGTCATTTCTGTGCCTGAAACGGGTCAAAATTGAAGCTTTTGAGTAAGCAAAACTCTGTAAAAATGGCAATTTTGGTCACTGTGAGGGTTTAAAAAGTGGTTATTCAACATGAGGCATGATCCAATTGACATTTTGAATAATTTTTGGTACAGTCCCAAAAATCAATTTTCGGATGGAAAAACGATGACTCCGGACCTGTCGAACGATCCCAAAATGGTCTATAATGATGAAATTTTAACATTTAATCTTTTGACTCTAAATGACTGTTGGATGTGAATTATGACTTTGTCAACTAGAATAAGTGTGTTTAAAGTCATTTCTGTGCCTGAAACGGGTCAAAATGGAAGCTTTTGAGTAAGCAAAACTCTGTAAAAATAGCAATTTTGGTCACTGTGAGGGTTGAAAAAGTGGTTATTCAACATGAGGCATGATCCAATTGACATTTTGAATCATTTTTGGTACAGTCCAAAAAATCAATTTTCGGATGAAAAACGATGACTCCGGACCTGTCGAACGATCCCAAAATGGTCCATAATGATGAAATTTTAACATTTAATCTTTTGACTCTAAATTACTGTTGGATGTGAATTGTGACTTTTTCAACTAAAATAAGTGTGTTTAAAGTCATTTTTGTGCCTGAAACGGGTCAAAATTGAAGCTTTTGAGTAAGCAAAACTCTGTAAAAATGGCAATTTTGGTCACTGTGAGGGTTTAAAAAGTGGTTATTCAACATGAGGCATGATCCAATTGACATTTTGAATCATTTTTGGTACAGTCCAAAAAATCAATTTTCGGATGAAAAACGATGACTCCGGACCAGTCGAACGATCCCAAAATGGTCTATAATGATGAAATTTTAACATTTAATCTTTTGACTCTAAATTACTGTTGGATGTGAATTGTGACTTTGTCAACTAAAATAAGTGTGTTTAAAGTCATTTCTGTGCCTGAAACGGGTCAAAATTGAAGCTTTTGAGTAAGCAAAACTCTGTAAAAATGGCAATTTTGGTCACTGTGAGGGTTTAAAAAGTGGTTATTCAACATGAGGCATGATCCAATTAACATTTTGAATCATTTTTGGTACAGTCTAAAAAATCAATTTTCGGATGAAAAACGATGACTCCGGACCAGTCGAACGATCCCAAAATGGTCTATAATGATGAAATTTTAACATTTAATCTTTTGACTCTAAATGACTGTTGAATGTGAATTATGACTCTGTCAACTAGAATAAGTGTGTTTAAAGTCATTTCTGTGCCTGAAACGGGTCAAAATGGAAGCTTTTGAGTAAGCAAAACTCTGTAAAAATGGCAATTTTGGTCACTGTGAGGGTTTAAAAAGTGGTTATTCAACATGAGGCATGATCCAATTGACATTTTGAATCATTTTTGGTACAGTCCAAAAAATCAATTTTCGGATGAAAAACGATGACTCCGGACCAGTCGAACGATCCCAAAATGGTCTATAATGATGAAATTTTAACATTTAATCTTTTGACTCTAAATTACTGATGGATGTGAATTATGACTTTGTCAACTAAAATAAGTGCGTTTAAAGTCATTTCTGTGCCTGAAACGGGTCAAAATTGAAGCTTTTGAGTAAGCAAAACTCTGTAAAAATGGCAATTTTGGTCACTGTGAGGGTTTAAAAAGTGGTTATTCATCATGAGGCATGATCCAATTGACATTTTGAATCATTTTTAATACAGTCCAAAAAATCAATTTTCGGATGAAAAACGATGACTCCGGACCTGTCGAACGATACCAAAATGGTCTATAATGATGAAATTTTAACATTTAATCTTTTGACTCTAAATGACTGTTGGATGTGCATTATGACTTTGTCAACTAGAATAAGTGTGTTTAAAGTCATTTCTGTGCCTGAAACGGGTCAAAATGGAAGCTTTTGAGTAAGCAAAACTCTGTAAAAATGGCAATTTTGGTCACTGTGAGGGTTTAAAAAGTGGTTATTCAACATGAGGCACGATCCAATTGACATTTTGAATCATTTTTGGTACAGTCCGAAAAATCAATTTTCGGATGAAAAACGATGACTCCGGACCCGTCGAACGATCCCAAAATGGTCTATAATGATGAAATTTTAACATTTAATCTTTTGACTCTAAATGACTGTTGGATGTGAATTATGACTTTGTCAACTAGAATAAGTGTGTTTAAAGTCATTTCTGTGCCTGAAACGGGTCAAAATTGAAGCTTTTGAGTAAGCAAAACTGTAAAAATGGCAATTTTGGTCACTGTGAGGGTTTAAAAAGTGGTTATTCAACATGAGGCATGATCCAATTGACATTTTGAATAATTTTTGGTACAGTCCCAAAAATCAATTTTCGGATGGAAAAACGATGACTCCGGACCTGTCGAATGATCCCAAAATGGTCTATAATGATGAAATTTTAACATTTAATCTTTTGACTCTAAATGACTGTTGGATGTGAATTATGACTTTGTCAACTAGAATAAGTGTGTTTAAAGTCATTTCTGTGCCTGAAACGGGTAAAAATGGAAGCTTTTGAGTAAGCAAAACTCTGTAAAAATGGCAATTTTGGTCACTGTGAGGGTTTAAAAAGTGGTTATTCAACATGAGGCATGATCCAATTGACATTTTGAATCATTTTTGGTACAGTCCAAAAAATCAATTTTCGGATGAAAAACGATGACTCCGGACCTGTCGAACGATCCCAAAATGGTCTATAATGATGAAATTTTAACATTTAATCTTTTGACTCTAAATTACTGTTGGATGTGAATTGTGACTTCGTCAACTAAAATAAGTGTGTTTAAAGTCATTTTTGTGCCTGAAATGGGTCAAAATTGAAGCTTTTGAGTAAGCAAAACTCTGTAAAAATGGCAATTTTGGTCACTGTGAGGGTTTAAAAAGTGGTTATTCAACATGAGGCATGATCCAATTGACATTTTGAATCATTTTTGGTACAGTCCAAAAAATCAATTTTCGGATGAAAAACGATGACTCCGGACCAGTCGAACGATCCCAAAATGGTCTATAATGATGAAATTTTAACATTTAATCTTTTGACTCTAAATGACTGTTGGATGTGAATTATGACTTTTTCAACTAGAATAAGTGTGTTTAAAGTCATTTCTGTGCCTGAAACGGGTCAAAATTGAAGCTTTTGAGTAAGCAAAACTCTGTAAAAATGGCAATTTTGGTCACTGTGAGGGTTTAAAAAGTGGTTATTCAACATGAGGCATGATCCAATTAACATTTTGAATCATTTTTGGTACAGTCCAAAAAATCAATTTTCAGATGAAAAACGATGACTCCGGACCTGTCGAACGATCCCAAAATGGTCTATAATGATGAAATTTTAACATTTAATCTTTTGACTCTAAATTACTGTTGGATGTGAATTGTGACTTTGTCAACTAAAATAAGTGTGTTTAAAGTCATTTCTGTGCCTGAAACGGGTCAAAATTGAAGCTTTTGAGTAAGCAAAACTCTGTAAAAATGGCAATTTTGGTCACTGTGAGGGTTTAAAAAGTGGTTATTCAACATGAGGCATGATCCAATTGACATTCTGAATCATTTTTGGTACAGTCTAAAAAATCAATTTTCGGATGAAAAACGATGACTCCGGACCAGTCGAACGATCCCAAAATGGTCTATAATGATGAAATTTTAACATTTAATCTTTTGACTCTAAATGACTGTTGAATGTGAATTATGACACTGTCAACTAGAATAAGTGTGTTTAAAGTCATTTCTGTGCCTGAAACGGGTCAAAATGGAAGCTTTTGAGTAAGCAAAACTCTGTAAAAATGGCAATTTTGGTCACTGTGAGGGTTTAAAAAGTGGTTATTCAACATGAGGCATGATCCAATTGACATTTTGAATCATTTTTGGTACAGTCCAAAAAATCAATTTTCGGATGAAAAACGATGACTCCGGACCAGTCGAACGATCCCAAAATGGTCTATAATGATGAAATTTTAACATTTAATCTTTTGACTCTAAATTACTGATGGATGTGAATTATGACTTTGTCAACTAAAATAAGTGTGTTTAAAGTCATTTCTGTGCCTGAAACGGGTCAAAATTGAAGCTTTTGAGTAAGCAAAACTCTGTAAAAATGGCAATTTTGGTCACTGTGAGTGTTTAAAAAGTGGTTATTCAACATGAGGCATGATCCAATTGACATTTTGAATCATTTTTGGTACAGTCCAAAAAATCAATTTTCGGATGAAAAACGATGACTCCGGACCTGTCGAACGATCCCAAAATGGTCTATAATGATGAAATGTTAACATTTAATCTTTTGACTCTAAATGACTGTTGGATGTGAATTATGACTTTGTCAACTAGAATAAGTGTGTTTAAAGTCATTTCTGTGCCTGAAACGGGTCAAAATGGAAGCTTTTGAGTAAGCAAAACTCTGTAAAAATGGCAATTTTGGTCACTGTGAGGGTTTAAAAAGTGGTTATTCAACATGAGGCATGATCCAATTGACATTTTGAATCATTTTTGGTACAGTCCAAAAAATCAATTTTCGGATAAAAAACGATGACTCCGGACCAGTCGAACGATCCCAAAATTGTCTATAATGATGAAATTTTAACATTTAATCTTTTGACTCTAAATTACTGATGGATGTGAATTATGACTTTGTCAACTAAAATAAGTGTGTTTAAAGTCATTTCTGTGCCTGAAACGGGTCAAAATTGAAGCTTTTGAGTAAGCATGGCAATTTTGGTCACTGTGAGGGTTTAAAAAGTGGTTATTCAACATGAGGCATGATCCAATTGACATTTTGAATAATTTTTGGTACAGTCCCAAAAATCAATTTTCGGATGGAAAAACGATGACTCCGGACCTGTCGAACGATCCCAAAATGGTCTATAATGATGAAATTTTAACATTTAATCTTTTGACTCTAAATGACTGTTGGATGTGAATTATGACTTTTTCAACTAGAATAAGTGTGTTTAAAGTCATTTCTGTGCCTGAAACGGGTCAAAATTGAAGCTTTTGAGTAAGCAAAACTCTGTAAAAATGGCAATTTTGGTCACTGTGAGGGTTTAAAAAGTGGTTATTCAACATGAGGCATGATCCAATTGACATTTTGAATCATTTTTGGTACAGTCCAAAAAATCAATTTTCAGATGAAAAACGATGACTCCGGACCTGTCGAACGATCCCAAAATGGTCTATAATGATGAAATTTTAACATTTAATCTTTTGACTCTAAATTACTGTTGGATGTGAATTGTGACTTTGTCAACTAAAATAAGTGTGTTTAAAGTCATTTCTGTGCCTGAAACGGGTCAAAATTGAAGCTTTTGAGTAAGCAAAACTCTGTAAAAATGGCAATTTTGGTCACTGTGAGGGTTTAAAAAGTGGTTATTCAACATGAGGCATGATCCAATTGACATTTTGAATCATTTTCGGTACAGTCTAAAAAATCAATTTTCGGATGAAAAACGATGACTCTGGACCAGTCGAACGATCCCAAAATGGTCTATAATGATGAAATTTTAACATTTAATCTTTTGACTCTAAATGACTGTTGAATGTGAATTATGACACTGTCAACTAGAATAAGTGTGTTTAAAGTCATTTCTGTGCCTGAAACGGGTCAAAATGGAAGCTTTTGAGTAAGCAAAACTCTGTAAAAATGGCAATTTTGGTCACTGTGAGGGTTTAAAAAGTGGTTATTCAACATGAGGCATGATCCAATTGACATTTTGAATCATTTTTGATACAGTCCAAAAAATCAATTTTCGGATGAAAAACGATGACTCCGGACCAGTCGAACGATCCCAAAATGGTCTATAATGATGAAATTTTAACATTTAATCTTTTGACTCTAAATTACTGATGGATGTGAATTATGACTTTGTCAACTAAAATAAGTGTGTTTAAAGTCATTTCTGTGCCTGAAACGGGTCAAAATTGAAGCTTTTGAGTAAGCAAAACTCTGTAAAAATGGCAATTTTGGTCACTGTGAGGGTTTAAAAAGTGGTTATTCAACATGAGGCATGATCCAATTGACATTTTGAATAATTTTTGGTACAGTCCCAAAAATCAATTTTCGGATGGAAAAACGATGACTCCGGACCTGTCGAACGATCCCAAAATGGTATTTAATGATGAAATTTTAACATTTAATCTTTTGACTCTAAATGACTGTTGGATGTGAATTATGACTTTGTCAACTAGAATAAGTGTGTTTAAAGTCATTTCTGTGCCTGAAACGGGTCAAAATGGAAGCTTTTGAGTAAGCAAAACTCTGTAAAAATGGCAATTTTGGTCACTGTGAGGGTTGAAAAGTGGTTATTCAACATGAGGCATGATCCAATTGACATTTTGAATCATTTTTGGTACAGTCCAAAAAATCAATTTTCGGATGAAAAACGATGACTCCGGACCAGTCGAACGATCCCAAAATAGTCTATAATGATGAAATTTTAACATTTAATCTTTTGACTCTAAATGACTGTTGGATGTGAATTATGACTTTTTCAACTAGAATAAGTGTGTTTAAAGTCATTTCTGTGCCTGAAACGGGTCATAATTGAAGCTTTTGAGTAAGCAAAACTCTGTAAAAATGGCAATTTTGGTCACTGTGAGGGTTTAAAAAGTGGTTATTCAACATGAGGCATGATCCAATTGACATTTTGAATCATTTTTGGTACAGTCTAAAAAATCAATTTTCGGATGAAAAACGATGACTCCGGACCAGTCGAACGATCCCAAAATGGTCTATAATGATGAAATTTTAACATTTAATCTTTTGACTCTAAATGACTGTTAAATGTGAATTATGACACTGTCAACTAAAATAAGTGTGTTTAAAGTCATTTCTGTGCCTGAAACGGGTCAAAATTGAAGCTTTTGAGTAAGCAAAACTCTGTAAAAATGGCAATTTTGGTCACTGTGAGGGTTTAAAAAGTGGTTATTCAACATGAGGCATGATCCAATTGACATTTTGAATCATTTTTGGTACAGTCCAAAAAATCAATTTTCGGATGAAAAACGATGACTCCGGACCTGTCGAACGATCCCAAAATGGTCTATAATGATGAAATTTTAACATTTAATCTTTTGACTCTAAATGACTGTTGGATGTGAATTATGACTTTGTCAACTAGAATAAGTGTGTTTAAAGTCATTTCTGTGCCTGAAACGGGTCAAAATGGAAGCTTTTGAGTAAGCAAAACTCTGTAAAAATGGCAATTTTGGTCACTGTGAGGGTTTAAAAAGTGGTTATTCAACATGAGGCATGATCCAATTGACATTTTGAATAATTTTTGGTACAGTCCCAAAAATCAATTTTCGGATGGAAAAACGATGACTCCGGACCTGTCGAACGATCCCAAAATGGTCTATAATGATGAAATTTTAACATTTAATCTTTTGACTCTAAATGACTGTTGGATGTGAATTATGACTTTGTCAACTAGAATAAGTGTGTTTAAAGTCATTTCTGTGCCTGAAACGGGTCAAAATGGAAGCTTTTGAGTAAGCAAAACTCTGTAAAAATAGCAATTTTGGTCACTGTGAGGGTTGAAAAAGTGGTTATTCAACATGAGGCATGATCCAATTGACATTTTGAATCATTTTTGGTACAGTCCAAAAAATCAATTTTCGGATGAAAAACGATGACTCCGGACCTGTCGAACGATCCCAAAATGGTCCATAATGATGAAATTTTAACATTTAATCTTTTGACTCTAAATTACTGTTGGATGTGAATTGTGACTTTTTCAACTAAAATAAGTGTGTTTAAAGTCATTTTTGTGCCTGAAACGGGTCAAAATTGAAGCTTTTGAGTAAGCAAAACTCTGTAAAAATGGCAATTTTGGTCACTGTGAGGGTTTAAAAAGTGGTTATTCAACATGAGGCATGATCCAATTAACATTTTGAATCATTTTTGGTACAGTCCAAAAAATCAATTTTCGGGTGAAAAACGATGACTCCGGACCAGTCGAACGATCCCAAAATGGTCTATAATGATGAAATTTTAACATTTAATCTTTTGACACTAAATTACTGATGGATGTGAATTATGACTTTGTCAACTAAAATAAGTGTGTTTAAAGTCATTTCTGTGCCTGAAACTGGTCAAAATTGAAGCTTTTGAGTAAGCAAAACTCTGTAAAAATGGCAATTTTGGTCACTGTGAGGGTTTAAAAAGTGGTTATTCAACATGAGGCATGATCCAATTGACATTTTGAATCATTTTTGGTACAGTCTAAAAAATCAATTTTCGGATGAAAAACGATGACTCCGGACCAGTCGAACGATCCCAAAATGGTCTATAATGATGAAATTTTAACATTTAATCTTTTGACTCTAAATGACTGTTGAATGTGAATTATGACTCTGTCAACTAGAATAAGTGTGTTTAAAGTCATTTCTGTGCCTGAAACGGGTCAAAATGGAAGCTTTTGAGTAAGCAAAACTCTGTAAAAATGGCAATTTTGGTCACTGTGAGGGTTTAAAAAGTGGTTATTCAACATGAGGCATGATCCAATTGACATTTTGAATCATTTTTGGTACAGTCCAAAAAATCAATTTTCGGATGAAAAACGATGACTCCGGACCAGTCGAACGATCCCAAAATGGTCTATAATGATAAAATTTTAACATTTAATCTTTTGACTCTAAATTACTGATGGATGTGAATTATGACTTTGTCAACTAAAATAAGTGCGTTTAAAGTCATTTCTGTGCCTGAAACGGGTCAAAATTGAAGCTTTTGAGTAAGCAAAACTCTGTAAAAATGGCAATTTTGGTCACTGTGAGGGTTTAAAAAGTGGTTATTCATCATGAGGCATGATCCAATTGACATTTTGAATCATTTTTAATACAGTCCAAAAAATCAATTTTCGGATGAAAAACGATGACTCCGGACCTGTCGAACGATACCAAAATGGTCTATAATGATGAAATTTTAACATTTAATCTTTTGACTCTAAATGACTGTTGGATGTGCATTATGACTTTGTCAACTAGAATAAGTGTGTTTAAAGTCATTTCTGTGCCTGAAACGGGTCAAAATGGAAGCTTTTGAGTAAGCAAAACTCTGTAAAAATGGCAATTTTGGTCACTGTGAGGGTTTAAAAAGTGGTTATTCAACATGAGGCACGATCCAATTGACATTTTGAATCATTTTTGGTACAGTCCGAAAAATCAATTTTCGGATGAAAAACGATGACTCCGGACCCGTCGAACGATCCCAAAATGGTCTATAATGATGAAATTTTAACATTTAATCTTTTGACTCTAAATGACTGTTGGATGTGAATTATGACTTTGTCAACTAGAATAAGTGTGTTTAAAGTCATTTCTGTGCCTGAAACGGGTCAAAATTGAAGCTTTTGAGTAAGCAAAACTGTAAAAATGGCAATTTTGGTCACTGTGAGGGTTTAAAAAGTGGTTATTCAACATGAGGCATGATCCAATTGACATTTTGAATAATTTTTGGTACAGTCCCAAAAATCAATTTTCGGATGGAAAAACGATGACTCCGGACCTGTCGAATGATCCCAAAATGGTCTATAATGATGAAATTTTAACATTTAATCTTTTGACTCTAAATGACTGTTGGATGTGAATTATGACTTTGTCAACTAGAATAAGTGTGTTTAAAGTCATTTCTGTGCCTGAAACGGGTAAAAATGGAAGCTTTTGAGTAAGCAAAACTCTGTAAAAATGGCAATTTTGGTCACTGTGAGGGTTTAAAAAGTGGTTATTCAACATGAGGCATGATCCAATTGACATTTTGAATCATTTTTGGTACAGTCCAAAAAATCAATTTTCGGATGAAAAACGATGACTCCGGACCTGTCGAACGATCCCAAAATGGTCTATAATGATGAAATTTTAACATTTAATCTTTTGACTCTAAATTACTGTTGGATGTGAATTGTGACTTCGTCAACTAAAATAAGTGTGTTTAAAGTCATTTTTGTGCCTGAAATGGGTCAAAATTGAAGCTTTTGAGTAAGCAAAACTCTGTAAAAATGGCAATTTTGGTCACTGTGAGGGTTTAAAAAGTGGTTATTCAACATGAGGCATGATCCAATTGACATTTTGAATCATTTTTGGTACAGTCCAAAAAATCAATTTTCGGATGAAAAACGATGACTCCGGACCAGTCGAACGATCCCAAAATGGTCTATAATGATGAAATTTTAACATTTAATCTTTTGACTCTAAATGACTGTTGGATGTGAATTATGACTTTTTCAACTAGAATAAGTGTGTTTAAAGTCATTTCTGTGCCTGAAACGGGTCAAAATTGAAGCTTTTGAGTAAGCAAAACTCTGTAAAAATGGCAATTTTGGTCACTGTGAGGGTTTAAAAAGTGGTTATTCAACATGAGGCATGATCCAATTAACATTTTGAATCATTTTTGGTACAGTCCAAAAAATCAATTTTCAGATGAAAAACGATGACTCCGGACCTGTCGAACGATCCCAAAATGGTCTATAATGATGAAATTTTAACATTTAATCTTTTGACTCTAAATTACTGTTGGATGTGAATTGTGACTTTGTCAACTAAAATAAGTGTGTTTAAAGTCATTTCTGTGCCTGAAACGGGTCAAAATTGAAGCTTTTGAGTAAGCAAAACTCTGTAAAAATGGCAATTTTGGTCACTGTGAGGGTTTAAAAAGTGGTTATTCAACATGAGGCATGATCCAATTGACATTCTGAATCATTTTTGGTACAGTCTAAAAAATCAATTTTCGGATGAAAAACGATGACTCCGGACCAGTCGAACGATCCCAAAATGGTCTATAATGATGAAATTTTAACATTTAATCTTTTGACTCTAAATGACTGTTGAATGTGAATTATGACACTGTCAACTAGAATAAGTGTGTTTAAAGTCATTTCTGTGCCTGAAACGGGTCAAAATGGAAGCTTTTGAGTAAGCAAAACTCTGTAAAAATGGCAATTTTGGTCACTGTGAGGGTTTAAAAAGTGGTTATTCAACATGAGGCATGATCCAATTGACATTTTGAATCATTTTTGGTACAGTCCAAAAAATCAATTTTCGGATGAAAAACGATGACTCCGGACCAGTCGAACGATCCCAAAATGGTCTATAATGATGAAATTTTAACATTTAATCTTTTGACTCTAAATTACTGATGGATGTGAATTATGACTTTGTCAACTAAAATAAGTGTGTTTAAAGTCATTTCTGTGCCTGAAACGGGTCAAAATTGAAGCTTTTGAGTAAGCAAAACTCAGTAAAAATGGCAATTTTGGTCACTGTGAGTGTTTAAAAAGTGGTTATTCAACATGAGGCATGATCCAATTGACATTTTGAATCATTTTTGGTACAGTCCAAAAAATCAATTTTCGGATGAAAAACGATGACTCCGGACCTGTCGAACGATCCCAAAATGGTCTATAATGATGAAATGTTAACATTTAATCTTTTGACTCTAAATGACTGTTGGATGTGAATTATGACTTTGTCAACTAGAATAAGTGTGTTTAAAGTCATTTCTGTGCCTGAAACGGGTCAAAATGGAAGCTTTTGAGTAAGCAAAACTCTGTAAAAATGGCAATTTTGGTCACTGTGAGGGTTTAAAAAGTGGTTATTCAACATGAGGCATGATCCAATTGACATTTTGAATCATTTTTGGTACAGTCCAAAAAATCAATTTTCGGATAAAAAACGATGACTCCGGACCAGTCGAACGATCCCAAAATTGTCTATAATGATGAAATTTTAACATTTAATCTTTTGACTCTAAATTACTGATGGATGTGAATTATGACTTTGTCAACTAAAATAAGTGTGTTTAAAGTCATTTCTGTGCCTGAAACGGGTCAAAATTGAAGCTTTTGAGTAAGCATGGCAATTTTGGTCACTGTGAGGGTTTAAAAAGTGGTTATTCAACATGAGGCATGATCCAATTGACATTTTGAATAATTTTTGGTACAGTCCCAAAAATCAATTTTCGGATGGAAAAACGATGACTCCGGACCTGTCGAACGATCCCAAAATGGTCTATAATGATGAAATTTTAACATTTAATCTTTTGACTCTAAATGACTGTTGGATGTGAATTATGACTTTTTCAACTAGAATAAGTGTGTTTAAAGTCATTTCTGTGCCTGAAACGGGTCAAAATTGAAGCTTTTGAGTAAGCAAAACTCTGTAAAAATGGCAATTTTGGTCACTGTGAGGGTTTAAAAAGTGGTTATTCAACATGAGGCATGATCCAATTGACATTTTGAATCATTTTTGGTACAGTCCAAAAAATCAATTTTCAGATGAAAAACGATGACTCCGGACCTGTCGAACGATCCCAAAATGGTCTATAATGATGAAATTTTAACATTTAATCTTTTGACTCTAAATTACTGTTGGATGTGAATTGTGACTTTGTCAACTAAAATAAGTGTGTTTAAAGTCATTTCTGTGCCTGAAACGGGTCAAAATTGAAGCTTTTGAGTAAGCAAAACTCTGTAAAAATGGCAATTTTGGTCACTGTGAGGGTTTAAAAAGTGGTTATTCAACATGAGGCATGATCCAATTGACATTTTGAATCATTTTCGGTACAGTCTAAAAAATCAATTTTCGGATGAAAAACGATGACTCCGGACCAGTCGAACGATCCCAAAATGGTCTATAATGATGAAATTTTAACATTTAATCTTTTGACTCTAAATGACTGTTGAATGTGAATTATGACACTGTCAACTAGAATAAGTGTGTTTAAAGTCATTTCTGTGCCTGAAACGGGTCAAAATGGAAGCTTTTGAGTAAGCAAAACTCTGTAAAAATGGCAATTTTGGTCACTGTGAGGGTTTAAAAAGTGGTTATTCAACATGAGGCATGATCCAATTGACATTTTGAATCATTTTTGATACAGTCCAAAAAATCAATTTTCGGATGAAAAACGATGACTCCGGACCAGTCGAACGATCCCAAAATGGTCTATAATGATGAAATTTTAACATTTAATCTTTTGACTCTAAATTACTGATGGATGTGAATTATGACTTTGTCAACTAAAATAAGTGTGTTTAAAGTCATTTCTGTGCCTGAAACGGGTCAAAATTGAAGCTTTTGAGTAAGCAAAACTCTGTAAAAATGGCAATTTTGGTCACTGTGAGGGTTTAAAAAGTGGTTATTCAACATGAGGCATGATCCAATTGACATTTTGAATAATTTTTGGTACAGTCCCAAAAATCAATTTTCGGATGGAAAAACGATGACTCCGGACCTGTCGAACGATCCCAAAATGGTATTTAATGATGAAATTTTAACATTTAATCTTTTGACTCTAAATGACTGTTGGATGTGAATTATGACTTTGTCAACTAGAATAAGTGTGTTTAAAGTCATTTCTGTGCCTGAAACGGGTCAAAATGGAAGCTTTTGAGTAAGCAAAACTCTGTAAAAATGGCAATTTTGGTCACTGTGAGGGTTGAAAAGTGGTTATTCAACATGAGGCATGATCCAATTGACATTTTGAATCATTTTTGGTACAGTCCAAAAAATCAATTTTCGGATGAAAAACGATGACTCCGGACCTGTCGAACGATCCCAAAATGGTCTATAATGATGAAATTTTAACATTTAATCTTTTGACTCTAAATTACTGTTGGATGTGAATTGTGACTTTGTCAACTAAAATAAGTGTGTTTAAAGTCATTTTTGTGCCTGAAACGGGTCAAAATTGAAACTTTTGAGTAAGCAAAACTCTGTAAAAATGGCAATGTTGGTCACTGTGAGGGTTTAAAAAGTGGTTATTCAACATGAGGCATGATCCAATTGACATTTTGAATCATTTTTGGTACAGTCCAAAAAATCAATTTTCGGATGAAAAACGATGACTCCGGACCAGTCGAACGATCCCAAAATGGTCTATAATGATGAAATTTTAACATTTAATCTTTTGACTCTAAATGACTGTTGGATGTGAATTATGACTTTTTCAACTAGAATAAGTGTGTTTAAAGTCATTTCTGTGCCTGAAACGGGTCATAATTGAAGCTTTTGAGTAAGCAAAACTCTGTAAAAATGGCAATTTTGGTCACTGTGAGGGTTTAAAAAGTGGTTATTCAACATGAGGCATGATCCAAATGACATTTTGAATCATTTTTGGTACAGTCCAAAAAATCAATTTTCAGATGAAAAACGATGACTCCGGACCTGTCGAACGATCCCAAAATGGTCTATAATGATGAAATTTTAACATTTAATCTTTTGACTCTAAATTACTGTTGGATGTGAATTGTGACTTTGTCAACTAAAATAAGTGTGTTTAAAGTCATTTCTGTGCCTGAAACGGGTCAAAATTGAAGCTTTTGAGTAAGCAAAACTCTGTAAAAATGGCAATTTTGGTCACTGTGAGGGTTTAAAAAGTGGTTATTCAACATGAGGCATGATCCAATTGACATTTTGAATCATTTTTGGTACAGTCTAAAAAATCAATTTTCGGATGAAAAACGATGACTCCGGACCAGTCGAACGATCCCAAAATGGTCTATAATGATGAAATTTTAACATTTAATCTTTTGACTCTAAATGACTGTTAAATGTGAATTATGACACTGTCAACTAAAATAAGTGTGTTTAAAGTCATTTCTGTGCCTGAAACGGGTCAAAATTGAAGCTTTTGAGTAAGCAAAACTCTGTAAAAATGGCAATTTTGGTCACTGTGAGGGTTTAAAAAGTGGTTATTCAACATGAGGCATGATCCAATTGACATTTTGAATCATTTTTGGTACAGTCCAAAAAATCAATTTTCGGATGAAAAACGATGACTCCGGACCTGTCGAACGATCCCAAAATGGTCTATAATGATGAAATTTTAACATTTAATCTTTTGACTCTAAATGACTGTTGGATGTGAATTATGACTTTGTCAACTAGAATAAGTGTGTTTAAAGTCATTTCTGTGCCTGAAACGGGTCAAAATGGAAGCTTTTGAGTAAGCAAAACTCTGTAAAAATGGCAATTTTGGTCACTGTGAGGGTTTAAAAAGTGGTTATTCAACATGAGGCATGATCCAATTGACATTTTGAATCATTTTTGGTACAGTCCAAAAAATCAATTTTCGGATGAAAAACGATGACTCCGGACCTGTCGAACGATCCCAAAATGGTCTATAATGATGAAATTTTAACATTTAATCTTTTGACTCTAAATTACTGTTGGATGTGAATTGTGACTTTGTCAACTAGAATAAGTGTGTTTGAAGTCATTTTTGTGCCTGAAACGGGTCAAAATTGAAGCTTTTGAGTAAGCAAAACTCTGTAAAAATGGCAATTTTGGTCACTGTGAGGGTTTAAAAAGTGGTTATTCAACATGAGGCATGATCCAATCGACATTTTGAATCATTTTTGGTACAGTCCAAAAAATCAATTTTCGGATAAAAAACGATGACTCCGGACCAGTCGAACGATCCCAAAATTGTCTATAATGATGAAATTTTAACATTTAATCTTTTGACTCTAAATTACTGTTGGATGTGAATTGTGACTTTGTCAACTAAAATAAGTGTGTTTAAAGTCATTTCTGTGCCTGAAACGGGTCAAAATTGAAGCTTTTGAGTAAGCAAAACTCTGTAAAAATGGCAATTTTGGTCACTGTGAGGGTTTAAAAAGTGGTTATTCAACATGAGGCATGATCCAATTGACATTCTGAATCATTTTTGGTACAGTCTAAAAAATCAATTTTCGGATGAAAAACGATGACTCCGGACCAGTCGAACGATCCCAAAATGGTCTATAATGATGAAATTTTAACATTTAATCTTTTGACTCTAAATGACTGTTGAATGTGAATTATGACACTGTCAACTAGAATAAGTGTGTTTAAAGTCATTTCTGTGCCTGAAACGGGTCAAAATGGAAGCTTTTGAGTAAGCAAAACTCTGTAAAAATGGCAATTTTGGTCACTGTGAGGGTTTAAAAAGTGGTTATTCAACATGAGGCATGATCCAATTGACATTTTGAATCATTTTTGGTACAGTCCAAAAAATCAATTTTCGGATGAAAAACGATGACTCCGGACCAGTCGAACGATCCCAAAATGGTCTATAATGATGAAATTTTAACATTTAATCTTTTGACTCTAAATTACTGATGGATGTGAATTATGACTTTGTCAACTAAAATAAGTGTGTTTAAAGTCATTTCTGTGCCTGAAACGGGTCAAAATTGAAGCTTTTGAGTAAGCAAAACTCTGTAAAAATGGCAATTTTGGTCACTGTGAGTGTTTAAAAAGTGGTTATTCAACATGAGGCATGATCCAATTGACATTTTGAATCATTTTTGGTACAGTCCAAAAAATCAATTTTCGGATGAAAAACGATGACTCCGGACCTGTCGAACGATCCCAAAATGGTCTATAATGATGAAATTTTAACATTTAATCTTTTGACTCTAAATTACTGATGGATGTGAATTATGACTTTGTCAACTAAAATAAGTGTGTTTAAAGTCATTTCTGTGCCTGAAACGGGTCAAAATTGAAGCTTTTGAGTAAGCAAAACTCTGTAAAAATGGCAATTTTGGTCACTGTGAGGGTTTAAAAAGTGGTTATTCAACATGAGGCATGATCCAATTGACATTTTGAATAATTTTTGGTACAGTCCCAAAAATCAATTTTCGGATGGAAAAACGATGACTCCGGACCTGTCGAACGATCCCAAAATGGTATTTAATGATGAAATTTTAACATTTAATCTTTTGACTCTAAATGACTGTTGGATGTGAATTATGACTTTGTCAACTAGAATAAGTGTGTTTAAAGTCATTTCTGTGCCTGAAACGGGTCAAAATGGAAGCTTTTGAGTAAGCAAAACTCTGTAAAAATGGCAATTTTGGTCACTGTGAGGGTTGAAAAGTGGTTATTCAACATGAGGCATGATCCAATTGACATTTTGAATCATTTTTGGTACAGTCCAAAAAATCAATTTTCGGATGAAAAACGATGACTCCGGACCTGTCGAACGATCCCAAAATGGTCTATAATGATGAAATTTTAACATTTAATCTTTTGACTCTAAATTACTGTTGGATGTGAATTGTGACTTTGTCAACTAAAATAAGTGTGTTTAAAGTCATTTTTGTGCCTGAAACGGGTCAAAATTGAAACTTTTGAGTAAGCAAAACTCTGTAAAAATGGCAATGTTGGTCACTGTGAGGGTTTAAAAAGTGGTTATTCAACATGAGGCATGATCCAATTGACATTTTGAATCATTTTTGGTACAGTCCAAAAAATCAATTTTCGGATGAAAAACGATGACTCCGGACCAGTCGAACGATCCCAAAATGGTCTATAATGATGAAATTTTAACATTTAATCTTTTGACTCTAAATGACTGTTGGATGTGAATTATGACTTTTTCAACTAGAATAAGTGTGTTTAAAGTCATTTCTGTGCCTGAAACGGGTCATAATTGAAGCTTTTGAGTAAGCAAAACTCTGTAAAAATGGCAATTTTGGTCACTGTGAGGGTTTAAAAAGTGGTTATTCAACATGAGGCATGATCCAAATGACATTTTGAATCATTTTTGGTACAGTCCAAAAAATCAATTTTCAGATGAAAAACGATGACTCCGGACCTGTCGAACGATCCCAAAATGGTCTATAATGATGAAATTTTAACATTTAATCTTTTGACTCTAAATTACTGTTGGATGTGAATTGTGACTTTGTCAACTAAAATAAGTGTGTTTAAAGTCATTTCTGTGCCTGAAACGGGTCAAAATTGAAGCTTTTGAGTAAGCAAAACTCTGTAAAAATGGCAATTTTGGTCACTGTGAGGGTTTAAAAAGTGGTTATTCAACATGAGGCATGATCCAATTGACATTTTGAATCATTTTTGGTACAGTCTAAAAAATCAATTTTCGGATGAAAAACGATGACTCCGGACCAGTCGAACGATCCCAAAATGGTCTATAATGATGAAATTTTAACATTTAATCTTTTGACTCTAAATGACTGTTAAATGTGAATTATGACACTGTCAACTAAAATAAGTGTGTTTAAAGTCATTTCTGTGCCTGAAACGGGTCAAAATTGAAGCTTTTGAGTAAGCAAAACTCTGTAAAAATGGCAATTTTGGTCACTGTGAGGGTTTAAAAAGTGGTTATTCAACATGAGGCATGATCCAATTGACATTTTGAATCATTTTTGGTACAGTCCAAAAAATCAATTTTCGGATGAAAAACGATGACTCCGGACCTGTCGAACGATCCCAAAATGGTCTATAATGATGACATTTTAACATTTAATCTTTTGACTCTAAATGACTGTTGGATGTGAATTATGACTTTGTCAACTAGAATAAGTGTGTTTAAAGTCATTTCTGTGCCTGAAACGGGTCAAAATGGAAGCTTTTGAGTAAGCAAAACTCTGTAAAAATGGCAATTTTGGTCACTGTGAGGGTTTAAAAAGTGGTTATTCAACATGAGGCATGATCCAATTGACATTTTGAATCATTTTTGGTACAGTCCAAAAAATCAATTTTCGGATGAAAAACGATGACTCCGGACCTGTCGAACGATCCCAAAATGGTCTATAATGATGAAATTTTAACATTTAATCTTTTGACTCTAAATTACTGTTGGATGTGAATTGTGACTTTGTCAACTAGAATAAGTGTGTTTGAAGTCATTTTTGTGCCTGAAACGGGTCAAAATTGAAGCTTTTGAGTAAGCAAAACTCTGTAAAAATGGCAATTTTGGTCACTGTGAGGGTTTAAAAAGTGGTTATTCAACATGAGGCATGATCCAATCGACATTTTGAATCATTTTTGGTACAGTCCAAAAAATCAATTTTCGGATAAAAAACGATGACTCCGGACCAGTCGAACGATCCCAAAATTGTCTATAATGATGAAATTTTAACATTTAATCTTTTGACTCTAAATTACTGTTGGATGTGAATTGTGACTTTGTCAACTAAAATAAGTGTGTTTAAAGTCATTTCTGTGCCTGAAACGGGTCAAAATTGAAGCTTTTGAGTAAGCAAAACTCTGTAAAAATGGCAATTTTGGTCACTGTGAGGGTTTAAAAAGTGGTTATTCAACATGAGGCATGATCCAATTGACATTCTGAATCATTTTTGGTACAGTCTAAAAAATCAATTTTCGGATGAAAAACGATGACTCCGGACCAGTCGAACGATCCCAAAATGGTCTATAATGATGAAATTTTAACATTTAATCTTTTGACTCTAAATGACTGTTGAATGTGAATTATGACACTGTCAACTAGAATAAGTGTGTTTAAAGTCATTTCTGTGCCTGAAACGGGTCAAAATGGAAGCTTTTGAGTAAGCAAAACTCTGTAAAAATGGCAATTTTGGTCACTGTGAGGGTTTAAAAAGTGGTTATTCAACATGAGGCATGATCCAATTGACATTTTGAATCATTTTTGGTACAGTCCAAAAAATCAATTTTCGGATGAAAAACGATGACTCCGGACCAGTCGAACGATCCCAAAATGGTCTATAATGATGAAATTTTAACATTTAATCTTTTGACTCTAAATTACTGATGGATGTGAATTATGACTTTGTCAACTAAAATAAGTGTGTTTAAAGTCATTTCTGTGCCTGAAACGGGTCAAAATTGAAGCTTTTGAGTAAGCAAAACTCTGTAAAAATGGCAATTTTGGTCACTGTGAGTGTTTAAAAAGTGGTTATTCAACATGAGGCATGATCCAATTGACATTTTGAATCATTTTTGGTACAGTCCAAAAAATCAATTTTCGGATGAAAAACGATGACTCCGGACCTGTCGAACGATCCCAAAATGGTCTATGATGATGAAATGTTAACATTTAATCTTTTGACTCTAAATGACTGTTGGATGTGAATTATGACTTTGTCAACTAGAATAAGTGTGTTTAAAGTCATTTCTGTGCCTGAAACGGGTCAAAATTGAAGCTTTTGAGTAAGCAAAACTCTGTAAAAATGGCAATTTTGGTCACTGTGAGGGTTTAAAAAGTGGTTATTCAACATGAGGCATGATCCAATTGACATTCTGAATCATTTTTGGTACAGTCTAAAAAATCAATTTTCGGATGAAAAACGATGACTCCGGACCAGTCGAACGATCCCAAAATGGTCTATAATGATGAAATTTTAACATTTAATCTTTTGACTCTAAATGACTGTTGAATGTGAATTATGACACTGTCAACTAGAATAAGTGTGTTTAAAGTCATTTCTGTGCCTGAAACGGGTCAAAATGGAAGCTTTTGAGTAAGCAAAACTCTGTAAAAATGGCAATTTTGGTCACTGTGAGGGTTTAAAAAGTGGTTATTCAACATGAGGCATGATCCAATTGACATTTTGAATCATTTTTGGTACAGTCCAAAAAATCAATTTTCGGATGAAAAACGATGACTCCGGACCAGTCGAACGATCCCAAAATGGTCTATAATGATGAAATTTTAACATTTAATCTTTTGACTCTAAATTACTGATGGATGTGAACTATGACTTTGTCAACTAAAATAAGTGTGTTTAAAGTCATTTCTGTGCCTGAAACGGGTCAAAATTGAAGCTTTTGAGTAAGCAAAACTCTGTAAAAATGGCAATTTTGGTCACTGTGAGTGTTTAAAAAGTGGTTATTCAACATGAGGCATGATCCAATTGACATTTTGAATCATTTTTGGTACAGTCCAAAAAATCAATTTTCGGATGAAAAACGATGACTCCGGACCTGTCGAACGATCCCAAAATGGTCTATAATGCTGAAATGTTAACATTTAATCTTTTGACTCTAAATGACTGTTGGATGTGAATTATGACTTTGTCAACTAGAATAAGTGTGTTTAAAGTCATTTCTGTGCCTGAAACGGGTCAAAATGGAAGCTTTTGAGTAAGCAAAACTCTGTAAAAATGGCAATTTTGGTCACTGTGAGGGTTTAAAAAGTGGTTATTCAACATGAGGCATGATCCAATTGACATTTTGAATCATTTTTGGTACAGTCCAAAAAATCAATTTTCGGATAAAAAACGATGACTCCGGACCAGTCGAACGATCCCAAAATTGTCTATAATGATGAAATTTTAACATTTAATCTTTTGACTCTAAATTACTGATGGATGTGAATTATGACTTTGTCAACTAAAATAAGTGTGTTTAAAGTCATTTCTGTGCCTGAAACGGGTCAAAATTGAAGCTTTTGAGTAAGCATGGCAATTTTGGTCACTGTGAGGGTTTAAAAAGTGGTTATTCAACATGAGGCATGATCCAATTGACATTTTGAATAATTTTTGGTACAGTCCCAAAAATCAATTTTCGGATGGAAAAACGATGACTCCGGACCTGTCGAACGATCCCAAAATGGTCTATAATGATGAAATTTTAACATTTAATCTTTTGACTCTAAATGACTGTTGGATGTGAATTATGACTTTTTCAACTAGAATAAGTGTGTTTAAAGTCATTTCTGTGCCTGAAACGGGTCAAAATTGAAGCTTTTGAGTAAGCAAAACTCTGTAAAAATGGCAATTTTGGTCACTGTGAGGGTTTAAAAAGTGGTTATTCAACATGAGGCATGATCCAATTGACATTTTGAATCATTTTTGGTACAGTCCAAAAAATCAATTTTCAGATGAAAAACGATGACTCCGGACCTGTCGAACGATCCCAAAATGGTCTATAATGATGAAATTTTAACATTTAATCTTTTGACTCTAAATTACTGTTGGATGTGAATTGTGACTTTGTCAACTAAAATAAGTGTGTTTAAAGTCATTTCTGTGCCTGAAACGGGTCAAAATTGAAGCTTTTGAGTAAGCAAAACTCTGTAAAAATGGCAATTTTGGTCACTGTTAGGGTTTAAAAAGTGGTTATTCAACATGAGGCATGATACAATTGACATTTTGAATCATTTTCGGTACAGTCTAAAAAATCAATTTTCGGATGAAAAACGATGACTCCGGACCAGTCGAACGATCCCAAAATGGTCTATAATGATGAAATTTTAACATTTAATCTTTTGACTCTAAATGACTGTTGAATGTGAATTATGACACTGTCAACTAGAATAAGTGTGTTTAAAGTCATTTCTGTGCCTGAAACTGGTCAAAATGGAAGCTTTTGAGTAAGCAAAACTCTGTAAAAATGGCAATTTTGGTCACTGTGAGGGTTTAAAAAGTGGTTATTCAACATGAGGCATGATCCAATTGACATTTTGAATCATTTTTGATACAGTCCAAAAAATCAATTTTCGGATGAAAAACGATGACTCCGGACCAGTCGAACGATCCCAAAATGGTCTATAATGATGAAATTTTAACATTTAATCTTTTGACTCTAAATTACTGATGGATGTGAATTATGACTTTGTCAACTAAAATAAGTGTGTTTAAAGTCATTTCTGTGCCTGAAACGGGTCAAAATTGAAGCTTTTGAGTAAGCAAAACTCTGTAAAAATGGCAATTTTGGTCACTGTGAGGGTTTAAAAAGTGGTTATTCAACATGAGGCATGATCCAATTGACATTTTGAATAATTTTTGGTACAGTCCCAAAAATCAATTTTCGGATGGAAAAACGATGACTCCGGACCTGTCGAACGATCCCAAAATGGTATTTAATGATGAAATTTTAACATTTAATCTTTTGACTCTAAATGACTGTTGGATGTGAATTATGACTTTGTCAACTAGAATAAGTGTGTTTAAAGTCATTTCTGTGCCTGAAACGGGTCAAAATGGAAGCTTTTGAGTAAGCAAAACTCTGTAAAAATGGCAATTTTGGTCACTGTGAGGGTTGAAAAGTGGTTATTCAACATGAGGCATGATCCAATTGACATTTTGAATCATTTTTGGTACAGTCCAAAAAATCAATTTTCGGATGAAAAACGATGACTCCGGACCTGTCGAACGATCCCAAAATGGTCTATAATGATGAAATTTTAACATTTAATCTTTTGACTCTAAATTACTGTTGGATGTGAATTGTGACTTTGTCAACTAAAATAAGTGTGTTTAAAGTCATTTTTGTGCCTGAAACGGGTCAAAATTGAAACTTTTGAGTAAGCAAAACTCTGTAAAAATGGCAATGTTGGTCACTGTGAGGGTTTAAAAAGTGGTTATTCAACATGAGGCATGATCCAATTGACATTTTGAATCATTTTTGGTACAGTCCAAAAAATCAATTTTCGGATGAAAAACGATGACTCCGGACCAGTCGAACGATCCCAAAATGGTCTATAATGATGAAATTTTAACATTTAATCTTTTGACTCTAAATGACTGTTGGATGTGAATTATGACTTTTTCAACTAGAATAAGTGTGTTTAAAGTCATTTCTGTGCCTGAAACGGGTCATAATTGAAGCTTTTGAGTAAGCAAAACTCTGTAAAAATGGCAATTTTGGTCACTGTGAGGGTTTAAAAAGTGGTTATTCAACATGAGGCATGATCCAAATGACATTTTGAATCATTTTTGGTACAGTCCAAAAAATCAATTTTCAGATGAAAAACGATGACTCCGGACCTGTCGAACGATCCCAAAATGGTCTATAATGATGAAATTTTAACATTTAATCTTTTGACTCTAAATTACTGTTGGATGTGAATTGTGACTTTGTCAACTAAAATAAGTGTGTTTAAAGTCATTTCTGTGCCTGAAACGGGTCAAAATTGAAGCTTTTGAGTAAGCAAAACTCTGTAAAAATGGCAATTTTGGTCACTGTGAGGGTTTAAAAAGTGGTTATTCAACATGAGGCATGATCCAATTGACATTTTGAATCATTTTTGGTACAGTCTAAAAAATCAATTTTCGGATGAAAAACGATGACTCCGGACCAGTCGAACGATCCCAAAATGGTCTATAATGATGAAATTTTAACATTTAATCTTTTGACTCTAAATGACTGTTAAATGTGAATTATGACACTGTCAACTAAAATAAGTGTGTTTAAAGTCATTTCTGTGCCTGAAACGGGTCAAAATTGAAGCTTTTGAGTAAGCAAAACTCTGTAAAAATGGCAATTTTGGTCACTGTGAGGGTTTAAAAAGTGGTTATTCAACATGAGGCATGATCCAATTGACATTTTGAATCATTTTTGGTACAGTCCAAAAAATCAATTTTCGGATGAAAAACGATGACTCCGGACCTGTCCAACGATCCCAAAATGGTCTATAATGATGAAATTTTAACATTTAATCTTTTGACTCTAAATGACTGTTGGATGTGAATTATGACTTTGTCAACTAGAATAAGTGTGTTTAAAGTCATTTCTGTGCCTGAAACGGGTCAAAATGGAAGCTTTTGAGTAAGCAAAACTCTGTAAAAATGGCAATTTTGGTCACTGTGAGGGTTTAAAAAGTGGTTATTCAACATGAGGCATGATCCAATTGACATTTTGAATCATTTTTGGTACAGTCCAAAAAATCAATTTTCGGATGAAAAACGATGACTCCGGACCTGTCGAACGATCCCAAAATGGTCTATAATGATGAAATTTTAACATTTAATCTTTTGACTCTAAATTACTGTTGGATGTGAATTGTGACTTTGTCAACTAGAATAAGTGTGTTTAAAGTCATTTTTGTGCCTGAAACGGGTCAAAATTGAAGCTTTTGAGTAAGCAAAACTCTGTAAAAATGGCAATTTTGGTCACTGTGAGGGTTTAAAAAGTGGTTATTCAACATGAGGCATGATCCAATCGACATTTTGAATCATTTTTGGTACAGTCCAAAAAATCAATTTTCGGATAAAAAACGATGACTCCGGACCAGTCGAACGATCCCAAAATTGTCTATAATGATGAAATTTTAACATTTAATCTTTTGACTCTAAATTACTGATGGATGTGAATTATGACTTTGTCAACTAAAATAAGTGTGTTTAAAGTCATTTCTGTGCCTGAAACGGGTCAAAATTGAAGCTTTTGAGTAAGCAAAACTCTGTAAAAATGGCAATTTTGGTCACTGTGAGGGTTTAAAAAGTGGTTATTCAACATGAGGCATGATCCAATTGACATTTTGAATAATTTTTGGTACAGTCCCAAAAATCAATTTTCGGATGGAAAAACGATGACTCCGGACCTGTCGAACGATCCCAAAATGGTCTATAATGATGAAATTTTAACATTTAATCTTTTGACTCTAAATGACTGTTGGATGTGAATTATGACTTTGTCAACTAGAATAAGTGTGTTTAAAGTCATTTCTGTGCCTGAAACGGGTCAAAATGGAAGCTTTTGAGTAAGCAAAACTCTGTAAAAATAGCAATTTTGGTCACTGTGAGGGTTGAAAAAGTGGTTATTCAACATGAGGCATGATCCAATTGACATTTTGAATCATTTTTGGTACAGTCCAAAAAATCAATTTTCGGATGAAAAACGATGACTCCGGACCTGTCGAACGATCCCAAAATGGTCCATAATGATGAAATTTTAACATTTAATCTTTTGACTCTAAATTACTGTTGGATGTGAATTGTGACTTTTTCAACTAAAATAAGTGTGTTTAAAGTCATTTTTGTGCCTGAAACGGGTCAAAATTGAAGCTTTTGAGTAAGCAAAACTCTGTAAAAATGGCAATTTTGGTCACTGTGAGGGTTTAAAAAGTGGTTATTCAACATGAGGCATGATCCAATTGACATTTTGAATCATTTTTGGTACAGTCCAAAAAATCAATTTTCGGATGAAAAACGATGACTCCGGACCAGTCGAACGATCCCAAAATGGTCTATAATGATGAAATTTTAACATTTAATCTTTTGACACTAAATTACTGATGGATGTGAATTATGACTTTGTCAACTAAAATAAGTGTGTTTAAAGTCATTTCTGTGCCTGAAACTGGTCAAAATTGAAGCTTTTGAGTAAGCAAAACTCTGTAAAAATGGCAATTTTGGTCACTGTGAGGGTTTAAAAAGTGGTTATTCAACATGAGGCATGATCCAATTGACATTTTGAATCATTTTTGGTACAGTCTAAAAAATCAATTTTCGGATGAAAAACGATGACTCCGGACCAGTCGAACGATCCCAAAATGGTCTATAATGATGAAATTTTAACATTTAATCTTTTGACTCTAAATGACTGTTGAATGTGAATTATGACTCTGTCAACTAGAATAAGTGTGTTTAAAGTCATTTCTGTGCCTGAAACGGGTCAAAATGGAAGCTTTTGAGTAAGCAAAACTCTGTAAAAATGGCAATTTTGGTCACTGTGAGGGTTTAAAAAGTGGTTATTCAACATGAGGCATGATCCAATTGACATTTTGAATCATTTTTGGTACAGTCCAAAAAATCAATTTTCGGATGAAAAACGATGACTCCGGACCTGTCGAACGATCCCAAAATGGTCTATAATGATGAAATTTTAACATTTAATCTTTTGACTCTAAATTACTGTTGGATGTGAATTGTGACTTTGTCAACTAAAATAAGTGTGTTTAAAGTCATTTTTGTGCCTGAAATGGGTCAAAATTGAAGCTTTTGAGTAAGCAAAACTCTGTAAAAATGGCAATTTTGGTCACTGTGAGGGTTTAAAAAGTGGTTATTCAACATGAGGCATGATCCAATTGACATTTTGAATCATTTTTGGTACAGTCCAAAAAATCAATTTTCGGATGAAAAACGATGACTCCGGACCAGTCGAACGATCCCAAAATGGTCTATAATGATGAAATTTTAACATTTAATCTTTTGACTCTAAATGACTGTTGGATGTGAATTATGACTTTGTCAACTAAAATAAGTGTGTTTAAAGTCATTTCTGTGCCTGAAACGGGTCAAAATTGAAGCTTTTGAGTAAGCAAAACTCTGTAAAAATGGCAATTTTGGTCACTGTGAGGGTTTAAAAAGTGGTTATTCAACATGAGGCATGATCCAATTGACATTCTGAATCATTTTTGGTACAGTCTAAAAAATCAATTTTCGGATGAAAAACGATGACTCCGGACCAGTCGAACGATCCCAAAATGGTCTATAATGATGAAATTTTAACATTTAATCTTTTGACTCTAAATGACTGTTGAATGTGAATTATGACACTGTCAACTAGAATAAGTGTGTTTAAAGTCATTTCTGTGCCTGAAACGGGTCAAAATGGAAGCTTTTGAGTAAGCAAAACTCTGTAAAAATGGCAATTTTGGTCACTGTGAGGGTTTAAAAAGTGGTTATTCAACATGAGGCATGATCCAATTGACATTTTGAATAATTTTTGGTACAGTCCCAAAAATCAATTTTCGGATGGAAAAACGATGACTCCGGACCTGTCGAACGATCCCAAAATGGTCTATAATGATGAAATTTTAACATTTAATCTTTTGACTCTAAATGACTGTTGGATGTGAATTATGACTTTGTCAACTAGAATAAGTGTGTTTAAAGTCATTTCTGTGCCTGAAACGGGTCAAAATGGAAGCTTTTGAGTAAGCAAAACTCTGTAAAAATAGCAATTTTGGTCACTGTGAGGGTTGAAAAAGTGGTTATTCAACATGAGGCATGATCCAATTGACATTTTGAATCATTTTTGGTACAGTCCAAAAAATCAATTTTCGGATGAAAAACGATGACTCCGGACCTGTCGAACGATCCCAAAATGGTCCATAATGATGAAATTTTAACATTTAATCTTTTGACTCTAAATTACTGTTGGATGTGAATTGTGACTTTTTCAACTAAAATAAGTGTGTTTAAAGTCATTTTTGTGCCTGAAACGGGTCAAAATTGAAGCTTTTGAGTAAGCAAAACTCTGTAAAAATGGCAATTTTGGTCACTGTGAGGGTTTAAAAAGTGGTTATTCAACATGAGGCATGATCCAATTGACATTTTGAATCATTTTTGGTACAGTCCAAAAAATCAATTTTCGGATGAAAAACGATGACTCCGGACCAGTCGAACGATCCCAAAATGGTCTATAATGATGAAATTTTAACATTTAATCTTTTGACTCTAAATTACTGTTGGATGTGAATTGTGACTTTGTCAACTAAAATAAGTGTGTTTAAAGTCATTTCTGTGCCTGAAACGGGTCAAAATTGAAGCTTTTGAGTAAGCAAAACTCTGTAAAAATGGCAATTTTGGTCACTGTGAGGGTTTAAAAAGTGGTTATTCAACATGAGGCATGATCCAATTAACATTTTGAATCATTTTTGGTACAGTCCAAAAAATCAATTTTCGGGTGAAAAACGATGACTCCGGACCAGTCGAACGATCCCAAAATGGTCTATAATGATGAAATTTTAACATTTAATCTTTTGACACTAAATTACTGATGGATGTGAATTATGACTTTGTCAACTAAAATAAGTGTGTTTAAAGTCATTTCTGTGCCTGAAAATGGTCAAAATTGAAGCTTTTGAGTAAGCAAAACTCTGTAAAAATGGCAATTTTGGTCACTGTGAGGGTTTAAAAAGTGGTTATTCAACATGAGGCATGATCCAATTGACATTTTGAATCATTTTTGGTACAGTCTAAAAAATCAATTTTCGGATGAAAAACGATGACTCCGGACCAGTCGAACGATCCCAAAATGGTCTATAATGATGAAATTTTAACATTTAATCTTTTGACTCTAAATGACTGTTGAATGTGAATTATGACTCTGTCAACTAGAATAAGTGTGTTTAAAGTCATTTCTGTGCCTGAAACGGGTCAAAATGGAAGCTTTTGAGTAAGCAAAACTCTGTAAAAATGGCAATTTTGGTCACTGTGAGGGTTTAAAAAGTGGTTATTCAACATGAGGCATGATCCAATTGACATTTTGAATCATTTTTGGTACAGTCCAAAAAATCAATTTTCGGATGAAAAACGATGACTCCGGACCAGTCGAACGATCCCAAAATGGTCTATAATGATGAAATTTTAACATTTAATCTTTTGACTCTAAATTACTGATGGATGTGAATTATGACTTTGTCAACTAAAATAAGTGCGTTTAAAGTCATTTCTGTGCCTGAAACGGGTCAAAATTGAAGCTTTTGAGTAAGCAAAACTCTGTAAAAATGGCAATTTTGGTCACTGTGAGGGTTTAAAAAGTGGTTATTCATCATGAGGCATGATCCAATTGACATTTTGAATCATTTTTAATACAGTCCAAAAAATCAATTTTCGGATGAAAAACGATGACTCCGGACCTGTCGAACGATACCAAAATGGTCTATAATGATGAAATTTTAACATTTAATCTTTTGACTCTAAATGACTGTTGGATGTGCATTATGACTTTGTCAACTAGAATAAGTGTGTTTAAAGTCATTTCTGTGCCTGAAACGGGTCAAAATGGAAGCTTTTGAGTAAGCAAAACTCTGTAAAAATGGCAATTTTGGTCACTGTGAGGGTTTAAAAAGTGGTTATTCAACATGAGGCACGATCCAATTGACATTTTGAATCATTTTTGGTACAGTCCGAAAAATCAATTTTCGGATGAAAAACGATGACTCCGGACCCGTCGAACGATCCCAAAATGGTCTATAATGATGAAATTTTAACATTTAATCTTTTGACTCTAAATGACTGTTGGATGTGAATTATGACTTTGTCAACTAGAATAAGTGTGTTTAAAGTCATTTCTGTGCCTGAAACGGGTCAAAATTGAAGCTTTTGAGTAAGCAAAACTGTAAAAATGGCAATTTTGGTCACTGTGAGGGTTTAAAAAGTGGTTATTCAACATGAGGCATGATCCAATTGACATTTTGAATAATTTTTGGTACAGTCCCAAAAATCAATTTTCGGATGGAAAAACGATGACTCCGGACCTGTCGAATGATCCCAAAATGGTCTATAATGATGAAATTTTAACATTTAATCTTTTGACTCTAAATGACTGTTGGATGTGAATTATGACTTTGTCAACTAGAATAAGTGTGTTTAAAGTCATTTCTGTGCCTGAAACGGGTAAAAATGGAAGCTTTTGAGTAAGCAAAACTCTGTAAAAATGGCAATTTTGGTCACTGTGAGGGTTTAAAAAGTGGTTATTCAACATGAGGCATGATCCAATTGACATTTTGAATCATTTTTGGTACAGTCCAAAAAATCAATTTTCGGATGAAAAACGATGACTCCGGACCTGTCGAACGATCCCAAAATGGTCTATAATGATGAAATTTTAACATTTAATCTTTTGACTCTAAATTACTGTTGGATGTGAATTGTGACTTTGTCAACTAAAATAAGTGTGTTTAAAGTCATTTTTGTGCCTGAAATGGGTCAAAATTGAAGCTTTTGAGTAAGCAAAACTCTGTAAAAATGGCAATTTTGGTCACTGTGAGGGTTTAAAAAGTGGTTATTCAACATGAGGCATGATCCAATTGACATTTTGAATCATTTTTGGTACAGTCCAAAAAATCAATTTTCGGATGAAAAACGATGACTCCGGACCTGTCGAACGATCCCAAAATGGTCTATAATGATGAAATTTTAACATTTAATCTTTTGACTCTAAATTACTGTTGGATGTGAATTGTGACTTTGTCAACTAAAATAAGTGTGTTTAAAGTCATTTTTGTGCCTGAAATGGGTCAAAATTGAAGCTTTTGAGTAAGCAAAACTCTGTAAAAATGGCAATTTTGGTCACTGTGAGTGTTTAAAAAGTGGTTATTCAACATGAGGCATGATCCAATTGACATTTTGAATCATTTTTGGTACAGTCCAAAAAATCAATTTTCGGATGAAAAACGATGACTCCGGACCTGTCGAACGATCCCAAAATGGTCTATAATGATGAAATATTAACATTTAATCTTTTGACTCTAAATGACTGTTGGATGTGAATTATGACTTTGTCAACTAGAATAAGTGTGTTTAAAGTCATTTCTGTGCCTGAAACGGGTCAAAATGGAAGCTTTTGAGTAAGCAAAACTCTGTAAAAATGGCAATTTTGGTCACTGTGAGGGTTTAAAAAGTGGTTATTCAACATGAGGCATGATCCAATTGACATTTTGAATCATTTTTGGTACAGTCCAAAAAATCAATTTTCGGATAAAAAACGATGACTCCGGACCAGTCGAACGATCCCAAAATTGTCTATAATGATGAAATTTTAACATTTAATCTTTTGACTCTAAATTACTGATGGATGTGAATTATGACTTTGTCAACTAAAATAAGTGTGTTTAAAGTCATTTCTGTGCCTGAAACGGGTCAAAATTGAAGCTTTTGAGTAAGCATGGCAATTTTGGTCACTGTGAGGGTTTAAAAAGTGGTTATTCAACATGAGGCATGATCCAATTGACATTTTGAATAATTTTTGGTACAGTCCCAAAAATCAATTTTCGGATGGAAAAACGATGACTCCGGACCTGTCGAACGATCCCAAAATGGTCTATAATGATGAAATTTTAACATTTAATCTTTTGACTCTAAATGACTGTTGGATGTGAATTATGACTTTTTCAACTAGAATAAGTGTGTTTAAAGTCATTTCTGTGCCTGAAACGGGTCAAAATTGAAGCTTTTGAGTAAGCAAAACTCTGTAAAAATGGCAATTTTGGTCACTGTGAGGGTTTAAAAAGTGGTTATTCAACATGAGGCATGATCCAATTGACATTTTGAATCATTTTTGGTACAGTCCAAAAAATCAATTTTCAGATGAAAAACGATGACTCCGGACCTGTCGAACGATCCCAAAATGGTCTATAATGATGAAATTTTAACATTTAATCTTTTGACTCTAAATTACTGTTGGATGTGAATTGTGACTTTGTCAACTAAAATAAGTGTGTTTAAAGTCATTTCTGTGCCTGAAACGGGTCAAAATTGAAGCTTTTGAGTAAGCAAAACTCTGTAAAAATGGCAATTTTGGTCACTGTGAGGGTTTAAAAAGTGGTTATTCAACATGAGGCATGATCCAATTGACATTTTGAATCATTTTCGGTACAGTCTAAAAAATCAATTTTCGGATGAAAAACGATGACTCCGGACCAGTCGAACGATCCCAAAATGGTCTATAATGATGAAATTTTAACATTTAATCTTTTGACTCTAAATGACTGTTGAATGTGAATTATGACACTGTCAACTAGAATAAGTGTGTTTAAAGTCATTTCTGTGCCTGAAACGGGTCAAAATGGAAGCTTTTGAGTAAGCAAAACTCTGTAAAAATGGCAATTTTGGTCACTGTGAGGGTTTAAAAAGTGGTTATTCAACATGAGGCATGATCCAATTGACATTTTGAATCATTTTTGATACAGTCCAAAAAATCAATTTTCGGATGAAAAACGATGACTCCGGACCAGTCGAACGATCCCAAAATGGTCTATAATGATGAAATTTTAACATTTAATCTTTTGACTCTAAATTACTGATGGATGTGAATTATGACTTTGTCAACTAAAATAAGTGTGTTTAAAGTCATTTCTGTGCCTGAAACGGGTCAAAATTGAAGCTTTTGAGTAAGCAAAACTCTGTAAAAATGGCAATTTTGGTCACTGTGAGGGTTTAAAAAGTGGTTATTCAACATGAGGCATGATCCAATTGACATTTTGAATAATTTTTGGTACAGTCCCAAAAATCAATTTTCGGATGGAAAAACGATGACTCCGGACCTGTCGAACGATCCCAAAATGGTATTTAATGATGAAATTTTAACATTTAATCTTTTGACTCTAAATGACTGTTGGATGTGAATTATGACTTTGTCAACTAGAATAAGTGTGTTTAAAGTCATTTCTGTGCCTGAAACGGGTCAAAATGGAAGCTTTTGAGTAAGCAAAACTCTGTAAAAATGGCAATTTTGGTCACTGTGAGGGTTGAAAAGTGGTTATTCAACATGAGGCATGATCCAATTGACATTTTGAATCATTTTTGGTACAGTCCAAAAAATCAATTTTCGGATGAAAAACGATGACTCCGGACCTGTCGAACGATCCCAAAATGGTCTATAATGATGAAATTTTAACATTTAATCTTTTGACTCTAAATTACTGTTGGATGTGAATTGTGACTTTGTCAACTAAAATAAGTGTGTTTAAAGTCATTTTTGTGCCTGAAACGGGTCAAAATTGAAACTTTTGAGTAAGCAAAACTCTGTAAAAATGGCAATGTTGGTCACTGTGAGGGTTTAAAAAGTGGTTATTCAACATGAGGCATGATCCAATTGACATTTTGAATCATTTTTGGTACAGTCCAAAAAATCAATTTTCGGATGAAAAACGATGACTCCGGACCAGTCGAACGATCCCAAAATGGTCTATAATGATGAAATTTTAACATTTAATCTTTTGACTCTAAATGACTGTTGGATGTGAATTATGACTTTTTCAACTAGAATAAGTGTGTTTAAAGTCATTTCTGTGCCTGAAACGGGTCATAATTGAAGCTTTTGAGTAAGCAAAACTCTGTAAAAATGGCAATTTTGGTCACTGTGAGGGTTTAAAAAGTGGTTATTCAACATGAGGCATGATCCAAATGACATTTTGAATCATTTTTGGTACAGTCCAAAAAATCAATTTTCAGATGAAAAACGATGACTCCGGACCTGTCGAACGATCCCAAAATGGTCTATAATGATGAAATTTTAACATTTAATCTTTTGACTCTAAATTACTGTTGGATGTGAATTGTGACTTTGTCAACTAAAATAAGTGTGTTTAAAGTCATTTCTGTGCCTGAAACGGGTCAAAATTGAAGCTTTTGAGTAAGCAAAACTCTGTAAAAATGGCAATTTTGGTCACTGTGAGGGTTTAAAAAGTGGTTATTCAACATGAGGCATGATCCAATTGACATTTTGAATCATTTTTGGTACAGTCTAAAAAATCAATTTTCGGATGAAAAACGATGACTCCGGACCAGTCGAACGATCCCAAAATGGTCTATAATGATGAAATTTTAACATTTAATCTTTTGACTCTAAATGACTGTTAAATGTGAATTATGACACTGTCAACTAAAATAAGTGTGTTTAAAGTCATTTCTGTGCCTGAAACGGGTCAAAATTGAAGCTTTTGAGTAAGCAAAACTCTGTAAAAATGGCAATTTTGGTCACTGTGAGGGTTTAAAAAGTGGTTATTCAACATGAGGCATGATCCAATTGACATTTTGAATCATTTTTGGTACAGTCCAAAAAATCAATTTTCGGATGAAAAACGATGACTCCGGACCTGTCGAACGATCCCAAAATGGTCTATAATGATGAAATTTTAACATTTAATCTTTTGACTCTAAATGACTGTTGGATGTGAATTATGACTTTGTCAACTAGAATAAGTGTGTTTAAAGTCATTTCTGTGCCTGAAACGGGTCAAAATGGAAGCTTTTGAGTAAGCAAAACTCTGTAAAAATGGCAATTTTGGTCACTGTGAGGGTTTAAAAAGTGGTTATTCAACATGAGGCATGATCCAATTGACATTTTGAATCATTTTTGGTACAGTCCAAAAAATCAATTTTCGGATGAAAAACGATGACTCCGGACCTGTCGAACGATCCCAAAATGGTCTATAATGATGAAATTTTAACATTTAATCTTTTGACTCTAAATTACTGTTGGATGTGAATTGTGACTTTGTCAACTAGAATAAGTGTGTTTGAAGTCATTTTTGTGCCTGAAACGGGTCAAAATTGAAGCTTTTGAGTAAGCAAAACTCTGTAAAAATGGCAATTTTGGTCACTGTGAGGGTTTAAAAAGTGGTTATTCAACATGAGGCATGATCCAATCGACATTTTGAATCATTTTTGGTACAGTCCAAAAAATCAATTTTCGGATAAAAAACGATGACTCCGGACCAGTCGAACGATCCCAAAATTGTCTATAATGATGAAATTTTAACATTTAATCTTTTGACTCTAAATTACTGTTGGATGTGAATTGTGACTTTGTCAACTAAAATAAGTGTGTTTAAAGTCATTTCTGTGCCTGAAACGGGTCAAAATTGAAGCTTTTGAGTAAGCAAAACTCTGTAAAAATGGCAATTTTGGTCACTGTGAGGGTTTAAAAAGTGGTTATTCAACATGAGGCATGATCCAATTGACATTCTGAATCATTTTTGGTACAGTCTAAAAAATCAATTTTCGGATGAAAAACGATGACTCCGGACCAGTCGAACGATCCCAAAATGGTCTATAATGATGAAATTTTAACATTTAATCTTTTGACTCTAAATGACTGTTGAATGTGAATTATGACACTGTCAACTAGAATAAGTGTGTTTAAAGTCATTTCTGTGCCTGAAACGGGTCAAAATGGAAGCTTTTGAGTAAGCAAAACTCTGTAAAAATGGCAATTTTGGTCACTGTGAGGGTTTAAAAAGTGGTTATTCAACATGAGGCATGATCCAATTGACATTTTGAATCATTTTTGGTACAGTCCAAAAAATCAATTTTCGGATGAAAAACGATGACTCCGGACCAGTCGAACGATCCCAAAATGGTCTATAATGATGAAATTTTAACATTTAATCTTTTGACTCTAAATTACTGATGGATGTGAATTATGACTTTGTCAACTAAAATAAGTGTGTTTAAAGTCATTTCTGTGCCTGAAACGGGTCAAAATTGAAGCTTTTGAGTAAGCAAAACTCTGTAAAAATGGCAATTTTGGTCACTGTGAGTGTTTAAAAAGTGGTTATTCAACATGAGGCATGATCCAATTGACATTTTGAATCATTTTTGGTACAGTCCAAAAAATCAATTTTCGGATGAAAAACGATGACTCCGGACCTGTCGAACGATCCCAAAATGGTCTATAATGATGAAATGTTAACATTTAATCTTTTGACTCTAAATGACTGTTGGATGTGAATTATGACTTTGTCAACTAGAATAAGTGTGTTTAAAGTCATTTCTGTGCCTGAAACGGGTCAAAATTGAAGCTTTTGAGTAAGCAAAACTCTGTAAAAATGGCAATTTTGGTCACTGTGAGGGTTTAAAAAGTGGTTATTCAACATGAGGCATGATCCAATTGACATTCTGAATCATTTTTGGTACAGTCTAAAAAATCAATTTTCGGATGAAAAACGATGACTCCGGACCAGTCGAACGATCCCAAAATGGTCTATAATGATGAAATTTTAACATTTAATCTTTTGACTCTAAATGACTGTTGAATGTGAATTATGACACTGTCAACTAGAATAAGTGTGTTTAAAGTCATTTCTGTGCCTGAAACGGGTCAAAATGGAAGCTTTTGAGTAAGCAAAACTCTGTAAAAATGGCAATTTTGGTCACTGTGAGGGTTTAAAAAGTGGTTATTCAACATGAGGCATGATCCAATTGACATTTTGAATCATTTTTGGTACAGTCCAAAAAATCAATTTTCGGATGAAAAACGATGACTCCGGACCAGTCGAACGATCCCAAAATGGTCTATAATGATGAAATTTTAACATTTAATCTTTTGACTCTAAATTACTGATGGATGTGAATTATGACTTTGTCAACTAAAATAAGTGTGTTTAAAGTCATTTCTGTGCCTGAAACGGGTCAAAATTGAAGCTTTTGAGTAAGCAAAACTCTGTAAAAATGGCAATTTTGGTCACTGTGAGTGTTTAAAAAGTGGTTATTCAACATGAGGCATGATCCAATTGACATTTTGAATCATTTTTGGTACAGTCCAAAAAATCAATTTTCGGATGAAAAACGATGACTCCGGACCTGTCGAACGATCCCAAAATGGTCTATAATGCTGAAATGTTAACATTTAATCTTTTGACTCTAAATGACTGTTGGATGTGAATTATGACTTTGTCAACTAGAATAAGTGTGTTTAAAGTCATTTCTGTGCCTGAAACGGGTCAAAATGGAAGCTTTTGAGTAAGCAAAACTCTGTAAAAATGGCAATTTTGGTCACTGTGAGGGTTTAAAAAGTGGTTATTCAACATGAGGCATGATCCAATTGACATTTTGAATCATTTTTGGTACAGTCCAAAAAATCAATTTTCGGATAAAAAACGATGACTCCGGACCAGTCGAACGATCCCAAAATTGTCTATAATGATGAAATTTTAACATTTAATCTTTTGACTCTAAATTACTGATGGATGTGAATTATGACTTTGTCAACTAAAATAAGTGTGTTTAAAGTCATTTCTGTGCCTGAAACGGGTCAAAATTGAAGCTTTTGAGTAAGCATGGCAATTTTGGTCACTGTGAGGGTTTAAAAAGTGGTTATTCAACATGAGGCATGATCCAATTGACATTTTGAATAATTTTTGGTACAGTCCCAAAAATCAATTTTCGGATGGAAAAACGATGACTCCGGACCTGTCGAACGATCCCAAAATGGTCTATAATGATGAAATTTTAACATTTAATCTTTTGACTCTAAATGACTGTTGGATGTGAATTATGACTTTTTCAACTAGAATAAGTGTGTTTAAAGTCATTTCTGTGCCTGAAACGGGTCAAAATTGAAGCTTTTGAGTAAGCAAAACTCTGTAAAAATGGCAATTTTAGTCACTGTGAGGGTTTAAAAAGTGGTTATTCAACATGAGGCATGATCCAATTGACATTTTGAATCATTTTTGGTACAGTCCAAAAAATCAATTTTCAGATGAAAAACGATGACTCCGGACCTGTCGAACGATCCCAAAATGGTCTATAATGATGAAATTTTAACATTTAATCTTTTGACTCTAAATTACTGTTGGATGTGAATTGTGACTTTGTCAACTAAAATAAGTGTGTTTAAAGTCATTTCTGTGCCTGAAACGGGTCAAAATTGAAGCTTTTGAGTAAGCAAAACTCTGTAAAAATGGCAATTTTGGTCACTGTGAGGGTTTAAAAAGTGGTTATTCAACATGAGGCATGATACAATTGACATTTTGAATCATTTTCGGTACAGTCTAAAAAATCAATTTTCGGATGAAAAACGATGACTCCGGACCAGTCGAACGATCCCAAAATGGTCTATAATGATGAAATTTTAACATTTAATCTTTTGACTCTAAATGACTGTTGAATGTGAATTATGACACTGTCAACTAGAATAAGTGTGTTTAAAGTCATTTCTGTGCCTGAAACGGGTCAAAATGGAAGCTTTTGAGTAAGCAAAACTCTGTAAAAATGGCAATTTTGGTCACTGTGAGGGTTTAAAAAGTGGTTATTCAACATGAGGCATGATCCAATTGACATTTTGAATCATTTTTGATACAGTCCAAAAAATCAATTTTCGGATGAAAAACGATGACTCCGGACCAGTCGAACGATCCCAAAATGGTCTATAATGATGAAATTTTAACATTTAATCTTTTGACTCTAAATTACTGATGGATGTGAATTATGACTTTGTCAACTAAAATAAGTGTGTTTAAAGTCATTTCTGTGCCTGAAACGGGTCAAAATTGAAGCTTTTGAGTAAGCAAAACTCTGTAAAAATGGCAATTTTGGTCACTGTGAGGGTTTAAAAAGTGGTTATTCAACATGAGGCATGATCCAATTGACATTTTGAATAATTTTTGGTACAGTCCCAAAAATCAATTTTCGGATGGAAAAACGATGACTCCGGACCTGTCGAACGATCCCAAAATGGTATTTAATGATGAAATTTTAACATTTAATCTTTTGACTCTAAATGACTGTTGGATGTGAATTATGACTTTGTCAACTAGAATAAGTGTGTTTAAAGTCATTTCTGTGCCTGAAACGGGTCAAAATGGAAGCTTTTGAGTAAGCAAAACTCTGTAAAAATGGCAATTTTGGTCACTGTGAGGGTTGAAAAGTGGTTATTCAACATGAGGCATGATCCAATTGACATTTTGAATCATTTTTGGTACAGTCCAAAAAATCAATTTTCGGATGAAAAACGATGACTCCGGACCTGTCGAACGATCCCAAAATGGTCTAAAATGATGAAATTTTAACATTTAATCTTTTGACTCTAAATTACTGTTGGATGTGAATTGTGACTTTGTCAACTAAAATAAGTGTGTTTAAAGTCATTTTTGTGCCTGAAACGGGTCAAAATTGAAACTTTTGAGTAAGCAAAACTCTGTAAAAATGGCAATGTTGGTCACTGTGAGGGTTTAAAAAGTGGTTATTCAACATGAGGCATGATCCAATTGACATTTTGAATCATTTTTGGTACAGTCCAAAAAATCAATTTTCGGATGAAAAACGATGACTCCGGACCAGTCGAACGATCCCAAAATGGTCTATAATGATGAAATTTTAACATTTAATCTTTTGACTCTAAATGACTGTTGGATGTGAATTATGACTTTTTCAACTAGAATAAGTGTGTTTAAAGTCATTTCTGTGCCTGAAACGGGTCATAATTGAAGCTTTTGAGTAAGCAAAACTCTGTAAAAATGGCAATTTTGGTCACTGTGAGGGTTTAAAAAGTGGTTATTCAACATGAGGCATGATCCAAATGACATTTTGAATCATTTTTGGTACAGTCCAAAAAATCAATTTTCAGATGAAAAACGATGACTCCGGACCTGTCGAACGATCCCAAAATGGTCTATAATGATGAAATTTTAACATTTAATCTTTTGACTCTAAATTACTGTTGGATGTGAATTGTGACTTTGTCAACTAAAATAAGTGTGTTTAAAGTCATTTCTGTGCCTGAAACGGGTCAAAATTGAAGCTTTTGAGTAAGCAAAACTCTGTAAAAATGGCAATTTTGGTCACTGTGAGGGTTTAAAAAGTGGTTATTCAACATGAGGCATGATCCAATTGACATTTTGAATCATTTTTGGTACAGTCTAAAAAATCAATTTTCGGATGAAAAACGATGACTCCGGACCAGTCGAACGATCCCAAAATGGTCTATAATGATGAAATTTTAACATTTAATCTTTTGACTCTAAATGACTGTTAAATGTGAATTATGACACTGTCAACTAAAATAAGTGTGTTTAAAGTCATTTCTGTGCCTGAAACGGGTCAAAATTGAAGCTTTTGAGTAAGCAAAACTCTGTAAAAATGGCAATTTTGGTCACTGTGAGGGTTTAAAAAGTGGTTATTCAACATGAGGCATGATCCAATTGACATTTTGAATCATTTTTGGTACAGTCCAAAAAATCAATTTTCGGATGAAAAACGATGACTCCGGACCTGTCGAACGATCCCAAAATGGTCTATAATGATGAAATTTTAACATTTAATCTTTTGACTCTAAATGACTGTTGGATGTGAATTATGACTTTGTCAACTAGAATAAGTGTGTTTAAAGTCATTTCTGTGCCTGAAACGGGTCAAAATGGAAGCTTTTGAGTAAGCAAAACTCTGTAAAAATGGCAATTTTGGTCACTGTGAGGGTTTAAAAAGTGGTTATTCAACATGAGGCATGATCCAATTGACATTTTGAATCATTTTTGGTACAGTCCAAAAAATCAATTTTCGGATGAAAAACGATGACTCCGGACCTGTCGAACGATCCCAAAATGGTCTATAATGATGAAATTTTAACATTTAATCTTTTGACTCTAAATTACTGTTGGATGTGAATTGTGACTTTGTCAACTAGAATAAGTGTGTTTAAAGTCATTTTTGTGCCTGAAACGGGTCAAAATTGAAGCTTTTGAGTAAGCAAAACTCTGTAAAAATGGCAATTTTGGTCACTGTGAGGGTTTAAAAAGTGGTTATTCAACATGAGGCATGATCCAATCGACATTTTGAATCATTTTTGGTACAGTCCAAAAAATCAATTTTCGGATGGAAAAACGATGACTCCGGACCTGTCGAACGATCCCAAAATGGTCTATAATGATGAAATTTTAACATTTAATCTTTTGACTCTAAATGACTGTTGGATGTGAATTATGACTTTGTCAACTAGAATAAGTGTGTTTAAAGTCATTTCTGTGCCTGAAACGGGTCAAAATGGAAGCTTTTGAGTAAGCAAAACTCTGTAAAAATAGCAATTTTGGTCACTGTGAGGGTTGAAAAAGTGGTTATTCAACATGAGGCATGATCCAATTGACATTTTGAATCATTTTTGGTACAGTCCAAAAAATCAATTTTCGGATGAAAAACGATGACTCCGGACCTGTCGAACGATCCCAAAATGGTCCATAATGATGAAATTTTAACATTTAATCTTTTGACTCTAAATTACTGTTGGATGTGAATTGTGACTTTTTCAACTAAAATAAGTGTGTTTAAAGTCATTTTTGTGCCTGAAATGGGTCAAAATTGAAGCTTTTGAGTAAGCAAAACTCTGTAAAAATGGCAATTTTGGTCACTGTGAGGGTTTAAAAAGTGGTTATTCAACATGAGGCATGATCCAATTGACATTTTGAATCATTTTTGGTACAGTCCAAAAAATCAATTTTCGGATGAAAAACGATGACTCCGGACCAGTCGAACGATCCCAAAATGGTCTATAATGATGAAATTTTAACATTTAATCTTTTGACTCTAAATGACTGTTGGATGTGAATTATGACTTTGTCAACTAAAATAAGTGTGTTTAAAGTCATTTCTGTGCCTGAAACGGGTCAAAATTGAAGCTTTTGAGTAAGCAAAACTCTGTAAAAATGGCAATTTTGGTCACTGTGAGGGTTTAAAAAGTGGTTATTCAACATGAGGCATGATCCAATTGACATTCTGAATCATTTTTGGTACAGTCTAAAAAATCAATTTTCGGATGAAAAACGATGACTCCGGACCAGTCGAACGATCCCAAAATGGTCTATAATGATGAAATTTTAACATTTAATCTTTTGACTCTAAATGACTGTTGAATGTGAATTATGACACTGTCAACTAGAATAAGTGTGTTTAAAGTCATTTCTGTGCCTGAAACGGGTCAAAATGGAAGCTTTTGAGTAAGCAAAACTCTGTAAAAATGGCAATTTTGGTCACTGTGAGGGTTTAAAAAGTGGTTATTCAACATGAGGCATGATCCAATTGACATTTTGAATAATTTTTGGTACAGTCCCAAAAATCAATTTTCGGATGGAAAAACGATGACTCCGGACCTGTCGAACGATCCCAAAATGGTCTATAATGATGAAATTTTAACATTTAATCTTTTGACTCTAAATGACTGTTGGATGTGAATTATGACTTTGTCAACTAGAATAAGTGTGTTTAAAGTCATTTCTGTGCCTGAAACGGGTCAAAATGGAAGCTTTTGAGTAAGCAAAACTCTGTAAAAATAGCAATTTTGGTCACTGTGAGGGTTGAAAAAGTGGTTATTCAACATGAGGCATGATCCAATTGACATTTTGAATCATTTTTGGTACAGTCCAAAAAATCAATTTTCGGATGAAAAACGATGACTCCGGACCTGTCGAACGATCCCAAAATGGTCCATAATGATGAAATTTTAACATTTAATCTTTTGACTCTAAATTACTGTTGGATGTGAATTGTGACTTTTTCAACTAAAATAAGTGTGTTTAAAGTCATTTTTGTGCCTGAAACGGGTCAAAATTGAAGCTTTTGAGTAAGCAAAACTCTGTAAAAATGGCAATTTTGGTCACTGTGAGGGTTTAAAAAGTGGTTATTCAACATGAGGCATGATCCAATTGACATTTTGAATCATTTTTGGTACAGTCCAAAAAATCAATTTTCGGATGAAAAACGATGACTCCGGACCAGTCGAACGATCCCAAAATGGTCTATAATGATGAAATTTTAACATTTAATCTTTTGACTCTAAATTACTGTTGGATGTGAATTGTGACTTTGTCAACTAAAATAAGTGTGTTTAAAGTCATTTCTGTGCCTGAAACGGGTCAAAATTGAAGCTTTTGAGTAAGCAAAACTCTGTAAAAATGGCAATTTTGGTCACTGTGAGGGTTTAAAAAGTGGTTATTCAACATGAGGCATGATCCAATTAACATTTTGAATCATTTTTGGTACAGTCCAAAAAATCAATTTTCGGGTGAAAAACGATGACTCCGGACCAGTCGAACGATCCCAAAATGGTCTATAATGATGAAATTTTAACATTTAATCTTTTGACACTAAATTACTGATGGATGTGAATTATGACTTTGTCAACTAAAATAAGTGTGTTTAAAGTCATTTCTGTGCCTGAAAATGGTCAAAATTGAAGCTTTTGAGTAAGCAAAACTCTGTAAAAATGGCAATTTTGGTCACTGTGAGGGTTTAAAAAGTGGTTATTCAACATGAGGCATGATCCAATTGACATTTTGAATCATTTTTGGTACAGTCTAAAAAATCAATTTTCGGATGAAAAACGATGACTCCGGACCAGTCGAACGATCCCAAAATGGTCTATAATGATGAAATTTTAACATTTAATCTTTTGACTCTAAATGACTGTTGAATGTGAATTATGACTCTGTCAACTAGAATAAGTGTGTTTAAAGTCATTTCTGTGCCTGAAACGGGTCAAAACGGAAGCTTTTGAGTAAGCAAAACTCTGTAAAAATGGCAATTTTGGTCACTGTGAGGGTTTAAAAAGTGGTTATTCAACATGAGGCATGATCCAATTGACATTTTGAATCATTTTTGGTACAGTCCAAAAAATCAATTTTCGGATGAAAAACGATGACTCCGGACCAGTCGAACGATCCCAAAATGGTCTATAATGATGAAATTTTAACATTTAATCTTTTGACTCTAAATTACTGATGGATGTGAATTATGACTTTGTCAACTAAAATAAGTGCGTTTAAAGTCATTTCTGTGCCTGAAACGGGTCAAAATTGAAGCTTTTGAGTAAGCAAAACTCTGTAAAAATGGCAATTTTGGTCACTGTGAGGGTTTAAAAAGTGGTTATTCATCATGAGGCATGATCCAATTGACATTTTGAATCATTTTTAATACAGTCCAAAAAATCAATTTTCGGATGAAAAACGATGACTCCGGACCTGTCGAACGATACCAAAATGGTCTATAATGATGAAATTTTAACATTTAATCTTTTGACTCTAAATGACTGTTGGATGTGCATTATGACTTTGTCAACTAGAATAAGTGTGTTTAAAGTCATTTCTGTGCCTGAAACGGGTCAAAATGGAAGCTTTTGAGTAAGCAAAACTCTGTAAAAATGGCAATTTTGGTCACTGTGAGGGTTTAAAAAGTGGTTATTCAACATGAGGCACGATCCAATTGACATTTTGAATCATTTTTGGTACAGTCCGAAAAATCAATTTTCGGATGAAAAACGATGACTCCGGACCCGTCGAACGATCCCAAAATGGTCTATAATGATGAAATTTTAACATTTAATCTTTTGACTCTAAATGACTGTTGGATGTGAATTATGACTTTGTCAACTAGAATAAGTGTGTTTAAAGTCATTTCTGTGCCTGAAACGGGTCAAAATTGAAGCTTTTGAGTAAGCAAAACTGTAAAAATGGCAATTTTGGTCACTGTGAGGGTTTAAAAAGTGGTTATTCAACATGAGGCATGATCCAATTGACATTTTGAATCATTTTTGGTACAGTCCAAAAAATCAATTTTCGGATGAAAAACGATGACTCCGGACCAGTCGAACGATCCCAAAATGGTCTATAATGATGAAATTTTAACATTTAATCTTTTGACTCTAAATGACTGTTGGATGTGAATTATGACTTTTTCAACTAGAATAAGTGTGTTTAAAGTCATTTCTGTGCCTGGAACGGGTCAAAATTGAAGCTTTTGAGTAAGCAAAACTCTGTAAAAATGGCAATTTTGGTCACTGTGAGGGTTTAAAAAGTGGTTATTCAACATGAGGCATGATCCAATTGACATTTTGAATCATTTTTGGTACAGTCCAAAAAATCAATTTTCGGATGGAAAAACGATGACTCCGGACCTGTCGAATGATCCCAAAATGGTCTATAATGATGAAATTTTAACATTTAATCTTTTGACTCTAAATGACTGTTGGATGTGAATTATGACTTTGTCAACTAGAATAAGTGTGTTTAAAGTCATTTCTGTGCCTGAAACGGGTAAAAATGGAAGCTTTTGAGTAAGCAAAACTCTGTAAAAATGGCAATTTTGGTCACTGTGAGGGTTTAAAAAGTGGTTATTCAACATGAGGCATGATCCAATTGACATTTTGAATCATTTTTGGTACAGTCCAAAAAATCAATTTTCGGATGAAAAACGATGACTCCGGACCTGTCGAACGATCCCAAAATGGTCTATAATGATGAAATTTTAACATTTAATCTTTTGACTCTAAATTACTGTTGGATGTGAATTGTGACTTTGTCAACTAAAATAAGTGTGTTTAAAGTCATTTTTGTGCCTGAAATGGGTCAAAATTGAAGCTTTTGAGTAAGCAAAACTCTGTAAAAATGGCAATTTTGGTCACTGTGAGGGTTTAAAAAGTGGTTATTCAACATGAGGCATGATCCAATTGACATTTTGAATCATTTTTGGTACAGTCCAAAAAATCAATTTTCGGATGAAAAACGATGACTCCGGACCAGTCGAACGATCCCAAAATGGTCTATAATGATGAAATTTTAACATTTAATCTTTTGACTCTAAATGACTGTTGGATGTGAATTATGACTTTTTCAACTAGAATAAGTGTGTTTAAAGTCATTTCTGTGCCTGAAACGGGTCAAAATTGAAGCTTTTGAGTAAGCAAAACTCTGTAAAAATGGCAATTTTGGTCACTGTGAGGGTTTAAAAAGTGGTTATTCAACATGAGGCATGATCCAATTAACATTTTGAATCATTTTTGGTACAGTCCAAAAAATCAATTTTCAGATGAAAAACGATGACTCCGGACCTGTCGAACGATCCCAAAATGGTCTATAATGATGAAATTTTAACATTTAATCTTTTGACTCTAAATTACTGTTGGATGTGAATTGTGACTTTGTCAACTAAAATAAGTGTGTTTAAAGTCATTTCTGTGCCTGAAACGGGTCAAAATTGAAGCTTTTGAGTAAGCAAAACTCTGTAAAAATGGCAATTTTGGTCACTGTGAGGGTTTAAAAAGTGGTTATTCAACATGAGGCATGATCCAATTGACATTCTGAATCATTTTTGGTACAGTCTAAAAAATCAATTTTCGGATGAAAAACGATGACTCCGGACCAGTCGAACGATCCCAAAATGGTCTATAATGATGAAATTTTAACATTTAATCTTTTGACTCTAAATGACTGTTGAATGTGAATTATGACACTGTCAACTAGAATAAGTGTGTTTAAAGTCATTTCTGTGCCTGAAACGGGTCAAAATGGAAGCTTTTGAGTAAGCAAAACTCTGTAAAAATGGCAATTTTGGTCACTGTGAGGGTTTAAAAAGTGGTTATTCAACATGAGGCATGATCCAATTGACATTTTGAATCATTTTTGGTACAGTCCAAAAAATCAATTTTCGGATGAAAAACGATGACTCCGGACCAGTCGAACGATCCCAAAATGGTCTATAATGATGAAATTTTAACATTTAATCTTTTGACTCTAAATTACTGATGGATGTGAATTATGACTTTGTCAACTAAAATAAGTGTGTTTAAAGTCATTTCTGTGCCTGAAACGGGTCAAAATTGAAGCTTTTGAGTAAGCAAAACTCTGTAAAAATGGCAATTTTGGTCACTGTGAGTGTTTAAAAAGTGGTTATTCAACATGAGGCATGATCCAATTGACATTTTGAATCATTTTTGGTACAGTCCAAAAAATCAATTTTCGGATGAAAAACGATGACTCCGGACCTGTCGAACGATCCCAAAATGGTCTATAATGATGAAATTTTAACATTTAATCTTTTGACTCTAAATGACTGTTGGATGTGAATTATGACTTTGTCAACTAGAATAAGTGTGTTTAAAGTCATTTCTGTGCCTGAAACGGGTCAAAATGGAAGCTTTTGAGTAAGCAAAACTCTGTAAAAATAGCAATTTTGGTCACTGTGAGGGTTGAAAAAGTGGTTATTCAACATGAGGCATGATCCAATTGACATTTTGAATCATTTTTGGTACAGTCCAAAAAATCAATTTTCGGATGAAAAACGATGACTCCGGACCTGTCGAACGATCCCAAAATGGTCCATAATGATGAAATTTTAACATTTAATCTTTTGACTCTAAATTACTGTTGGATGTGAATTGTGACTTTTTCAACTAAAATAAGTGTGTTTAAAGTCATTTTTGTGCCTGAAACGGGTCAAAATTGAAGCTTTTGAGTAAGCAAAACTCTGTAAAAATGGCAATTTTGGTCACTGTGAGGGTTTAAAAAGTGGTTATTCAACATGAGGCATGATCCAATTGACATTTTGAATCATTTTTGGTACAGTCCAAAAAATCAATTTTCGGATGAAAAACGATGACTCCGGACCAGTCGAACGATCCCAAAATGGTCTATAATGATGAAATTTTAACATTTAATCTTTTGACACTAAATTACTGATGGATGTGAATTATGACTTTGTCAACTAAAATAAGTGTGTTTAAAGTCATTTCTGTGCCTGAAACTGGTCAAAATTGAAGCTTTTGAGTAAGCAAAACTCTGTAAAAATGGCAATTTTGGTCACTGTGAGGGTTTAAAAAGTGGTTATTCAACATGAGGCATGATCCAATTGACATTTTGAATCATTTTTGGTACAGTCTAAAAAATCAATTTTCGGATGAAAAACGATGACTCCGGACCAGTCGAACGATCCCAAAATGGTCTATAATGATGAAATTTTAACATTTAATCTTTTGACTCTAAATGACTGTTGAATGTGAATTATGACTCTGTCAACTAGAATAAGTGTGTTTAAAGTCATTTCTGTGCCTGAAACGGGTCAAAATGGAAGCTTTTGAGTAAGCAAAACTCTGTAAAAATGGCAATTTTGGTCACTGTGAGGGTTTAAAAAGTGGTTATTCAACATGAGGCATGATCCAATTGACATTTTGAATCATTTTTGGTACAGTCCAAAAAATCAATTTTCGGATGAAAAACGATGACTCCGGACCTGTCGAACGATCCCAAAATGGTCTATAATGATGAAATTTTAACATTTAATCTTTTGACTCTAAATTACTGTTGGATGTGAATTGTGACTTTGTCAACTAAAATAAGTGTGTTTAAAGTCATTTTTGTGCCTGAAATGGGTCAAAATTGAAGCTTTTGAGTAAGCAAAACTCTGTAAAAATGGCAATTTTGGTCACTGTGAGGGTTTAAAAAGTGGTTATTCAACATGAGGCATGATCCAATTGACATTTTGAATCATTTTTGGTACAGTCCAAAAAATCAATTTTCGGATGAAAAACGATGACTCCGGACCAGTCGAACGATCCCAAAATGGTCTATAATGATGAAATTTTAACATTTAATCTTTTGACTCTAAATGACTGTTGGATGTGAATTATGACTTTGTCAACTAAAATAAGTGTGTTTAAAGTCATTTCTGTGCCTGAAACGGGTCAAAATTGAAGCTTTTGAGTAAGCAAAACTCTGTAAAAATGGCAATTTTGGTCACTGTGAGGGTTTAAAAAGTGGTTATTCAACATGAGGCATGATCCAATTGACATTCTGAATCATTTTTGGTACAGTCTAAAAAATCAATTTTCGGATGAAAAACGATGACTCCGGACCAGTCGAACGATCCCAAAATGGTCTATAATGATGAAATTTTAACATTTAATCTTTTGACTCTAAATGACTGTTGAATGTGAATTATGACACTGTCAACTAGAATAAGTGTGTTTAAAGTCATTTCTGTGCCTGAAACGGGTCAAAATGGAAGCTTTTGAGTAAGCAAAACTCTGTAAAAATGGCAATTTTGGTCACTGTGAGGGTTTAAAAAGTGGTTATTCAACATGAGGCATGATCCAATTGACATTTTGAATAATTTTTGGTACAGTCCCAAAAATCAATTTTCGGACGGAAAAACGATGACTCCGGACCTGTCGAACGATCCCAAAATGGTCTATAATGATGAAATTTTAACATTTAATCTTTTGACTCTAAATGACTGTTGGATGTGAATTATGACTTTGTCAACTAGAATAAGTGTGTTTAAAGTCATTTCTGTGCCTGAAACGGGTCAAAATGGAAGCTTTTGAGTAAGCAAAACTCTGTAAAAATAGCAATTTTGGTCACTGTGAGGGTTGAAAAAGTGGTTATTCAACATGAGGCATGATCCAATTGACATTTTGAATCATTTTTGGTACAGTCCAAAAAATCAATTTTCGGATGAAAAACGATGACTCCGGACCTGTCGAACGATCCCAAAATGGTCCATAATGATGAAATTTTAACATTTAATCTTTTGACTCTAAATTACTGTTGGATGTGAATTGTGACTTTTTCAACTAAAATAAGTGTGTTTAAAGTCATTTTTGTGCCTGAAACGGGTCAAAATTGAAGCTTTTGAGTAAGCAAAACTCTGTAAAAATGGCAATTTTGGTCACTGTGAGGGTTTAAAAAGTGGTTATTCAACATGAGGCATGATCCAATTGACATTTTGAATCATTTTTGGTACAGTCCAAAAAATCAATTTTCGGATGAAAAACGATGACTCCGGACCAGTCGAACGATCCCAAAATGGTCTATAATGATGAAATTTTAACATTTAATCTTTTGACTCTAAATTACTGTTGGATGTGAATTGTGACTTTGTCAACTAAAATAAGTGTGTTTAAAGTCATTTCTGTGCCTGAAACGGGTCAAAATTGAAGCTTTTGAGTAAGCAAAACTCTGTAAAAATGGCAATTTTGGTCACTGTGAGGGTTTAAAAAGTGGTTATTCAACATGAGGCATGATCCAATTAACATTTTGAATCATTTTTGGTACAGTCCAAAAAATCAATTTTCGGGTGAAAAACGATGACTCCGGACCAGTCGAACGATCCCAAAATGGTCTATAATGATGAAATTTTAACATTTAATCTTTTGACACTAAATTACTGATGGATGTGAATTATGACTTTGTCAACTAAAATAAGTGTGTTTAAAGTCATTTCTGTGCCTGAAAATGGTCAAAATTGAAGCTTTTGAGTAAGCAAAACTCTGTAAAAATGGCAATTTTGGTCACTGTGAGGGTTTAAAAAGTGGTTATTCAACATGAGGCATGATCCAATTGACATTTTGAATCATTTTTGGTACAGTCTAAAAAATCAATTTTCGGATGAAAAACGATGACTCCGGACCAGTCGAACGATCCCAAAATGGTCTATAATGATGAAATTTTAACATTTAATCTTTTGACTCTAAATGACTGTTGAATGTGAATTATGACTCTGTCAACTAGAATAAGTGTGTTTAAAGTCATTTCTGTGCCTGAAACGGGTCAAAACGGAAGCTTTTGAGTAAGCAAAACTCTGTAAAAATGGCAATTTTGGTCACTGTGAGGGTTTAAAAAGTGGTTATTCAACATGAGGCATGATCCAATTGACATTTTGAATCATTTTTGGTACAGTCCAAAAAATCAATTTTCGGATGAAAAACGATGACTCCGGACCAGTCGAACGATCCCAAAATGGTCTATAATGATGAAATTTTAACATTTAATCTTTTGACTCTAAATTACTGATGGATGTGAATTATGACTTTGTCAACTAAAATAAGTGCGTTTAAAGTCATTTCTGTGCCTGAAACGGGTCAAAATTGAAGCTTTTGAGTAAGCAAAACTCTGTAAAAATGGCAATTTTGGTCACTGTGAGGGTTTAAAAAGTGGTTATTCATCATGAGGCATGATCCAATTGACATTTTGAATCATTTTTAATACAGTCCAAAAAATCAATTTTCGGATGAAAAACGATGACTCCGGACCTGTCGAACGATACCAAAATGGTCTATAATGATGAAATTTTAACATTTAATCTTTTGACTCTAAATGACTGTTGGATGTGCATTATGACTTTGTCAACTAGAATAAGTGTGTTTAAAGTCATTTCTGTGCCTGAAACGGGTCAAAATGGAAGCTTTTGAGTAAGCAAAACTCTGTAAAAATGGCAATTTTGGTCACTGTGAGGGTTTAAAAAGTGGTTATTCAACATGAGGCACGATCCAATTGACATTTTGAATCATTTTTGGTACAGTCCGAAAAATCAATTTTCGGATGAAAAACGATGACTCCGGACCCGTCGAACGATCCCAAAATGGTCTATAATGATGAAATTTTAACATTTAATCTTTTGACTCTAAATGACTGTTGGATGTGAATTATGACTTTGTCAACTAGAATAAGTGTGTTTAAAGTCATTTCTGTGCCTGAAACGGGTCAAAATTGAAGCTTTTGAGTAAGCAAAACTGTAAAAATGGCAATTTTGGTCACTGTGAGGGTTTAAAAAGTGGTTATTCAACATGAGGCATGATCCAATTGACATTTTGAATCATTTTTGGTACAGTCCAAAAAATCAATTTTCGGATGAAAAACGATGACTCCGGACCAGTCGAACGATCCCAAAATGGTCTATAATGATGAAATTTTAACATTTAATCTTTTGACTCTAAATGACTGTTGGATGTGAATTATGACTTTTTCAACTAGAATAAGTGTGTTTAAAGTCATTTCTGTGCCTGAAACGGGTCAAAATTGAAGCTTTTGAGTAAGCAAAACTCTGTAAAAATGGCAATTTTGGTCACTGTGAGGGTTTAAAAAGTGGTTATTCAACATGAGGCATGATCCAATTGACATTTTGAATCATTTTTGGTACAGTCCAAAAAATCAATTTTCGGATGGAAAAACGATGACTCCGGACCTGTCGAATGATCCCAAAATGGTCTATAATGATGAAATTTTAACATTTAATCTTTTGACTCTAAATGACTGTTGGATGTGAATTATGACTTTGTCAACTAGAATAAGTGTGTTTAAAGTCATTTCTGTGCCTGAAACGGGTAAAAATGGAAGCTTTTGAGTAAGCAAAACTCTGTAAAAATGGCAATTTTGGTCACTGTGAGGGTTTAAAAAGTGGTTATTCAACATGAGGCATGATCCAATTGACATTTTGAATCATTTTTGGTACAGTCCAAAAAATCAATTTTCGGATGAAAAACGATGACTCCGGACCTGTCGAACGATCCCAAAATGGTCTATAATGATGAAATTTTAACATTTAATCTTTTGACTCTAAATTACTGTTGGATGTGAATTGTGACTTTGTCAACTAAAATAAGTGTGTTTAAAGTCATTTTTGTGCCTGAAATGGGTCAAAATTGAAGCTTTTGAGTAAGCAAAACTCTGTAAAAATGGCAATTTTGGTCACTGTGAGGGTTTAAAAAGTGGTTATTCAACATGAGGCATGATCCAATTGACATTTTGAATCATTTTTGGTACAGTCCAAAAAATCAATTTTCGGATGAAAAACGATGACTCCGGACCAGTCGAACGATCCCAAAATGGTCTATAATGATGAAATTTTAACATTTAATCTTTTGACTCTAAATGACTGTTGGATGTGAATTATGACTTTTTCAACTAGAATAAGTGTGTTTAAAGTCATTTCTGTGCCTGAAACGGGTCAAAATTGAAGCTTTTGAGTAAGCAAAACTCTGTAAAAATGGCAATTTTGGTCACTGTGAGGGTTTAAAAAGTGGTTATTCAACATGAGGCATGATCCAATTAACATTTTGAATCATTTTTGGTACAGTCCAAAAAATCAATTTTCAGATGAAAAACGATGACTCCGGACCTGTCGAACGATCCCAAAATGGTCTATAATGATGAAATTTTAACATTTAATCTTTTGACTCTAAATTACTGTTGGATGTGAATTGTGACTTTGTCAACTAAAATAAGTGTGTTTAAAGTCATTTCTGTGCCTGAAACGGGTCAAAATTGAAGCTTTTGAGTAAGCAAAACTCTGTAAAAATGGCAATTTTGGTCACTGTGAGGGTTTAAAAAGTGGTTATTCAACATGAGGCATGATCCAATTGACATTCTGAATCATTTTTGGTACAGTCTAAAAAATCAATTTTCGGATGAAAAACGATGACTCCGGACCAGTCGAACGATCCCAAAATGGTCTATAATGATGAAATTTTAACATTTAATCTTTTGACTCTAAATGACTGTTGAATGTGAATTATGACACTGTCAACTAGAATAAGTGTGTTTAAAGTCATTTCTGTGCCTGAAACGGGTCAAAATGGAAGCTTTTGAGTAAGCAAAACTCTGTAAAAATGGCAATTTTGGTCACTGTGAGGGTTTAAAAAGTGGTTATTCAACATGAGGCATGATCCAATTGACATTTTGAATCATTTTTGGTACAGTCCAAAAAATCAATTTTCGGATGAAAAACGATGACTCCGGACCAGTCGAACGATCCCAAAATGGTCTATAATGATGAAATTTTAACATTTAATCTTTTGACTCTAAATTACTGATGGATGTGAATTATGACTTTGTCAACTAAAATAAGTGTGTTTAAAGTCATTTCTGTGCCTGAAACGGGTCAAAATTGAAGCTTTTGAGTAAGCAAAACTCTGTAAAAATGGCAATTTTGGTCACTGTGAGTGTTTAAAAAGTGGTTATTCAACATGAGGCATGATCCAATTGACATTTTGAATCATTTTTGGTACAGTCCAAAAAATCAATTTTCGGATGAAAAACGATGACTCCGGACCTGTCGAACGATCCCAAAATGGTCTATAATGATGAAATGTTAACATTTAATCTTTTGACTCTAAATGACTGTTGGATGTGAATTATGACTTTGTCAACTAGAATAAGTGTGTTTAAAGTCATTTCTGTGCCTGAAACGGGTCAAAATGGAAGCTTTTGAGTAAGCAAAACTCTGTAAAAATGGCAATTTTGGTCACTGTGAGGGTTTAAAAAGTGGTTATTCAACATGAGGCATGATCCAATTGACATTTTGAATCATTTTTGGTACAGTCCAAAAAATCAATTTTCGGATAAAAAACGATGACTCCGGACCAGTCGAACGATCCCAAAATTGTCTATAATGATGAAATTTTAACATTTAATCTTTTGACTCTAAATTACTGATGGATGTGAATTATGACTTTGTCAACTAAAATAAGTGTGTTTAAAGTCATTTCTGTGCCTGAAACGGGTCAAAATTGAAGCTTTTGAGTAAGCATGGCAATTTTGGTCACTGTGAGGGTTTAAAAAGTGGTTATTCAACATGAGGCATGATCCAATTGACATTTTGAATAATTTTTGGTACAGTCCCAAAAATCAATTTTCGGATGGAAAAACGATGACTCCGGACCTGTCGAACGATCCCAAAATGGTCTATAATGATGAAATTTTAACATTTAATCTTTTGACTCTAAATGACTGTTGGATGTGAATTATGACTTTTTCAACTAGAATAAGTGTGTTTAAAGTCATTTCTGTGCCTGAAACGGGTCAAAATTGAAGCTTTTGAGTAAGCAAAACTCTGTAAAAATGGCAATTTTGGTCACTGTGAGGGTTTAAAAAGTGGTTATTCAACATGAGGCATGATCCAATTGACATTTTGAATCATTTTTGGTACAGTCCAAAAAATCAATTTTCAGATGAAAAACGATGACTCCGGACCTGTCGAACGATCCCAAAATGGTCTATAATGATGAAATTTTAACATTTAATCTTTTGACTCTAAATTACTGTTGGATGTGAATTGTGACTTTGTCAACTAAAATAAGTGTGTTTAAAGTCATTTCTGTGCCTGAAACGGGTCAAAATTGAAGCTTTTGAGTAAGCAAAACTCTGTAAAAATGGCAATTTTGGTCACTGTGAGGGTTTAAAAAGTGGTTATTCAACATGAGGCATGATCCAATTGACATTTTGAATCATTTTCGGTACAGTCTAAAAAATCAATTTTCGGATGAAAAACGATGACTCCGGACCAGTCGAACGATCCCAAAATGGTCTATAATGATGAAATTTTAACATTTAATCTTTTGACTCTAAATGACTGTTGAATGTGAATTATGACACTGTCAACTAGAATAAGTGTGTTTAAAGTCATTTCTGTGCCTGAAACGGGTCAAAATGGAAGCTTTTGAGTAAGCAAAACTCTGTAAAAATGGCAATTTTGGTCACTGTGAGGGTTTAAAAAGTGGTTATTCAACATGAGGCATGATCCAATTGACATTTTGAATCATTTTTGATACAGTCCAAAAAATCAATTTTCGGATGAAAAACGATGACTCCGGACCAGTCGAACGATCCCAAAATGGTCTATAATGATGAAATTTTAACATTTAATCTTTTGACTCTAAATTACTGATGGATGTGAATTATGACTTTGTCAACTAAAATAAGTGTGTTTAAAGTCATTTCTGTGCCTGAAACGGGTCAAAATTGAAGCTTTTGAGTAAGCAAAACTCTGTAAAAATGGCAATTTTGGTCACTGTGAGTGTTTAAAAAGTGGTTATTCAACATGAGGCATGATCCAATTGACATTTTGAATCATTTTTGGTACAGTCCAAAAAATCAATTTTCGGATGAAAAACGATGACTCCGGACCTGTCGAACGATCCCAAAATGGTCTATAATGATGAAATGTTAACATTTAATCTTTTGACTCTAAATGACTGTTGGATGTGAATTATGACTTTGTCAACTAGAATAAGTGTGTTTAAAGTCATTTCTGTGCCTGAAACGGGTCAAAATGGAAGCTTTTGAGTAAGCAAAACTCTGTAAAAATGGCAATTTTGGTCACTGTGAGGGTTTAAAAAGTGGTTATTCAACATGAGGCATGATCCAATTGACATTTTGAATCATTTTTGGTACAGTCCAAAAAATCAATTTTCGGATAAAAAACGATGACTCCGGACCAGTCGAACGATCCCAAAATTGTCTATAATGATGAAATTTTAACATTTAATCTTTTGACTCTAAATTACTGATGGATGTGAATTATGACTTTGTCAACTAAAATAAGTGTGTTTAAAGTCATTTCTGTGCCTGAAACGGGTCAAAATTGAAGCTTTTGAGTAAGCATGGCAATTTTGGTCACTGTGAGGGTTTAAAAAGTGGTTATTCAACATGAGGCATGATCCAATTGACATTTTGAATAATTTTTGGTACAGTCCCAAAAATCAATTTTCGGATGGAAAAACGATGACTCCGGACCTGTCGAACGATCCCAAAATGGTCTATAATGATGAAATTTTAACATTTAATCTTTTGACTCTAAATGACTGTTGGATGTGAATTATGACTTTTTCAACTAGAATAAGTGTGTTTAAAGTCATTTCTGTGCCTGAAACGGGTCAAAATTGAAGCTTTTGAGTAAGCAAAACTCTGTAAAAATGGCAATTTTGGTCACTGTGAGGGTTTAAAAAGTGGTTATTCAACATGAGGCATGATCCAATTGACATTTTGAATCATTTTTGGTACAGTCCAAAAAATCAATTTTCAGATGAAAAACGATGACTCCGGACCTGTCGAACGATCCCAAAATGGTCTATAATGATGAAATTTTAACATTTAATCTTTTGACTCTAAATTACTGTTGGATGTGAATTGTGACTTTGTCAACTAAAATAAGTGTGTTTAAAGTCATTTCTGTGCCTGAAACGGGTCAAAATTGAAGCTTTTGAGTAAGCAAAACTCTGTAAAAATGGCAATTTTGGTCACTGTGAGGGTTTAAAAAGTGGTTATTCAACATGAGGCATGATCCAATTGACATTTTGAATCATTTTCGGTACAGTCTAAAAAATCAATTTTCGGATGAAAAACGATGACTCCGGACCAGTCGAACGATCCCAAAATGGTCTATAATGATGAAATTTTAACATTTAATCTTTTGACTCTAAATGACTGTTGAATGTGAATTATGACACTGTCAACTAGAATAAGTGTGTTTAAAGTCATTTCTGTGCCTGAAACGGGTCAAAATGGAAGCTTTTGAGTAAGCAAAACTCTGTAAAAATGGCAATTTTGTTTACTGTGAGGGTTTAAAAAGTGGTTATTCAACATGAGGCATGATCCAATTGACATTTTGAATCATTTTTGATACAGTCCAAAAAATCAATTTTCGGATGAAAAACGATGACTCCGGACCAGTCGAACGATCCCAAAATGGTCTATAATGATGAAATTTTAACATTTAATCTTTTGACTCTAAATTACTGATGGATGTGAATTATGACTTTGTCAACTAAAATAAGTGTGTTTAAAGTCATTTCTGTGCCTGAAACGGGTCAAAATTGAAGCTTTTGAGTAAGCAAAACTCTGTAAAAATGGCAATTTTGGTCACTGTGAGGGTTTAAAAAGTGGTTATTCAACATGAGGCATGATCCAATTGACATTTTGAATAATTTTTGGTACAGTCCCAAAAATCAATTTTCGGATGGAAAAACGATGACTCCGGACCTGTCGAACGATCCCAAAATGGTATTTAATGATGAAATTTTAACATTTAATCTTTTGACTCTAAATGACTGTTGGATGTGAATTATGACTTTGTCAACTAGAATAAGTGTGTTTAAAGTCATTTCTGTGCCTGAAACGGGTCAAAATGGAAGCTTTTGAGTAAGCAAAACTCTGTAAAAATGGCAATTTTGGTCACTGTGAGGGTTGAAAAGTGGTTATTCAACATGAGGCATGATCCAATTGACATTTTGAATCATTTTTGGTACAGTCCAAAAAATCAATTTTCGGATGAAAAACGATGACTCCGGACCTGTCGAACGATCCCAAAATGGTCTATAATGATGAAATTTTAACATTTAATCTTTTGACTCTAAATTACTGTTGGATGTGAATTGTGACTTTGTCAACTAAAATAAGTGTGTTTAAAGTCATTTTTGTGCCTGAAACGGGTCAAAATTGAAACTTTTGAGTAAGCAAAACTCTGTAAAAATGGCAATGTTGGTCACTGTGAGGGTTTAAAAAGTGGTTATTCAACATGAGGCATGATCCAATTGACATTTTGAATCATTTTTGGTACAGTCCAAAAAATCAATTTTCGGATGAAAAACGATGACTCCGGACCAGTCGAACGATCCCAAAATGGTCTATAATGATGAAATTTTAACATTTAATCTTTTGACTCTAAATGACTGTTGGATGTGAATTATGACTTTTTCAACTAGAATAAGTGTGTTTAAAGTCATTTCTGTGCCTGAAACGGGTCATAATTGAAGCTTTTGAGTAAGCAAAACTCTGTAAAAATGGCAATTTTGGTCACTGTGAGGGTTTAAAAAGTGGTTATTCAACATGAGGCATGATCCAAATGACATTTTGAATCATTTTTGGTACAGTCCAAAAAATCAATTTTCAGATGAAAAACGATGACTCCGGACCTGTCGAACGATCCCAAAATGGTCTATAATGATGAAATTTTAACATTTAATCTTTTGACTCTAAATTACTGTTGGATGTGAATTGTGACTTTGTCAACTAAAATAAGTGTGTTTAAAGTCATTTCTGTGCCTGAAACGGGTCAAAATTGAAGCTTTTGAGTAAGCAAAACTCTGTAAAAATGGCAATTTTGGTCACTGTGAGGGTTTAAAAAGTGGTTATTCAACATGAGGCATGATCCAATTGACATTTTGAATCATTTTTGGTACAGTCTAAAAAATCAATTTTCGGATGAAAAACGATGACTCCGGACCAGTCGAACGATCCCAAAATGGTCTATAATGATGAAATTTTAACATTTAATCTTTTGACTCTAAATGACTGTTAAATGTGAATTATGACACTGTCAACTAAAATAAGTGTGTTTAAAGTCATTTCTGTGCCTGAAACGGGTCAAAATTGAAGCTTTTGAGTAAGCAAAACTCTGTAAAAATGGCAATTTTGGTCACTGTGAGGGTTTAAAAAGTGGTTATTCAACATGAGGCATGATCCAATTGACATTTTGAATCATTTTTGGTACAGTCCAAAAAATCAATTTTCAGATGAAAAACGATGACTCCGGACCTGTCGAACGATCCCAAAATGGTCTATAATGATGAAATTTTAACATTTAATCTTTTGACTCTAAATGACTGTTGAATGTGAATTATGACTCTGTCAACTAGAATAAGTGTGTTTAAAGTAATTTCTGTGCCTGAAACGGGTCAAAATGGAAGCTTTTGAGTAAGCAAAACTCTGTAAAAATGGCAATTTTGGTCACTGTGAGGGTTTAAAAAGTGGTTATTCAACATGAGGCATGATCCAATTGACATTTTGAATCATTTTTGGTACAGTCCAAAAAATCAATTTTCGGATGAAAAACGATGACTCCGGACCTGCCGAACGATCCCAAAATGGTCTATAATGATGAAATTTTAACATTTAATCTTTTGACTCTAAATTACTGTTGGATGTGAATTGTGACTTTGTCAACTAGAATAAGTGTGTTTAAAGTCATTTTTGTGCCTGAAACGGGTCAAACTTGAAGCTTTTGAGTAAGCAAAACTCTGTAAAAATGGCAATTTTGGTCACTGTGAGGGTTTAAAAAGTGGTTATTCAACATGAGGCATGATCCAATTGACATTTTGAATCATTTTTGGTACAGTCCAAAAAATCAATTTTCGGATAAAAAACGATGACTCCGGACCAGTCGAACGATCCCAAAATGGTCTATAATGATGAAATTTTAACATTTAATCTTTTGACTCTAAATTACTGATGGATGTGAATTATGACTTTGTCAACTAAAATAAGTGTGTTTAAAGTCATTTCTGTGCCTGAAACGGGTCAAAATTGAAGCTTTTGAGTAAGCAAAACTCTGTAAAAATGGCAATTTTGGTCACTGTGAGGGTTTAAAAAGTGGTTATTCATCATGAGGCATGATCCAATTGACATTTTGAATCATTTTTAATACAGTCCAAAAAATCAATTTTCGGATGAAAAACGATGACTCCGGACCCGTCGAACGATCCCAAAATGGTCTATAATGATGAAATTTTAACATTTAATCTTTTGACTCTAAATTACTGTTGGATGTGAATTATGACTTTGTCAACTAGAATAAGTGTGTTTAAAGTCATTTCTGTGCCTGAAACGGGTCAAAATTGAAGCTTTTGAGTAAGCAAAACTCTGTAAAAATGGCAATTTCGGTCACTGTGAGGGTTTAAAAAGTGGTTATTCAACATGAGGCACGATCCAATTGACATTTTGAATCATTTTTGGTACAGTCCAAAAAATCAATTTTCGGATGAAAAACGATGACTCCGGACCTGTCGAACTATCCCAAAATGGTCAATATGGATGAAATTTCAACATTTAATCTTTTGACTCTAAATGACTGTTGGATGTGAATTATGACTTTTTCAACTAGAATAAGTGTGTTTAAAGTCATTTCTGTGCCTGAAACGGGTAAAAATGGAAGCTTTTGAGTAAGCAAAACTCTGTAAAAATGGCAATTTTGGTCACTGTGAGGGTTTAAAAAGTGGTTATTCAACATGAGGCATGATCCTATTGACATTTTGAATCATTTTTGGTACAGTCCAAAAAATCAATTTTCGGATGAAAAACGATGACTCCGGACCAGTCGAACGATCCCAAAATGGTCTATAATGATGAAATTTTAACATTTAATCTTTTGACTCTAAATGACTGTTGGATGTGAATTATGACTTTTTCAACTAGAATAAGTGTGTTTAAAGTCATTTCTGTGCCTGAAACGGGTCAAAATTGAAGCTTTTGAGTAAGCAAAACTCTGTAAAAATGGCAATTTTGGTCACTGTGAGGGTTTAAAAAGTGGTTATTCAACATGAGGCATGATCCAATTGACATTTTGAATAATTTTTGGTACAGTCCCAAAAATCAATTTTCGGATGGAAAAACGATGACTCCGGACCTGTCGAATGATCCCAAAATGGTCTATAATGATGAAATTTTAACATTTAATCTTTTGACTCTAAATGACTGTTGGATGTGAATTATGACTTTGTCAACTAGAATAAGTGTGTTTAAAGTCATTTCTGTGCCTGAAACGGGTAAAAATGGAAGCTTTTGAGTAAGCAAAACTCTGTAAAAATGGCAATTTTGGTCACTGTGAGGGTTTAAAAAGTGGTTATTCAACATGAGGCATGATCCAATTGACATTTTGAATCATTTTTGGTACAGTCCAAAAAATCAATTTTCGGATGAAAAACGATGACTCCGGACCTGTCGAACGATCCCAAAATGGTCTATAATGATGAAATTTTAACATTTAATCTTTTGACTCTAAATTACTGTTGGATGTGAATTGTGACTTTGTCAACTAAAATAAGTGTGTTTAAAGTCATTTTTGTGCCTGAAATGGGTCAAAATTGAAGCTTTTGAGTAAGCAAAACTCTGTAAAAATGGCAATTTTGGTCACTGTGAGGGTTTAAAAAGTGGTTATTCAACATGAGGCATGATCCAATTGACATTTTGAATCATTTTTGGTACAGTCCAAAAAATCAATTTTCGGATGAAAAACGATGACTCCGGACCAGTCGAACGATCCCAAAATGGTCTATAATGATGAAATTTTAACATTTAATCTTTTGACTCTAAATGACTGTTGGATGTGAATTATGACTTTTTCAACTAGAATAAGTGTGTTTAAAGTCATTTCTGTGCCTGAAACGGGTCAAAATTGAAGCTTTTGAGTAAGCAAAACTCTGTAAAAATGGCAATTTTGGTCACTGTGAGGGTTTAAAAAGTGGTTATTCAACATGAGGCATGATCCAATTAACATTTTGAATCATTTTTGGTACAGTCCAAAAAATCAATTTTCAGATGAAAAACGATGACTCCGGACCTGTCGAACGATCCCAAAATGGTCTATAATGATGAAATTTTAACATTTAATCTTTTGACTCTAAATTACTGTTGGATGTGAATTGTGACTTTGTCAACTAAAATAAGTGTGTTTAAAGTCATTTCTGTGCCTGAAACGGGTCAAAATTGAAGCTTTTGAGTAAGCAAAACTCTGTAAAAATGGCAATTTTGGTCACTGTGAGGGTTTAAAAAGTGGTTATTCAACATGAGGCATGATCCAATTGACATTCTGAATCATTTTTGGTACAGTCTAAAAAATCAATTTTCGGATGAAAAACGATGACTCCGGACCAGTCGAACGATCCCAAAATGGTCTATAATGATGAAATTTTAACATTTAATCTTTTGACTCTAAATGACTGTTGAATGTGAATTATGACACTGTCAACTAGAATAAGTGTGTTTAAAGTCATTTCTGTGCCTGAAACGGGTCAAAATGGAAGCTTTTGAGTAAGCAAAACTCTGTAAAAATGGCAATTTTGGTCACTGTGAGGGTTTAAAAAGTGGTTATTCAACATGAGGCATGATCCAATTGACATTTTGAATCATTTTTGGTACAGTCCAAAAAATCAATTTTCGGATGAAAAACGATGACTCCGGACCAGTCGAACGATCCCAAAATGGTCTATAATGATGAAATTTTAACATTTAATCTTTTGACTCTAAATTACTGATGGATGTGAATTATGACTTTGTCAACTAAAATAAGTGTGTTTAAAGTCATTTCTGTGCCTGAAACGGGTCAAAATTGAAGCTTTTGAGTAAGCAAAACTCTGTAAAAATGGCAATTTTGGTCACTGTGAGTGTTTAAAAAGTGGTTATTCAACATGAGGCATGATCCAATTGACATTTTGAATCATTTTTGGTACAGTCCAAAAAATCAATTTTCGGATGAAAAACGATGACTCCGGACCTGTCGAACGATCCCAAAATGGTCTATAATGATGAAATGTTAACATTTAATCTTTTGACTCTAAATGACTGTTGGATGTGAATTATGACTTTGTCAACTAGAATAAGTGTGTTTAAAGTCATTTCTGTGCCTGAAACGGGTCAAAATGGAAGCTTTTGAGTAAGCAAAACTCTGTAAAAATGGCAATTTTGGTCACTGTGAGGGTTTAAAAAGTGGTTATTCAACATGAGGCATGATCCAATTGACATTTTGAATCATTTTTGGTACAGTCCAAAAAATCAATTTTCGGATAAAAAACGATGACTCCGGACCAGTCGAACGATCCCAAAATTGTCTATAATGATGAAATTTTAACATTTAATCTTTTGACTCTAAATTACTGATGGATGTGAATTATGACTTTGTCAACTAAAATAAGTGTGTTTAAAGTCATTTCTGTGCCTGAAACGGGTCAAAATTGAAGCTTTTGAGTAAGCATGGCAATTTTGGTCACTGTGAGGGTTTAAAAAGTGGTTATTCAACATGAGGCATGATCCAATTGACATTTTGAATAATTTTTGGTACAGTCCCAAAAATCAATTTTCGGATGGAAAAACGATGACTCCGGACCTGTCGAACGATCCCAAAATGGTCTATAATGATGAAATTTTAACATTTAATCTTTTGACTCTAAATGACTGTTGGATGTGAATTATGACTTTTTCAACTAGAATAAGTGTGTTTAAAGTCATTTCTGTGCCTGAAACGGGTCAAAATTGAAGCTTTTGAGTAAGCAAAACTCTGTAAAAATGGCAATTTTGGTCACTGTGAGGGTTTAAAAAGTGGTTATTCAACATGAGGCATGATCCAATTGACATTTTGAATCATTTTTGGTACAGTCCAAAAAATCAATTTTCAGATGAAAAACGATGACTCCGGACCTGTCGAACGATCCCAAAATGGTCTATAATGATGAAATTTTAACATTTAATCTTTTGACTCTAAATTACTGTTGGATGTGAATTGTGACTTTGTCAACTAAAATAAGTGTGTTTAAAGTCATTTCTGTGCCTGAAACGGGTCAAAATTGAAGCTTTTGAGTAAGCAAAACTCTGTAAAAATGGCAATTTTGGTCACTGTGAGGGTTTAAAAAGTGGTTATTCAACATGAGGCATGATCCAATTGACATTTTGAATCATTTTCGGTACAGTCTAAAAAATCAATTTTCGGATGAAAAACGATGACTCCGGACCAGTCGAACGATCCCAAAATGGTCTATAATGATGAAATTTTAACATTTAATCTTTTGACTCTAAATGACTGTTGAATGTGAATTATGACACTGTCAACTAGAATAAGTGTGTTTAAAGTCATTTCTGTGCCTGAAACGGGTCAAAATGGAAGCTTTTGAGTAAGCAAAACTCTGTAAAAATGGCAATTTTGGTCACTGTGAGGGTTTAAAAAGTGGTTATTCAACATGAGGCATGATCCAATTGACATTTTGAATCATTTTTGATACAGTCCAAAAAATCAATTTTCGGATGAAAAACGATGACTCCGGACCAGTCGAACGATCCCAAAATGGTCTATAATGATGAAATTTTAACATTTAATCTTTTGACTCTAAATTACTGATGGATGTGAATTATGACTTTGTCAACTAAAATAAGTGTGTTTAAAGTCATTTCTGTGCCTGAAACGGGTCAAAATTGAAGCTTTTGAGTAAGCAAAACTCTGTAAAAATGGCAATTTTGGTCACTGTGAGTGTTTAAAAAGTGGTTATTCAACATGAGGCATGATCCAATTGACATTTTGAATCATTTTTGGTACAGTCCAAAAAATCAATTTTCGGATGAAAAACGATGACTCCGGACCTGTCGAACGATCCCAAAATGGTCTATAATGATGAAATGTTAACATTTAATCTTTTGACTCTAAATGACTGTTGGATGTGAATTATGACTTTGTCAACTAGAATAAGTGTGTTTAAAGTCATTTCTGTGCCTGAAACGGGTCAAAATGGAAGCTTTTGAGTAAGCAAAACTCTGTAAAAATGGCAATTTTGGTCACTGTGAGGGTTTAAAAAGTGGTTATTCAACATGAGGCATGATCCAATTGACATTTTGAATCATTTTTGGTACAGTCCAAAAAATCAATTTTCGGATAAAAAACGATGACTCCGGACCAGTCGAACGATCCCAAAATTGTCTATAATGATGAAATTTTAACATTTAATCTTTTGACTCTAAATTACTGATGGATGTGAATTATGACTTTGTCAACTAAAATAAGTGTGTTTAAAGTCATTTCTGTGCCTGAAACGGGTCAAAATTGAAGCTTTTGAGTAAGCATGGCAATTTTGGTCACTGTGAGGGTTTAAAAAGTGGTTATTCAACATGAGGCATGATCCAATTGACATTTTGAATAATTTTTGGTACAGTCCCAAAAATCAATTTTCGGATGGAAAAACGATGACTCCGGACCTGTCGAACGATCCCAAAATGGTCTATAATGATGAAATTTTAACATTTAATCTTTTGACTCTAAATGACTGTTGGATGTGAATTATGACTTTTTCAACTAGAATAAGTGTGTTTAAAGTCATTTCTGTGCCTGAAACGGGTCAAAATTGAAGCTTTTGAGTAAGCAAAACTCTGTAAAAATGGCAATTTTGGTCACTGTGAGGGTTTAAAAAGTGGTTATTCAACATGAGGCATGATCCAATTGACATTTTGAATCATTTTTGGTACAGTCCAAAAAATCAATTTTCAGATGAAAAACGATGACTCCGGACCTGTCGAACGATCCCAAAATGGTCTATAATGATGAAATTTTAACATTTAATCTTTTGACTCTAAATTACTGTTGGATGTGAATTGTGACTTTGTCAACTAAAATAAGTGTGTTTAAAGTCATTTCTGTGCCTGAAACGGGTCAAAATTGAAGCTTTTGAGTAAGCAAAACTCTGTAAAAATGGCAATTTTGGTCACTGTGAGGGTTTAAAAAGTGGTTATTCAACATGAGGCATGATCCAATTGACATTTTGAATCATTTTCGGTACAGTCTAAAAAATCAATTTTCGGATGAAAAACGATGACTCCGGACCAGTCGAACGATCCCAAAATGGTCTATAATGATGAAATTTTAACATTTAATCTTTTGACTCTAAATGACTGTTGAATGTGAATTATGACACTGTCAACTAGAATAAGTGTGTTTAAAGTCATTTCTGTGCCTGAAACGGGTCAAAATGGAAGCTTTTGAGTAAGCAAAACTCTGTAAAAATGGCAATTTTGTTTACTGTGAGGGTTTAAAAAGTGGTTATTCAACATGAGGCATGATCCAATTGACATTTTGAATCATTTTTGATACAGTCCAAAAAATCAATTTTCGGATGAAAAACGATGACTCCGGACCAGTCGAACGATCCCAAAATGGTCTATAATGATGAAATTTTAACATTTAATCTTTTGACTCTAAATTACTGATGGATGTGAATTATGACTTTGTCAACTAAAATAAGTGTGTTTAAAGTCATTTCTGTGCCTGAAACGGGTCAAAATTGAAGCTTTTGAGTAAGCAAAACTCTGTAAAAATGGCAATTTTGGTCACTGTGAGGGTTTAAAAAGTGGTTATTCAACATGAGGCATGATCCAATTGACATTTTGAATAATTTTTGGTACAGTCCCAAAAATCAATTTTCGGATGGAAAAACGATGACTCCGGACCTGTCGAACGATCCCAAAATGGTATTTAATGATGAAATTTTAACATTTAATCTTTTGACTCTAAATGACTGTTGGATGTGAATTATGACTTTGTCAACTAGAATAAGTGTGTTTAAAGTCATTTCTGTGCCTGAAACGGGTCAAAATGGAAGCTTTTGAGTAAGCAAAACTCTGTAAAAATGGCAATTTTGGTCACTGTGAGGGTTGAAAAGTGGTTATTCAACATGAGGCATGATCCAATTGACATTTTGAATCATTTTTGGTACAGTCCAAAAAATCAATTTTCGGATGAAAAACGATGACTCCGGACCTGTCGAACGATCCCAAAATGGTCTATAATGATGAAATTTTAACATTTAATCTTTTGACTCTAAATTACTGTTGGATGTGAATTGTGACTTTGTCAACTAAAATAAGTGTGTTTAAAGTCATTTTTGTGCCTGAAACGGGTCAAAATTGAAACTTTTGAGTAAGCAAAACTCTGTAAAAATGGCAATGGTGGTCACTGTGAGGGTTTAAAAAGTGGTTATTCAACATGAGGCATGATCCAATTGACATTTTGAATCATTTTTGGTACAGTCCAAAAAATCAATTTTCGGATGAAAAACGATGACTCCGGACCAGTCGAACGATCCCAAAATGGTCTATAATGATGAAATTTTAACATTTAATCTTTTGACTCTAAATGACTGTTGGATGTGAATTATGACTTTTTCAACTAGAATAAGTGTGTTTAAAGTCATTTCTGTGCCTGAAACGGGTCATAATTGAAGCTTTTGAGTAAGCAAAACTCTGTAAAAATGGCAATTTTGGTCACTGTGAGGGTTTAAAAAGTGGTTATTCAACATGAGGCATGATCCAAATGACATTTTGAATCATTTTTGGTACAGTCCAAAAAATCAATTTTCAGATGAAAAACGATGACTCCGGACCTGTCGAACGATCCCAAAATGGTCTATAATGATGAAATTTTAACATTTAATCTTTTGACTCTAAATTACTGTTGGATGTGAATTGTGACTTTGTCAACTAAAATAAGTGTGTTTAAAGTCATTTCTGTGCCTGAAACGGGTCAAAATTGAAGCTTTTGAGTAAGCAAAACTCTGTAAAAATGGCAATTTTGGTCACTGTGAGGGTTTAAAAAGTGGTTATTCAACATGAGGCATGATCCAATTGACATTTTGAATCATTTTTGGTACAGTCTAAAAAATCAATTTTCGGATGAAAAACGATGACTCCGGACCAGTCGAACGATCCCAAAATGGTCTATAATGATGAAATTTTAACATTTAATCTTTTGACTCTAAATGACTGTTAAATGTGAATTATGACACTGTCAACTAAAATAAGTGTGTTTAAAGTCATTTCTGTGCCTGAAACGGGTCAAAATTGAAGCTTTTGAGTAAGCAAAACTCTGTAAAAATGGCAATTTTGGTCACTGTGAGGGTTTAAAAAGTGGTTATTCAACATGAGGCATGATCCAATTGACATTTTGAATCATTTTTGGTACAGTCCAAAAAATCAATTTTCAGATGAAAAACGATGACTCCGGACCTGTCGAACGATCCCAAAATGGTCTATAATGATGAAATTTTAACATTTAATCTTTTGACTCTAAATGACTGTTGAATGTGAATTATGACTCTGTCAACTAGAATAAGTGTGTTTAAAGTAATTTCTGTGCCTGAAACGGGTCAAAATGGAAGCTTTTGAGTAAGCAAAACTCTGTAAAAATGGCAATTTTGGTCACTGTGAGGGTTTAAAAAGTGGTTATTCAACATGAGGCATGATCCAATTGACATTTTGAATCATTTTTGGTACAGTCCAAAAAATCAATTTTCGGATGAAAAACGATGACTCCGGACCTGCCGAACGATCCCAAAATGGTCTATAATGATGAAATTTTAACATTTAATCTTTTGACTCTAAATTACTGTTGGATGTGAATTGTGACTTTGTCAACTAGAATAAGTGTGTTTAAAGTCATTTTTGTGCCTGAAACGGGTCAAACTTGAAGCTTTTGAGTAAGCAAAACTCTGTAAAAATGGCAATTTTGGTCACTGTGAGGGTTTAAAAAGTGGTTATTCAACATGAGGCATGATCCAATTGACATTTTGAATCATTTTTGGTACAGTCCAAAAAATCAATTTTCGGATAAAAAACGATGACTCCGGACCAGTCGAACGATCCCAAAATGGTCTATAATGATGAAATTTTAACATTTAATCTTTTGACTCTAAATTACTGATGGATGTGAATTATGACTTTGTCAACTAAAATAAGTGTGTTTAAAGTCATTTCTGTGCCTGAAACGGGTCAAAATTGAAGCTTTTGAGTAAGCAAAACTCTGTAAAAATGGCAATTTTGGTCACTGTGAGGGTTTAAAAAGTGGTTATTCATCATGAGGCATGATCCAATTGACATTTTGAATCATTTTTAATACAGTCCAAAAAATCAATTTTCGGATGAAAAACGATGACTCCGGACCCGTCGAACGATCCCAAAATGGTCTATAATGATGAAATTTTAACATTTAATCTTTTGACTCTAAATTACTGTTGGATGTGAATTATGACTTTGTCAACTAGAATAAGTGTGTTTAAAGTCATTTCTGTGCCTGAAACGGGTCAAAATTGAAGCTTTTGAGTAAGCAAAACTCTGTAAAAATGGCAATTTCGGTCACTGTGAGGGTTTAAAAAGTGGTTATTCAACATGAGGCACGATCCAATTGACATTTTGAATCATTTTTGGTACAGTCCAAAAAATCAATTTTCGGATGAAAAACGATGACTCCGGACCTGTCGAACTATCCCAAAATGGTCAATATGGATGAAATTTCAACATTTAATCTTTTGACTCTAAATGACTGTTGGATGTGAATTATGACTTTTTCAACTAGAATAAGTGTGTTTAAAGTCATTTCTGTGCCTGAAACGGGTAAAAATGGAAGCTTTTGAGTAAGCAAAACTCTGTAAAAATGGCAATTTTGGTCACTGTGAGGGTTTAAAAAGTGGTTATTCAACATGAGGCATGATCCTATTGACATTTTGAATCATTTTTGGTACAGTCCAAAAAATCAATTTTCGGATGAAAAACGATGACTCCGGACCAGTCGAACGATCCCAAAATGGTCTATAATGATGAAATTTTAACATTTAATCTTTTGACTCTAAATGACTGTTGGATGTGAATTATGACTTTTTCAACTAGAATAAGTGTGTTTAAAGTCATTTCTGTGCCTGAAACGGGTCAAAATTGAAGCTTTTGAGTAAGCAAAACTCTGTAAAAATGGCAATTTTGGTCACTGTGAGGGTTTAAAAAGTGGTTATTCAACATGAGGCATGATCCAATTGACATTTTGAATAATTTTTGGTACAGTCCCAAAAATCAATTTTCGGATGGAAAAACGATGACTCCGGACCTGTCGAACGATCCCAAAATGGTATTTAATGATGAAATTTTAACATTTAATCTTTTGACTCTAAATGACTGTTGGATGTGAATTATGACTTTGTCAACTAGAATAAGTGTGTTTAAAGTCATTTCTGTGCCTGAAACGGGTCAAAATGGAAGCTTTTGAGTAAGCAAAACTCTGTAAAAATGGCAATTTTGGTCACTGTGAGGGTTGAAAAGTGGTTATTCAACATGAGGCATGATCCAATTGACATTTTGAATCATTTTTGGTACAGTCCAAAAAATCAATTTTCGGATGAAAAACGATGACTCCGGACCTGTCGAACGATCCCAAAATGGTCTATAATGATGAAATTTTAACATTTAATCTTTTGACTCTAAATTACTGTTGGATGTGAATTGTGACTTTGTCAACTAAAATAAGTGTATTTAAAGTCATTTTTGTGCCTGAAACGGGTCAAAATTGAAACTTTTGAGTAAGCAAAACTCTGTAAAAATGGCAATGTTGGTCACTGTGAGGGTTTAAAAAGTGGTTATTCAACATGAGGCATGATCCAATTGACATTTTGAATCATTTTTGGTACAGTCCAAAAAATCAATTTTCGGATGAAAAACGATGACTCCGGACCAGTCGAACGATCCCAAAATGGTCTATAATGATGAAATTTTAACATTTAATCTTTTGACTCTAAATGACTGTTGGATGTGAATTATGACTTTTTCAACTAGAATAAGTGTGTTTAAAGTCATTTCTGTGCCTGAAACGGGTCATAATTGAAGCTTTTGAGTAAGCGAAACTCTGTAAAAATGGCAATTTTGGTCACTGTGAGGGTTTAAAAAGTGGTTATTCAACATGAGGCATGATCCAAATGACATTTTGAATCATTTTTGGTACAGTCCAAAAAATCAATTTTCAGATGAAAAACGATGACTCCGGACCTGTCGAACGATCCCAAAATGGTCTATAATGATGAAATTTTAACATTTAATCTTTTGACTCTAAATTACTGTTGGATGTGAATTGTGACTTTGTCAACTAAAATAAGTGTGTTTAAAGTCATTTCTGTGCCTGAAACGGGTCAAAATTGAAGCTTTTGAGTAAGCAAAACTCTGTAAAAATGGCAATTTTGGTCACTGTGAGGGTTTAAAAAGTGGTTATTCAACATGAGGCATGATCCAATTGACATTTTGAATCATTTTTGGTACAGTCTAAAAAATCAATTTTCGGATGAAAAACGATGACTCCGGACCAGTCGAACGATCCCAAAATGGTCTATAATGATGAAATTTTAACATTTAATCTTTTGACTCTAAATGACTGTTAAATGTGAATTATGACACTGTCAACTAAAATAAGTGTGTTTAAAGTCATTTCTGTGCCTGAAACGGGTCAAAATTGAAGCTTTTGAGTAAGCAAAACTCTGTAAAAATGGCAATTTTGGTCACTGTGAGGGTTTAAAAAGTGGTTATTCAACATGAGGCATGATCCAATTGACATTTTGAATCATTTTTGGTACAGTCCAAAAAATCAATTTTCAGATGAAAAACGATGACTCCGGACCTGTCGAACGATCCCAAAATGGTCTATAATGATGAAATTTTAACATTTAATCTTTTGACTCTAAATGACTGTTGAATGTGAATTATGACTCTGTCAACTAGAATAAGTGTGTTTAAAGTAATTTCTGTGCCTGAAACGGGTCAAAATGGAAGCTTTTGAGTAAGCAAAACTCTGTAAAAATGGCAATTTTGGTCACTGTGAGGGTTTAAAAAGTGGTTATTCAACATGAGGCATGATCCAATTGACATTTTGAATCATTTTTGGTACAGTCCAAAAAATCAATTTTCGGATGAAAAACGATGACTCCGGACCTGCCGAACGATCCCAAAATGGTCTATAATGATGAAATTTTAACATTTAATCTTTTGACTCTAAATTACTGTTGGATGTGAATTGTGACTTTGTCAACTAGAATAAGTGTGTTTAAAGTCATTTTTGTGCCTGAAACGGGTCAAACTTGAAGCTTTTGAGTAAGCAAAACTCTGTAAAAATGGCAATTTTGGTCACTGTGAGGGTTTAAAAAGTGGTTATTCAACATGAGGCATGATCCAATTGACATTTTGAATCATTTTTGGTACAGTCCAAAAAATCAATTTTCGGATAAAAAACGATGACTCCGGACCAGTCGAACGATCCCAAAATGGTCTATAATGATGAAATTTTAACATTTAATCTTTTGACTCTAAATTACTGATGGATGTGAATTATGACTTTGTCAACTAAAATAAGTGTGTTTAAAGTCATTTCTGTGCCTGAAACGGGTCAAAATTGAAGCTTTTGAGTAAGCAAAACTCTGTAAAAATGGCAATTTTGGTCACTGTGAGGGTTTAAAAAGTGGTTATTCATCATGAGGCATGATCCAATTGACATTTTGAATCATTTTTAATACAGTCCAAAAAATCAATTTTCGGATGAAAAACGATGACTCCGGACCCGTCGAACGATCCCAAAATGGTCTATAATGATGAAATTTTAACATTTAATCTTTTGACTCTAAATGACTGTTGGATGTGAATTATGACTTTGTCAACTAGAATAAGTGTGTTTAAAGTCATTTCTGTGCCTGAAACGGGTCAAAATTGAAGCTTTTGAGTAAGCAAAACTCTGTAAAAATGGCAATTTCGGTCACTGTGAGGGTTTAAAAAGTGGTTATTCAACATGAGGCACGATCCAATTGACATTTTGAATCATTTTTGGTACAGTCCAAAAAATCAATTTTCGGATGAAAAACGATGACTCCGGACCTGTCGAACGATCCCAAAATGGTCAATATGGATGAAATTTCAACATTTAATCTTTTGACTCTAAATGACTGTTGGATGTGAATTATGACTTTTTCAACTAGAATAAGTGTGTTTAAAGTCATTTCTGTGCCTGAAACGGGTAAAAATGGAAGCTTTTGAGTAAGCAAAACTCTGTAAAAATGGCAATTTTGGTCACTGTGAGGGTTTAAAAAGTGGTTATTCAACATGAGGCATGATCCAATTGACATTTTGAATCATTTTTGGTACAGTCCAAAAAATCAATTTTCGGATGAAAAACGATGACTCCGGACCTGTCGAACGATCCCAAAATGGTCTATAATGATGAAATTTTAACATTTAATCTTTTGACTCTAAATTACTGTTGGATGTGAATTGTGACTTTGTCAACTAAAATAAGTGTGTTTAAAGTCATTTCTGTGCCTGAAATGGGTCAAAATTGAAGCTTTTGAGTAAGCAAAACTCTGTAAAAATGGCAATTTTGGTCACTGTGAGGGTTTAAAAAGTGGTTATTCAACATGAGGCATGATCCAATTGACATTTTGAATCATTTTTGGTACAGTCCAAAAAATCAATTTTCGGATGAAAAACGATGACTCCGGACCAGTCGAACGATCCCAAAATGGTCTATAATGATGAAATTTTAACATTTAATCTTTTGACTCTAAATGACTGTTGGATGTGAATTATGACTTTTTCAACTAGAATAAGTGTGTTTAAAGTCATTTCTGTGCCTGAAACGGGTCAAAATTGAAGCTTTTGAGTAAGCAAAACTCTGTAAAAATGGCAATTTTGGTCACTGTGAGGGTTTAAAAAGTGGTTATTCAACATGAGGCATGATCCAATTAACATTTTGAATCATTTTTGGTACAGTCCAAAAAATCAATTTTCAGATGAAAAACGATGACTCCGGACCTGTCGAACGATCCCAAAATGGTCTATAATGATGAAATTTTAACATTTAATCTTTTGACTCTAAATTACTGTTGGATGTGAATTGTGACTTTGTCAACTAAAATAAGTGTGTTTAAAGTCATTTCTGTGCCTGAAACGGGTCAAAATTGAAGCTTTTGAGTAAGCAAAACTCTGTAAAAATGGCAATTTTGGTCACTGTGAGGGTTTAAAAAGTGGTTATTCAACATGAGGCATGATCCAATTGACATTCTGAATCATTTTTGGTACAGTCTAAAAAATCAATTTTCGGATGAAAAACGATGACTCCGGACCAGTCGAACGATCCCAAAATGGTCTATAATGATGAAATTTTAACATTTAATCTTTTGACTCTAAATGACTGTTGAATGTGAATTATGACACTGTCAACTAGAATAAGTGTGTTTAAAGTCATTTCTGTGCCTGAAACGGGTCAAAATGGAAGCTTTTGAGTAAGCAAAACTCTGTAAAAATGGCAATTTTGGTCACTGTGAGGGTTTAAAAAGTGGTTATTCAACATGAGGCATGATCCAATTGACATTTTGAATCATTTTTGGTACAGTCCAAAAAATCAATTTTCGGATGAAAAACGATGACTCCGGACCAGTCGAACGATCCCAAAATGGTCTATAATGATGAAATTTTAACATTTAATCTTTTGACTCTAAATTACTGATGGATGTGAATTATGACTTTGTCAACTAAAATAAGTGTGTTTAAAGTCATTTCTGTGCCTGAAACGGGTCAAAATTGAAGCTTTTGAGTAAGCAAAACTCTGTAAAAATGGCAATTTTGGTCACTGTGAGTGTTTAAAAAGTGGTTATTCAACATGAGGCATGATCCAATTGACATTTTGAATCATTTTTGGTACAGTCCAAAAAATCAATTTTCGGATGAAAAACGATGACTCCGGACCTGTCGAACGATCCCAAAATGGTCTATAATGATGAAATGTTAACATTTAATCTTTTGACTCTAAATGACTGTTGGATGTGAATTATGACTTTGTCAACTAGAATAAGTGTGTTTAAAGTCATTTCTGTGCCTGAAACGGGTCAAAATGGAAGCTTTTGAGTAAGCAAAACTCTGTAAAAATGGCAATTTTGGTCACTGTGAGGGTTTAAAAAGTGGTTATTCAACATGAGGCATGATCCAATTGACATTTTGAATCATTTTTGGTACAGTCCAAAAAATCAATTTTCGGATAAAAAACGATGACTCCGGACCAGTCGAACGATCCCAAAATTGTCTATAATGATGAAATTTTAACATTTAATCTTTTGACTCTAAATTACTGATGGATGTGAATTATGACTTTGTCAACTAAAATAAGTGTGTTTAAAGTCATTTCTGTGCCTGAAACGGGTCAAAATTGAAGCTTTTGAGTAAGCATTGCAATTTTGGTCACTGTGAGGGTTTAAAAAGTGGTTATTCAACATGAGGCATGATCCAATTGACATTTTGAATAATTTTTGGTACAGTCCCAAAAATCAATTTTCGGATGGAAAAACGATGACTCCGGACCTGTCGAACGATCCCAAAATGGTCTATAATGATGAAATTTTAACATTTAATCTTTTGACTCTAAATGACTGTTGGATGTGAATTATGACTTTTTCAACTAGAATAAGTGTGTTTAAAGTCATTTCTGTGCCTGAAACGGGTCAAAATTGAAGCTTTTGAGTAAGCAAAACTCTGTAAAAATGGCAATTTTGGTCACTGTGAGGGTTTAAAAAGTGGTTATTCAACATGAGGCATGATCCAATTGACATTTTGAATCATTTTCGGTACAGTCTAAAAAATCAATTTTCGGATGAAAAACGATGACTCCGGACCAGTCGAACGATCCCAAAATGGTCTATAATGATGAAATTTTAACATTTAATCTTTTGACTCTAAATGACTGTTGAATGTGAATTATGACACTGTCAACTAGAATAAGTGTGTTTAAAGTCATTTCTGTGCCTGAAACGGGTCAAAATGGAAGCTTTTGAGTAAGCAAAACTCTGTAAAAATGGCAATTTTGGTCACTGTGAGGGTTTAAAAAGTGGTTATTCAACATGAGGCATGATCCAATTGACATTTTGAATCATTTTTGATACAGTCCAAAAAATCAATTTTCGGATGAAAAACGATGACTCCGGACCAGTCGAACGATCCCAAAATGGTCTATAATGATGAAATTTTAACATTTAATCTTTTGACTCTAAATTACTGATGGATGTGAATTATGACTTTGTCAACTAAAATAAGTGTGTTTAAAGTCATTTCTGTGCCTGAAACGGGTCAAAATTGAAGCTTTTGAGTAAGCAAAACTCTGTAAAAATGGCAATTTTGGTCACTGTGAGGGTTTAAAAAGTGGTTATTCAACATGAGGCATGATCCAATTGACATTTTGAATAATTTTTGGTACAGTCCCAAAAATCAATTTTCGGATGGAAAAACGATGACTCCGGACCTGTCGAACGATCCCAAAATGGTATTTAATGATGAAATTTTAACATTTAATCTTTTGACTCTAAATGACTGTTGGATGTGAATTATGACTTTGTCAACTAGAATAAGTGTGTTTAAAGTCATTTCTGTGCCTGAAACGGGTCAAAATGGAAGCTTTTGAGTAAGCAAAACTCTGTAAAAATGGCAATTTTGGTCACTGTGAGGGTTGAAAAGTGGTTATTCAACATGAGGCATGATCCAATTGACATTTTGAATCATTTTTGGTACAGTCCAAAAAATCAATTTTCGGATGAAAAACGATGACTCCGGACCTGTCGAACGATCCCAAAATGGTCTATAATGATGAAATTTTAACATTTAATCTTTTGACTCTAAATTACTGTTGGATGTGAATTGTGACTTTGTCAACTAAAATAAGTGTGTTTAAAGTCATTTTTGTGCCTGAAACGGGTCAAAATTGAAACTTTTGAGTAAGCAAAACTCTGTAAAAATGGCAATGTTGGTCACTGTGAGGGTTTAAAAAGTGGTTATTCAACATGAGGCATGATCCAATTGACATTTTGAATCATTTTTGGTACAGTCCAAAAAATCAATTTTCGGATGAAAAACGATGACTCCGGACCAGTCGAACGATCCCAAAATGGTCTATAATGATGAAATTTTAACATTTAATCTTTTGACTCTAAATGACTGTTGGATGTGAATTATGACTTTTTCAACTAGAATAAGTGTGTTTAAAGTCATTTCTGTGCCTGAAACGGGTCATAATTGAAGCTTTTGAGTAAGCAAAACTCTGTAAAAATGGCAATTTTGGTCACTGTGAGGGTTTAAAAAGTGGTTATTCAACATGAGGCATGATCCAAATGACATTTTGAATCATTTTTGGTACAGTCCAAAAAATCAATTTTCAGATGAAAAACGATGACTCCGGACCTGTCGAACGATCCCAAAATGGTCTATAATGATGAAATTTTAACATTTAATCTTTTGACTCTAAATTACTGTTGGATGTGAATTGTGACTTTGTCAACTAAAATAAGTGTGTTTAAAGTCATTTCTGTGCCTGAAACGGGTCAAAATTGAAGCTTTTGAGTAAGCAAAACTCTGTAAAAATGGCAATTTTGGTCACTGTGAGGGTTTAAAAAGTGGTTATTCAACATGAGGCATGATCCAATTGACATTTTGAATCATTTTTGGTACAGTCTAAAAAATCAATTTTCGGATGAAAAACGATGACTCCGGACCAGTCGAACGATCCCAAAATGGTCTATAATGATGAAATTTTAACATTTAATCTTTTGACTCTAAATGACTGTTAAATGTGAATTATGACACTGTCAACTAAAATAAGTGTGTTTAAAGTCATTTCTGTGCCTGAAACGGGTCAAAATTGAAGCTTTTGAGTAAGCAAAACTCTGTAAAAATGGCAATTTTGGTCACTGTGAGGGTTTAAAAAGTGGTTATTCAACATGAGGCATGATCCAATTGACATTTTGAATCATTTTTGGTACAGTCCAAAAAATCAATTTTCGGATGAAAAACGATGACTCCGGACCTGTCGAACGATCCCAAAATGGTCAATATGGATGAAATTTCAACATTTAATCTTTTGACTCTAAATGACTGTTGGATGTGAATTATGACTTTTTCAACTAGAATAAGTGTGTTTAAAGTCATTTCTGTGCCTGAAACGGGTCAAAATTGAAGCTTTTGAGTAAGCAAAACTCTGTAAAAATGGCAATTTTGGTCACTGTGAGGGTTTAAAAAGTGGTTATTCAACATGAGGCATGATCCAATTGACATTTTGAATCATTTTTGGTACAGTCCAAAAAATCAATTTGCAGATGAAAAACGATGACTCCGGACCTGTCGAACGATCCCAAAATGGTCTATAATGATGAAATTTTAACATTTAATCTTTTGACTCTAAATTACTGTTGGATGTGAATTGTGACTTTGTCAACTAAAATAAGTGTGTTTAAAGTCATTTCTGTGCCTGAAACAGGTCAAAATTGAAGCTTTTGAGTAAGCAAAACTCTGTAAAAATGGCAATTTTGGTCACTGTGAGGGTTTAAAAAGTGGTTATTCAACATGATCCAATTAACATTTTGAATCATTTTTGGTACAGTCCAAAAAATCAATTTTCGGATGAAAAACGATGACTCCGGACCTGTCGAACGATCCCAAAATGGTCCATAATGATGAAATTTTAACATTTAATCTTTTGACTCTAAATTACTGTTGGATGTGAATTGTGACTTTTTCAACTAAAGTAAGTGTGTTTAAAGTCATTTTTGTGCCTGAAACGGGTCAAAATTGAAGCTTTTGAGTAAGCAAAACTCTGTAAAAATGGCAATTTTGGTCACTGTGAGGGTTTAAAAAGTGGTTATTCAACATGAGGCATGATCCAACTGACATTTTGAATCATTTTTGGTACAGTCCAAAAAATCAATTTTCGGATGAAAAACGATGACTCCGGACCAGTCGAACGATCCCAAAATGGTCTATAATGATGAAATTTTAACATTTAATCTTTTGACTCTAAATTACTGTTGGATGTGAATTGTGACTTTGTCAACTAAAATAAGTGTGTTTAAAGTCATTTCTGTGCCTGAAACGGGTCAAAATTGAAGCTTTTGAGTAAGCAAAACTCTGTAAAAATGGCAATTTTGGTCACTGTGAGGGTTTAAAAAGTGGTTATTCAACATGAGGCATGATCCAATTAACATTTTGAATCATTTTTGGTACAGTCCAAAAAATCAATTTTCGGGTGAAAAACGATGACTCCGGACCAGTCGAACGATCCCAAAATGGTCTATAATGATGAAATTTTAACATTTAATCTTTTGACACTAAATTACTGATGGATGTGAATTATGACTTTGTCAACTAAAATAAGTGTGTTTAAAGTCATTTCTGTGCCTGAAACTGGTCAAAATTGAAGCTTTTGAGTAAGCAAAACTCTGTAAAAATGGCAATTTTGGTCACTGTGAGGGTTTAAAAAGTGGTTATTCAACATGAGGCATGATCCAATTGACATTTTGAATCATTTTTGGTACAGTCTAAAAAATCAATTTTCGGATGAAAAACGATGACTCCGGACCAGTCGAACGATCCCAAAATGGTCTATAATGATGAAATTTTAACATTTAATCTTTTGACTCTAAATGACTGTTGAATGTGAATTATGACTCTGTCAACTAGAATAAGTGTGTTTAAAGTCATTTCTGTGCCTGAAACGGGTCAAAATGGAAGCTTTTGAGTAAGCAAAACTCTGTAAAAATGGCAATTTTGGTCACTGTGAGGGTTTAAAAAGTGGTTATTCAACATGAGGCATGATCCAATTGACATTTTGAATCATTTTTGGTACAGTCCAAAAAATCAATTTTCGGATGAAAAACGATGACTCCGGACCAGTCGAACGATCCCAAAATGGTCTATAATGATGAAATTTTAACATTTAATCTTTTGACTCTAAATTACTGATGGATGTGAATTATGACTTTGTCAACTAAAATAAGTGCGTTTAAAGTCATTTCTGTGCCTGAAACGGGTCAAAATTGAAGCTTTTGAGTAAGCAAATCTCTGTAAAAATGGCAATTTTGGTCACTGTGAGGGTTTAAAAAGTGGTTATTCATCATGAGGCATGATCCAATTGACATTTTGAATCATTTTTAATACAGTCCAAAAAATCAATTTTCGGATGAAAAACGATGACTCCGGACCTGTCGAACGATCCCAAAATGGTCTATAATGATGAAATTTTAACATTTAATCTTTTGACTCTAAATGACTGTTGGATGTGCATTATGACTTTGTCAACTAGAATAAGTGTGTTTAAAGTCATTTCTGTGCCTGAAACGGGTCAAAATGGAAGCTTTTGAGTAAGCAAAACTCTGTAAAAATGGCAATTTTGGTCACTGTGAGGGTTTAAAAAGTGGTTATTCAACATGAGGCACGATCCAATTGACATTTTGAATCATTTTTGGTACAGTCCGAAAAATCAATTTTCGGATGAAAAACGATGACTCCGGACCCGTCGAACGATCCCAAAATGGTCTATAATGATGAAATTTTAACATTTAATCTTTTGACTCTAAATGACTGTTGGATGTGAATTATGACTTTGTCAACTAGAATAAGTGTGTTTAAAGTCATTTCTGTGCCTGAAACGGGTCAAAATTGAAGCTTTTGAGTAAGCAAAACTCTGTAAAAATGGCAATTTCGGTCACTGTGAGGGTTTAAAAAGTGGTTATTCAACATGAGGCACGATCCAATTGACATTTTGAATCATTTTTGGTACAGTCCAAAAAATCAATTTTCGGATGAAAAACGATGACTCCGGACCTGTCGAACGATCCCAAAATGGTCAATATGGATGAAATTTCAACATTTAATCTTTTGACTCTAAATGACTGTTGGATGTGAATTATGACTTTTTCAACTAGAATAAGTGTGTTTAAAGTCATTTCTGTGCCTGAAACGGGTCAAAATTGAAGCTTTTGAGTAAGCAAAACTCTGTAAAAATGGCAATTTTGGTCACTGTGAGGGTTTAAAAAGTGGTTATTCAACATGAGGCATGATCCAATTGACATTTTGAATCATTTTTGGTACAGTCCAAAAAATCAATTTTCAGATGAAAAACGATGACTCCGGACCTGTCGAACGATCCCAAAATGGTCTATAATGATGAAATTTTAACATTTAATCTTTTGACTCTAAATTACTGTTGGATGTGAATTGTGACTTTGTCAACTAAAATAAGTGTGTTTAAAGTCATTTCTGTGCCTGAAACGGGTCAAAATTGAAGCTTTTGAGTAAGCAAAACTCTGTAAAAATGGCAATTTTGGTCACTGTGAGGGTTTAAAAAGTGGTTATTCAACATGAGGCATGATCCAATTGACATTTTGAATCATTTTTGGTACAGTCTAAAAAATCAATTTTCGGATGAAAAACGATGACTCCGGACCAGTCGAACGATCCCAAAATGGTCTATAATGATGAAATTTTAACATTTAATCTTTTGACTCTAAATGACTGTTGAATGTGAATTATGACTCTGTCAACTAGAATAAGTGTGTTTAAAGTCATTTCTGTGCCTGAAACGGGTCAAAATGGAAGCTTTTGAGTAAGCAAAACTCTGTAAAAATGGCAATTTTGGTCACTGTGAGGGTTTAAAAAGTGGTTATTCAACATGAGGCATGATCCAATTGACATTTTGAATCATTTTTGGTACAGTCCAAAAAATCAATTTTCGGATGAAAAACGATGACTCCGGACCAGTCGAACGATCCCAAAATGGTCTATAATGATGAAATTTTAACATTTAATCTTTTGACTCTAAATTACTGATGGATGTGAATTATGACTTTGTCAACTAAAATAAGTGCGTTTAAAGTCATTTCTGTGCCTGAAACGGGTCAAAATTGAAGCTTTTGAGTAAGCAAAACTCTGTAAAAATGGCAATTTTGGTCACTGTGAGGGTTTAAAAAGTGGTTATTCAACATGAGGCATGATCCAATTGACATTTTGAATCATTTTTGGTACAGTCTAAAAAATCAATTTTCGGATGAAAAACGATGACTCCGGACCAGTCGAACGATCCCAAAATGGTCTATAATGATGAAATTTTAACATTTAATCTTTTGACTCTAAATGACTGTTAAATGTGAATTATGACACTGTCAACTAAAATAAGTGTGTTTAAAGTCATTTCTGTGCCTGAAACGGGTCAAAATTGAAGCTTTTGAGTAAGCAAAACTCTGTAAAAATGGCAATTTTGGTCACTGTGAGGGTTTAAAAAGTGGTTATTCAACATGAGGCATGATCCAATTGACATTTTGAATCATTTTTGGTACAGTCCAAAAAATCAATTTTCGGATGAAAAACGATGACTCCGGACCTGTCGAACGATCCCAAAATGGTCAATATGGATGAAATTTCAACATTTAATCTTTTGACTCTAAATGACTGTTGGATGTGAATTATGACTTTTTCAACTAGAATAAGTGTGTTTAAAGTCATTTCTGTGCCTGAAACGGGTCAAAATTGAAGCTTTTGAGTAAGCAAAACTCTGTAAAAATGGCAATTTTGGTCACTGTGAGGGTTTAAAAAGTGGTTATTCAACATGAGGCATGATCCAATTGACATTTTGAATCATTTTTGGTACAGTCCAAAAAATCAATTTGCAGATGAAAAACGATGACTCCGGACCTGTCGAACGATCCCAAAATGGTCTATAATGATGAAATTTTAACATTTAATCTTTTGACTCTAAATTACTGTTGGATGTGAATTGTGACTTTGTCAACTAAAATAAGTGTGTTTAAAGTCATTTCTGTGCCTGAAACAGGTCAAAATTGAAGCTTTTGAGTAAGCAAAACTCTGTAAAAATGGCAATTTTGGTCACTGTGAGGGTTTAAAAAGTGGTTATTCAACATGATCCAATTAACATTTTGAATCATTTTTGGTACAGTCCAAAAAATCAATTTTCGGATGAAAAACGATGACTCCGGACCTGTCGAACGATCCCAAAATGGTCCATAATGATGAAATTTTAACATTTAATCTTTTGACTCTAAATTACTGTTGGATGTGAATTGTGACTTTTTCAACTAAAGTAAGTGTGTTTAAAGTCATTTTTGTGCCTGAAACGGGTCAAAATTGAAGCTTTTGAGTAAGCAAAACTCTGTAAAAATGGCAATTTTGGTCACTGTGAGGGTTTAAAAAGTGGTTATTCAACATGAGGCATGATCCAACTGACATTTTGAATCATTTTTGGTACAGTCCAAAAAATCAATTTTCGGATGAAAAACGATGACTCCGGACCAGTCGAACGATCCCAAAATGGTCTATAATGATGAAATTTTAACATTTAATCTTTTGACTCTAAATTACTGTTGGATGTGAATTGTGACTTTGTCAACTAAAATAAGTGTGTTTAAAGTCATTTCTGTGCCTGAAACGGGTCAAAATTGAAGCTTTTGAGTAAGCAAAACTCTGTAAAAATGGCAATTTTGGTCACTGTGAGGGTTTAAAAAGTGGTTATTCAACATGAGGCATGATCCAATTAACATTTTGAATCATTTTTGGTACAGTCCAAAAAATCAATTTTCGGGTGAAAAACGATGACTCCGGACCAGTCGAACGATCCCAAAATGGTCTATAATGATGAAATTTTAACATTTAATCTTTTGACACTAAATTACTGATGGATGTGAATTATGACTTTGTCAACTAAAATAAGTGTGTTTAAAGTCATTTCTGTGCCTGAAACTGGTCAAAATTGAAGCTTTTGAGTAAGCAAAACTCTGTAAAAATGGCAATTTTGGTCACTGTGAGGGTTTAAAAAGTGGTTATTCAACATGAGGCATGATCCAATTGACATTTTGAATCATTTTTGGTACAGTCTAAAAAATCAATTTTCGGATGAAAAACGATGACTCCGGACCAGTCGAACGATCCCAAAATGGTCTATAATGATGAAATTTTAACATTTAATCTTTTGACTCTAAATGACTGTTGAATGTGAATTATGACTCTGTCAACTAGAATAAGTGTGTTTAAAGTCATTTCTGTGCCTGAAACGGGTCAAAATGGAAGCTTTTGAGTAAGCAAAACTCTGTAAAAATGGCAATTTTGGTCACTGTGAGGGTTTAAAAAGTGGTTATTCAACATGAGGCATGATCCAATTGACATTTTGAATCATTTTTGGTACAGTCCAAAAAATCAATTTTCGGATGAAAAACGATGACTCCGGACCAGTCGAACGATCCCAAAATGGTCTATAATGATGAAATTTTAACATTTAATCTTTTGACTCTAAATTACTGATGGATGTGAATTATGACTTTGTCAACTAAAATAAGTGCGTTTAAAGTCATTTCTGTGCCTGAAACGGGTCAAAATTGAAGCTTTTGAGTAAGCAAATCTCTGTAAAAATGGCAATTTTGGTCACTGTGAGGGTTTAAAAAGTGGTTATTCATCATGAGGCATGATCCAATTGACATTTTGAATCATTTTTAATACAGTCCAAAAAATCAATTTTCGGATGAAAAACGATGACTCCGGACCTGTCGAACGATCCCAAAATGGTCTATAATGATGAAATTTTAACATTTAATCTTTTGACTCTAAATGACTGTTGGATGTGCATTATGACTTTGTCAACTAGAATAAGTGTGTTTAAAGTCATTTCTGTGCCTGAAACGGGTCAAAATGGAAGCTTTTGAGTAAGCAAAACTCTGTAAAAATGGCAATTTTGGTCACTGTGAGGGTTTAAAAAGTGGTTATTCAACATGAGGCACGATCCAATTGACATTTTGAATCATTTTTGGTACAGTCCGAAAAATCAATTTTCGGATGAAAAACGATGACTCCGGACCCGTCGAACGATCCCAAAATGGTCTATAATGATGAAATTTTAACATTTAATCTTTTGACTCTAAATGACTGTTGGATGTGAATTATGACTTTGTCAACTAGAATAAGTGTGTTTAAAGTCATTTCTGTGCCTGAAACGGGTCAAAATTGAAGCTTTTGAGTAAGCAAAACTCTGTAAAAATGGCAATTTCGGTCACTGTGAGGGTTTAAAAAGTGGTTATTCAACATGAGGCACGATCCAATTGACATTTTGAATCATTTTTGGTACAGTCCAAAAAATCAATTTTCGGATGAAAAACGATGACTCCGGACCTGTCGAACGATCCCAAAATGGTCAATATGGATGAAATTTCAACATTTAATCTTTTGACTCTAAATGACTGTTGGATGTGAATTATGACTTTTTCAACTAGAATAAGTGTGTTTAAAGTCATTTCTGTGCCTGAAACGGGTCAAAATTGAAGCTTTTGAGTAAGCAAAACTCTGTAAAAATGGCAATTTTGGTCACTGTGAGGGTTTAAAAAGTGGTTATTCAACATGAGGCATGATCCAATTGACATTTTGAATCATTTTTGGTACAGTCCAAAAAATCAATTTGCAGATGAAAAACGATGACTCCGGACCTGTCGAACGATCCCAAAATGGTCTATAATGATGAAATTTTAACATTTAATCTTTTGACTCTAAATTACTGTTGGATGTGAATTGTGACTTTGTCAACTAAAATAAGTGTGTTTAAAGTCATTTCTGTGCCTGAAACAGGTCAAAATTGAAGCTTTTGAGTAAGCAAAACTCTGTAAAAATGGCAATTTTGGTCACTGTGAGGGTTTAAAAAGTGGTTATTCAACATGATCCAATTAACATTTTGAATCATTTTTGGTACAGTCCAAAAAATCAATTTTCGGATGAAAAACGATGACTCCGGACCTGTCGAACGATCCCAAAATGGTCCATAATGATGAAATTTTAACATTTAATCTTTTGACTCTAAATTACTGTTGGATGTGAATTGTGACTTTTTCAACTAAAGTAAGTGTGTTTAAAGTCATTTTTGTGCCTGAAACGGGTCAAAATTGAAGCTTTTGAGTAAGCAAAACTCTGTAAAAATGGCAATTTTGGTCACTGTGAGGGTTTAAAAAGTGGTTATTCAACATGAGGCATGATCCAACTGACATTTTGAATCATTTTTGGTACAGTCCAAAAAATCAATTTTCGGATGAAAAACGATGACTCCGGACCAGTCGAACGATCCCAAAATGGTCTATAATGATGAAATTTTAACATTTAATCTTTTGACTCTAAATTACTGTTGGATGTGAATTGTGACTTTGTCAACTAAAATAAGTGTGTTTAAAGTCATTTCTGTGCCTGAAACGGGTCAAAATTGAAGCTTTTGAGTAAGCAAAACTCTGTAAAAATGGCAATTTTGGTCACTGTGAGGGTTTAAAAAGTGGTTATTCAACATGAGGCATGATCCAATTAACATTTTGAATCATTTTTGGTACAGTCCAAAAAATCAATTTTCGGGTGAAAAACGATGACTCCGGACCAGTCGAACGATCCCAAAATGGTCTATAATGATGAAATTTTAACATTTAATCTTTTGACACTAAATTACTGATGGATGTGAATTATGACTTTGTCAACTAAAATAAGTGTGTTTAAAGTCATTTCTGTGCCTGAAACTGGTCAAAATTGAAGCTTTTGAGTAAGCAAAACTCTGTAAAAATGGCAATTTTGGTCACTGTGAGGGTTTAAAAAGTGGTTATTCAACATGAGGCATGATCCAATTGACATTTTGAATCATTTTTGGTACAGTCTAAAAAATCAATTTTCGGATGAAAAACGATGACTCCGGACCAGTCGAACGATCCCAAAATGGTCTATAATGATGAAATTTTAACATTTAATCTTTTGACTCTAAATGACTGTTGAATGTGAATTATGACTCTGTCAACTAGAATAAGTGTGTTTAAAGTCATTTCTGTGCCTGAAACGGGTCAAAATGGAAGCTTTTGAGTAAGCAAAACTCTGTAAAAATGGCAATTTTGGTCACTGTGAGGGTTTAAAAAGTGGTTATTCAACATGAGGCATGATCCAATTGACATTTTGAATCATTTTTGGTACAGTCCAAAAAATCAATTTTCGGATGAAAAACGATGACTCCGGACCAGTCGAACGATCCCAAAATGGTCTATAATGATGAAATTTTAACATTTAATCTTTTGACTCTAAATTACTGATGGATGTGAATTATGACTTTGTCAACTAAAATAAGTGCGTTTAAAGTCATTTCTGTGCCTGAAACGGGTCAAAATTGAAGCTTTTGAGTAAGCAAATCTCTGTAAAAATGGCAATTTTGGTCACTGTGAGGGTTTAAAAAGTGGTTATTCATCATGAGGCATGATCCAATTGACATTTTGAATCATTTTTAATACAGTCCAAAAAATCAATTTTCGGATGAAAAACGATGACTCCGGACCTGTCGAACGATCCCAAAATGGTCTATAATGATGAAATTTTAACATTTAATCTTTTGACTCTAAATGACTGTTGGATGTGCATTATGACTTTGTCAACTAGAATAAGTGTGTTTAAAGTCATTTCTGTGCCTGAAACGGGTCAAAATGGAAGCTTTTGAGTAAGCAAAACTCTGTAAAAATGGCAATTTTGGTCACTGTGAGGGTTTAAAAAGTGGTTATTCAACATGAGGCACGATCCAATTGACATTTTGAATCATTTTTGGTACAGTCCGAAAAATCAATTTTCGGATGAAAAACGATGACTCCGGACCCGTCGAACGATCCCAAAATGGTCTATAATGATGAAATTTTAACATTTAATCTTTTGACTCTAAATGACTGTTGGATGTGAATTATGACTTTGTCAACTAGAATAAGTGTGTTTAAAGTCATTTCTGTGCCTGAAACGGGTCAAAATTGAAGCTTTTGAGTAAGCAAAACTCTGTAAAAATGGCAATTTCGGTCACTGTGAGGGTTTAAAAAGTGGTTATTCAACATGAGGCACGATCCAATTGACATTTTGAATCATTTTTGGTACAGTCCAAAAAATCAATTTTCGGATGAAAAACGATGACTCCGGACCTGTCGAACGATCCCAAAATGGTCAATATGGATGAAATTTCAACATTTAATCTTTTGACTCTAAATGACTGTTGGATGTGAATTATGACTTTTTCAACTAGAATAAGTGTGTTTAAAGTCATTTCTGTGCCTGAAACGGGTCAAAATTGAAGCTTTTGAGTAAGCAAAACTCTGTAAAAATGGCAATTTTGGTCACTGTGAGGGTTTAAAAAGTGGTTATTCAACATGAGGCATGATCCAATTGACATTTTGAATCATTTTTGGTACAGTCCAAAAAATCAATTTTCAGATGAAAAACGATGACTCCGGACCTGTCGAACGATCCCAAAATGGTCTATAATGATGAAATTTTAACATTTAATCTTTTGACTCTAAATTACTGTTGGATGTGAATTGTGACTTTGTCAACTAAAATAAGTGTGTTTAAAGTCATTTCTGTGCCTGAAACGGGTCAAAATTGAAGCTTTTGAGTAAGCAAAACTCTGTAAAAATGGCAATTTTGGTCACTGTGAGGGTTTAAAAAGTGGTTATTCAACATGAGGCATGATCCAATTGACATTTTGAATCATTTTTGGTACAGTCTAAAAAATCAATTTTCGGATGAAAAACGATGACTCCGGACCAGTCGAACGATCCCAAAATGGTCTATAATGATGAAATTTTAACATTTAATCTTTTGACTCTAAATGACTGTTGAATGTGAATTATGACTCTGTCAACTAGAATAAGTGTGTTTAAAGTCATTTCTGTGCCTGAAACGGGTCAAAATGGAAGCTTTTGAGTAAGCAAAACTCTGTAAAAATGGCAATTTTGGTCACTGTGAGGGTTTAAAAAGTGGTTATTCAACATGAGGCATGATCCAATTGACATTTTGAATCATTTTTGGTACAGTCCAAAAAATCAATTTTCGGATGAAAAACGATGACTCCGGACCAGTCGAACGATCCCAAAATGGTCTATAATGATGAAATTTTAACATTTAATCTTTTGACTCTAAATTACTGATGGATGTGAATTATGACTTTGTCAACTAAAATAAGTGCGTTTAAAGTCATTTCTGTGCCTGAAACGGGTCAAAATTGAAGCTTTTGAGTAAGCAAAACTCTGTAAAAATGGCAATTTTGGTCACTGTGAGGGTTTAAAAAGTGGTTATTCAACATGAGGCATGATCCAATTGACATTTTGAATCATTTTTGGTACAGTCTAAAAAATCAATTTTCGGATGAAAAACGATGACTCCGGACCAGTCGAACGATCCCAAAATGGTCTATAATGATGAAATTTTAACATTTAATCTTTTGACTCTAAATGACTGTTAAATGTGAATTATGACACTGTCAACTAAAATAAGTGTGTTTAAAGTCATTTCTGTGCCTGAAACGGGTCAAAATTGAAGCTTTTGAGTAAGCAAAACTCTGTAAAAATGGCAATTTTGGTCACTGTGAGGGTTTAAAAAGTGGTTATTCAACATGAGGCATGATCCAATTGACATTTTGAATCATTTTTGGTACAGTCCAAAAAATCAATTTTCGGATGAAAAACGATGACTCCGGACCTGTCGAACGATCCCAAAATGGTCAATATGGATGAAATTTCAACATTTAATCTTTTGACTCTAAATGACTGTTGGATGTGAATTATGACTTTTTCAACTAGAATAAGTGTGTTTAAAGTCATTTCTGTGCCTGAAACGGGTCAAAATTGAAGCTTTTGAGTAAGCAAAACTCTGTAAAAATGGCAATTTTGGTCACTGTGAGGGTTTAAAAAGTGGTTATTCAACATGAGGCATGATCCAATTGACATTTTGAATCATTTTTGGTACAGTCCAAAAAATCAATTTGCAGATGAAAAACGATGACTCCGGACCTGTCGAACGATCCCAAAATGGTCTATAATGATGAAATTTTAACATTTAATCTTTTGACTCTAAATTACTGTTGGATGTGAATTGTGACTTTGTCAACTAAAATAAGTGTGTTTAAAGTCATTTCTGTGCCTGAAACAGGTCAAAATTGAAGCTTTTGAGTAAGCAAAACTCTGTAAAAATGGCAATTTTGGTCACTGTGAGGGTTTAAAAAGTGGTTATTCAACATGATCCAATTAACATTTTGAATCATTTTTGGTACAGTCCAAAAAATCAATTTTCGGATGAAAAACGATGACTCCGGACCTGTCGAACGATCCCAAAATGGTCCATAATGATGAAATTTTAACATTTAATCTTTTGACTCTAAATTACTGTTGGATGTGAATTGTGACTTTTTCAACTAAAGTAAGTGTGTTTAAAGTCATTTTTGTGCCTGAAACGGGTCAAAATTGAAGCTTTTGAGTAAGCAAAACTCTGTAAAAATGGCAATTTTGGTCACTGTGAGGGTTTAAAAAGTGGTTATTCAACATGAGGCATGATCCAACTGACATTTTGAATCATTTTTGGTACAGTCCAAAAAATCAATTTTCGGATGAAAAACGATGACTCCGGACCAGTCGAACGATCCCAAAATGGTCTATAATGATGAAATTTTAACATTTAATCTTTTGACTCTAAATTACTGTTGGATGTGAATTGTGACTTTGTCAACTAAAATAAGTGTGTTTAAAGTCATTTCTGTGCCTGAAACGGGTCAAAATTGAAGCTTTTGAGTAAGCAAAACTCTGTAAAAATGGCAATTTTGGTCACTGTGAGGGTTTAAAAAGTGGTTATTCAACATGAGGCATGATCCAATTAACATTTTGAATCATTTTTGGTACAGTCCAAAAAATCAATTTTCGGGTGAAAAACGATGACTCCGGACCAGTCGAACGATCCCAAAATGGTCTATAATGATGAAATTTTAACATTTAATCTTTTGACACTAAATTACTGATGGATGTGAATTATGACTTTGTCAACTAAAATAAGTGTGTTTAAAGTCATTTCTGTGCCTGAAACTGGTCAAAATTGAAGCTTTTGAGTAAGCAAAACTCTGTAAAAATGGCAATTTTGGTCACTGTGAGGGTTTAAAAAGTGGTTATTCAACATGAGGCATGATCCAATTGACATTTTGAATCATTTTTGGTACAGTCTAAAAAATCAATTTTCGGATGAAAAACGATGACTCCGGACCAGTCGAACGATCCCAAAATGGTCTATAATGATGAAATTTTAACATTTAATCTTTTGACTCTAAATGACTGTTGAATGTGAATTATGACTCTGTCAACTAGAATAAGTGTGTTTAAAGTCATTTCTGTGCCTGAAACGGGTCAAAATGGAAGCTTTTGAGTAAGCAAAACTCTGTAAAAATGGCAATTTTGGTCACTGTGAGGGTTTAAAAAGTGGTTATTCAACATGAGGCATGATCCAATTGACATTTTGAATCATTTTTGGTACAGTCCAAAAAATCAATTTTCGGATGAAAAACGATGACTCCGGACCAGTCGAACGATCCCAAAATGGTCTATAATGATGAAATTTTAACATTTAATCTTTTGACTCTAAATTACTGATGGATGTGAATTATGACTTTGTCAACTAAAATAAGTGCGTTTAAAGTCATTTCTGTGCCTGAAACGGGTCAAAATTGAAGCTTTTGAGTAAGCAAATCTCTGTAAAAATGGCAATTTTGGTCACTGTGAGGGTTTAAAAAGTGGTTATTCATCATGAGGCATGATCCAATTGACATTTTGAATCATTTTTAATACAGTCCAAAAAATCAATTTTCGGATGAAAAACGATGACTCCGGACCTGTCGAACGATCCCAAAATGGTCTATAATGATGAAATTTTAACATTTAATCTTTTGACTCTAAATGACTGTTGGATGTGCATTATGACTTTGTCAACTAGAATAAGTGTGTTTAAAGTCATTTCTGTGCCTGAAACGGGTCAAAATGGAAGCTTTTGAGTAAGCAAAACTCTGTAAAAATGGCAATTTTGGTCACTGTGAGGGTTTAAAAAGTGGTTATTCAACATGAGGCACGATCCAATTGACATTTTGAATCATTTTTGGTACAGTCCGAAAAATCAATTTTCGGATGAAAAACGATGACTCCGGACCCGTCGAACGATCCCAAAATGGTCTATAATGATGAAATTTTAACATTTAATCTTTTGACTCTAAATGACTGTTGGATGTGAATTATGACTTTGTCAACTAGAATAAGTGTGTTTAAAGTCATTTCTGTGCCTGAAACGGGTCAAAATTGAAGCTTTTGAGTAAGCAAAACTCTGTAAAAATGGCAATTTCGGTCACTGTGAGGGTTTAAAAAGTGGTTATTCAACATGAGGCACGATCCAATTGACATTTTGAATCATTTTTGGTACAGTCCAAAAAATCAATTTTCGGATGAAAAACGATGACTCCGGACCTGTCGAACGATCCCAAAATGGTCAATATGGATGAAATTTCAACATTTAATCTTTTGACTCTAAATGACTGTTGGATGTGAATTATGACTTTTTCAACTAGAATAAGTGTGTTTAAAGTCATTTCTGTGCCTGAAACGGGTCAAAATTGAAGCTTTTGAGTAAGCAAAACTCTGTAAAAATGGCAATTTTGGTCACTGTGAGGGTTTAAAAAGTGGTTATTCAACATGAGGCATGATCCAATTGACATTTTGAATCATTTTTGGTACAGTCCAAAAAATCAATTTTCAGATGAAAAACGATGACTCCGGACCTGTCGAACGATCCCAAAATGGTCTATAATGATGAAATTTTAACATTTAATCTTTTGACTCTAAATTACTGTTGGATGTGAATTGTGACTTTGTCAACTAAAATAAGTGTGTTTAAAGTCATTTCTGTGCCTGAAACGGGTCAAAATTGAAGCTTTTGAGTAAGCAAAACTCTGTAAAAATGGCAATTTTGGTCACTGTGAGGGTTTAAAAAGTGGTTATTCAACATGAGGCATGATCCAATTGACATTTTGAATCATTTTTGGTACAGTCTAAAAAATCAATTTTCGGATGAAAAACGATGACTCCGGACCAGTCGAACGATCCCAAAATGGTCTATAATGATGAAATTTTAACATTTAATCTTTTGACTCTAAATGACTGTTGAATGTGAATTATGACTCTGTCAACTAGAATAAGTGTGTTTAAAGTCATTTCTGTGCCTGAAACGGGTCAAAATGGAAGCTTTTGAGTAAGCAAAACTCTGTAAAAATGGCAATTTTGGTCACTGTGAGGGTTTAAAAAGTGGTTATTCAACATGAGGCATGATCCAATTGACATTTTGAATCATTTTTGGTACAGTACAAAAAATCAATTTTCGGATGAAAAACGATGACTCCGGACCAGTCGAACGATCCCAAAATGGTCTATAATGATGAAATTTTAACATTTAATCTTTTGACTCTAAATTACTGATGGATGTGAATTATGACTTTGTCAACTAAAATAAGTGCGTTTAAAGTCATTTCTGTGCCTGAAACGGGTCAAAATTGAAGCTTTTGAGTAAGCAAATCTCTGTAAAAATGGCAATTTTGGTCACTGTGAGGGTTTAAAAAGTGGTTATTCATCATGAGGCACGATCCAATTGACATTTTGAATCATTTTTGGTACAGTCCGAAAAATCAATTTTCGGATGAAAAACGATGACTCCGGACCCGTCGAACGATCCCAAAATGGTCTATAATGATGAAATTTTAACATTTAATCTTTTGACTCTAAATGACTGTTGGATGTGAATTATGACTTTGTCAACTAGAATAAGTGTGTTTAAAGTCATTTCTGTGCCTGAAACGGGTCAAAATTGAAGCTTTTGAGTAAGCAAAACTCTGTAAAAATGGCAATTTCGGTCACTGTGAGGGTTTAAAAAGTGGTTATTCAACATGAGGCACGATCCAATTGACATTTTGAATCATTTTTGGTACAGTCCAAAAAATCAATTTTCGGATGAAAAACGATGACTCCGGACCTGTCGAACGATCCCAAAATGGTCAATATGGATGAAATTTCAACATTTAATCTTTTGACTCTAAATGACTGTTGGATGTGAATTATGACTTTTTCAACTAGAATAAGTGTGTTTAAAGTCATTTCTGTGCCTGAAACGGGTCAAAATTGAAGCTTTTGAGTAAGCAAAACTCTGTAAAAATGGCAATTTTGGTCACTGTGAGGGTTTAAAAAGTGGTTATTCAACATGAGGCATGATCCAATTGACATTTTGAATCATTTTTGGTACAGTCTAAAAAATCAATTTTCGGATGAAAAACGATGACTCCGGACCAGTCGAACGATCCCAAAATGGTCTATAATGATGAAATTTTAACATTTAATCTTTTGACTCTAAATGACTGTTGAATGTGAATTATGACTCTGTCAACTAGAATAAGTGTGTTTAAAGTCATTTCTGTGCCAGAAACGGGTCAAAATGGAAGCTTTTGAGTAAGCAAAACTCTGTAAAAATGGCAATTTTGGTCACTGTGAGGGTTTAAAAAGTGTTTATTCAACATGAGGCATGATCCAATTGACATTTTGAATCCTTTTTGGTACAGTCCAAAAAATCAATTTTCGGATGAAAAACGATGACTCCGGACCTGTCGAACGATCCCAAAATGGTCTATAATGATGAAATTTTAACATTTAATCTTTTGACTCTAAATTACTGTTGGATGTGAATTGTGACTTTGTCAACTAGAATAAGTGTGTTTAAAGTCATTTTTGTGCCTGAAACGGGTCAAAATTGAAGCTTTTGAGTAAGCAAAACTCTGTAAAAATGGCAATTTTGGTCACTGTGAGGGTTTAAAAAGTGGTTATTCAAAATGAGGCATGATCCAATCGACATTTTGAATCATTTTTGGTACAGTCCAAAAAATCAATTTTCGGATAAAAAACGATGACTCCGGACCAGTCGAACGATCCCAAAATTGTCTATAATGATGAAATTTTAACATTTAATCTTTTGACTCTAAATTACTGATGGATGTGAATTATGACTTTGTCAACTAAAATAAGTGTGTTTAAAGTCATTTCTGTGCCTGAAACGGGTCAAAATTGAAGCTTTTGAGTAAGCAAAACTCTGTAAAAATGGCAATTTTGGTCACTGTGAGGGTTTAAAAAGTGGTTATTCAACATGAGGCATGATCCAATTGACATTTTGAATAATTTTTGGTACAGTCCCAAAAATCAATTTTCGGATGGAAAAACGATGACTCCGGACCTGTCGAACGATCCCAAAATGGTCTATAATGATGAAATTTTAACATTTAATCTTTTGACTCTAAATGACTGTTGGATGTGAATTATGACTTTGTCAACTAGAATAAGTGTGTTTAAAGTCATTTCTGTGCCTGAAACGGGTAAAAATGGAAGCTTTTGAGTAAGCAAAACTCTGTAAAAATGGCAATTTTGGTCACTGTGAGGGTTTAAAAAGTGGTTATTCAACATGAGGCATGATCCAATTGACATTTTGAATCATTTTTGGTACAGTCCAAAAAATCAATTTTCGGATGAAAAACGATGACTCCGGACCTGTCGAACGATCCCAAAATGGTCTATAATGATGAAATTTCAACATTTAATCTTTTGACTCTAAATTACTGTTGGATGTGAATTGTGACTTTGTCAACTAAAATAAGTGTGTTTAAAGTCATTTTTGTGCCTGAAATGGGTCAAAATTGAAGCTTTTGAGTAAGCAAAACTCTGTAAAAATGGCAATTTTGGTCACTGTGAGGGTTTAAAAAGTGGTTATTCAACATGAGGCATGATCCAATTGACATTTTGAATCATTTTTGGTACAGTCCAAAAAATCAATTTTCGGATGAAAAACGATGACTCCGGACCAGTCGAACGATCCCAAAATGGTCTATAATGATGAAATTTTAACATTTAATCTTTTGACTCTAAATTACTGTTGGATGTGAATTGTGACTTTTTCAACTAAAATAAGTGTGTTTAAAGTCATTTTTGTGCCTGAAACGGGTCAAAATTGAAGCTTTTGAGTAAGCAAAACTCTGTAAAAATGGCAATTTTGGTCACTGTGAGGGTTTAAAAAGTGGTTATTCAACATGAGGCATGATCCAATTGACATTTTGAATCATTTTTGGTACAGTCCAAAAAATCAATTTTCGGATGAAAAACGATGACTCCGGACCAGTCGAACGATCCCAAAATGGTCTATAATGATGAAATTTTAACATTTAATCTTTTGACTCTAAATTACTGTTGGATGTGAATTGTGACTTTGTCAACTAAAATAAGTGTGTTTAAAGTCATTTCTGTGCCTGAAACGGGTCAAAATTGAAGCTTTTGAGTAAGCAAAACTCTGTAAAAATGGCAATTTTGGTCACTGTGAGGGTTTAAAAAGTGGTTATTCAACATGAGGCATGATCCAATTGACATTTTGAATCATTTTTGGTACAGTCTAAAAAATCAATTTTCGGATGAAAAACGATGACTCCGGACCAGTCGAACGATCCCAAAATGGTCTATAATGATGAAATTTTAACATTTAATCTTTTGACTCTAAATGACTGTTGAATGTGAATTATGACTCTGTCAACTAGAATAAGTGTGTTTAAAGTAATTTCTGTGCCTGAAACGGGTCAAAATGGAAGCTTTTGAGTAAGCAAAACTCTGTAAAAATGGCAATTTTGGTCACTGTGAGGGTTTAAAAAGTGGTTATTCAACATGAGGCATGATCCAATTGACATTTTGAATCATTTTTGGTACAGTCCAAAAAATCAATTTTCGGATGAAAAACGATGACTCCGGACCTGCCGAACGATCCCAAAATGGTCTATAATGATGAAATTTTAACATTTAATCTTTTGACTCTAAATTACTGTTGGATGTGAATTGTGACTTTGTCAACTAGAATAAGTGTGTTTAAAGTCATTTTTGTGCCTGAAACGGGTCAAACTTGAAGCTTTTGAGTAAGCAAAACTCTGTAAAAATGGCAATTTTGGTCACTGTGAGGGTTTAAAAAGTGGTTATTCAACATGAGGCATGATCCAATTGACATTTTGAATCATTTTTGGTACAGTCCAAAAAATCAATTTTCGGATAAAAAACGATGACTCCGGACCAGTCGAACGATCCCAAAATGGTCTATAATGATGAAATTTTAACATTTAATCTTTTGACTCTAAATTACTGATGGATGTGAATTATGACTTTGTCAACTAAAATAAGTGTGTTTAAAGTCATTTCTGTGCCTGAAACGGGTCAAAATTGAAGCTTTTGAGTAAGCAAAACTCTGTAAAAATGGCAATTTTGGTCACTGTGAGGGTTTAAAAAGTGGTTATTCATCATGAGGCATGATCCAATTGACATTTTGAATCATTTTTAATACAGTCCAAAAAATCAATTTTCGGATGAAAAACGATGACTCCGGACCCGTCGAACGATCCCAAAATGGTCTATAATGATGAAATTTTAACATTTAATCTTTTGACTCTAAATGACTGTTGGATGTGAATTATGACTTTTTCAACTAGAATAAGTGTGTTTAAAGTCATTTCTGTGCCTGAAACGGGTCAAAATTGAAGCTTTTGAGTAAGCAAAACTCTGTAAAAATGGCAATTTTGGTCCCTGTGAGGGTTTAAAAAGTGGTTATTCAACATGAGGCATGATCCAATTAACATTTTGAATCATTTTTGGTACAGTCCAAAAAATCAATTTCCAGATGAAAAACGATGACTCCGGACCTGTCGAACGATCCCAAAATGGTCTATAATGATGAAATTTTAACATTTAATCTTTTGACTCTAAATTACTGTTAAATGTGAATTATGACACTGTCAACTAAAATAAGTGTGTTTAAAGTCATTTCTGTGCCTGAAACGGGTCAAAATTGAAGCTTTTGAGTAAGCAAAACTCTGTAAAAATGGCAATTTTGGTCACTGTGAGGGTTTAAAAAGTGGTTATTCAACATGAGGCATGATCCAATTGACATTTTGAATCATTTTTGGTACAGTCCAAAAAATCAATTTTCGGATGAAAAACGATGACTCCGGACCTGTCGAACGATCCCAAAATGGTCTATAATGATGAAATTTTAACATTTAATCTTTTGACTCTAAATGACTGTTGGATGTGAATTATGACTTTGTCAACTAGAATAAGTGTGTTTAAAGTCATTTCTGTGCCTGAAACGGGTCAAAATGGAAGCTTTTGAGTAAGCAAAACTCTGTAAAAATGGCAATTTTGGTCACTGTGAGGGTTTAAAAAGTGGTTATTCAACATGAGGCATGATCCAATTGACATTTTGAATCATTTTTGGTACGGTCCAAAAAATCAATTTTCGGATGAAAAACGATGACTCCGGACCTGTCGAACGATCCCAAAATGGTCTATAATGATGAAATTTTAACATTTAATCTTTTGACTCTAAATTACTGTTGGATGTGAATTGTGACTTTGTCAACTAGAATAAGTGTGTTTAAAGTCATTTTTGTGCCTGAAACGGGTCAAAATTGAAGCTTTTGAGTAAGCAAAACTCTGTAAAAATGGCAATTTTGGTCACTGTGAGGGTTTAAAAAGTGGTTATTCAACATGAGGCATGATCCAATCGACATTTTGAATCATTTTTGGTACAGTCCAAAAAATCAATTTTCGGATAAAAAACGATGACTCCGGACCAGTCGAACGATCCCAAAATTGTCTATAATGATGAAATTTTAACATTTAATCTTTTGACTCTAAATTACTGATGGATGTGAATTATGACTTTGTCAACTAAAATAAGTGTGTTTAAAGTCATTTCTGTGCCTGAAACGGGTCAAAATTGAAGCTTTTGAGTAAGCAAAACTCTGTAAAAATGGCAATTTTGGTCACTGTGAGGGTTTAAAAAGTGGTTATTCAACATGAGGCATGATCCAATTGACATTTTGAATAATTTTTGGTACAGTCCCAAAAATCAATTTTCGGATGGAAAAACGATGACTCCGGACCTGTCGAACGATCCCAAAATGGTCTATAATGATGAAATTTTAACATTTAATCTTTTGACTCTAAATGACTGTTGGATGTGAATTATGACTTTGTCAACTAGAATAAGTGTGTTTAAAGTCATTTCTGTGCCTGAAACGGGTCAAAATTGAAGCTTTTGAGTAAGCAAAACTCTGTAAAAATGGCAATTTTGGTCACTGTGAGGGTTTAAAAAGTGGTTATTCAACATGAGGCATGATCCAATTGACATTTTGAATCATTTTTGGTACAGTCCAAAAAATCAATTTTCGGATGAAAAACGATGACTCCGGACCAGTCGAACGATCCCAAAATGGTCTATAATGATGAAATTTTAACATTTAATCTTTTGACTCTAAATTACTGTTGGATGTGAATTGTGACTTTGTCAACTAAAATAAGTGTGTTTAAAGTCATTTCTGTGCCTGAAACGGGTCAAAATTGAAGCTTTTGAGTAAGCAAAACTCTGTAAAAATGGCAATTTTGGTCACTGTGAGGGTTTAAAAAGTGGTTATTCAACATGAGGCATGATCCAATTAACATTTTGAATCATTTTTGGTACAGTCCAAAAAATCAATTTTCGGGTGAAAAACGATGACTCCGGACCAGTCGAACGATCCCAAAATGGTCTATAATGATGAAATTTTAACATTTAATCTTTTGACACTAAATTACTGATGGATGTGAATTATGACTTTGTCAACTAAAATAAGTGTGTTTAAAGTCATTTCTGTGCCTGAAACTGGTCAAAATTGAAGCTTTTGAGTAAGCAAAACTCTGTAAAAATGGCAATTTTGGTCACTGTGAGGGTTTAAAAAGTGGTTATTCAACATGAGGCATGATCCAATTGACATTTTGAATCATTTTTGGTACAGTCTAAAAAATCAATTTTCGGATGAAAAACGATGACTCCGGACCAGTCGAACGATCCCAAAATGGTCTATAATGATGAAATTTTAACATTTAATCTTTTGACTCTAAATGACTGTTGAATGTGAATTATGACTCTGTCAACTAGAATAAGTGTGTTTAAAGTCATTTCTGTGCCTGAAACGGGTCAAAATGGAAGCTTTTGAGTAAGCAAAACTCTGTAAAAATGGCAATTTTGGTCACTGTGAGGGTTTAAAAAGTGGTTATTCAACATGAGGCATGATCCAATTGACATTTTGAATCATTTTTGGTACAGTCCAAAAAATCAATTTTCGGATGAAAAACGATGACTCCGGACCAGTCGAACGATCCCAAAATGGTCTATAATGATGAAATTTTAACATTTAATCTTTTGACTCTAAATTACTGATGGATGTGAATTATGACTTTGTCAACTAAAATAAGTGCGTTTAAAGTCATTTCTGTGCCTGAAACGGGTCAAAATTGAAGCTTTTGAGTAAGCAAAACTCTGTAAAAATGGCAATTTTGGTCACTGTGAGGGTTTAAAAAGTGGTTATTCATCATGAGGCATGATCCAATTGACATTTTGAATCATTTTTAATACAGTCCAAAAAATCAATTTTCGGATGAAAAACGATGACTCCGGACCTGTCGAACGATCCCAAAATGGTCTATAATGATGAAATTTTAACATTTAATCTTTTGACTCTAAATGACTGTTGGATGTGCATTATGACTTTGTCAACTAGAATAAGTGTGTTTAAAGTCATTTCTGTGCCTGAAACGGGTCAAAATGGAAGCTTTTGAGTAAGCAAAACTCTGTAAAAATGGCAATTTTGGTCACTGTGAGGGTTTAAAAAGTGGTTATTCAACATGAGGCACGATCCAATTGACATTTTGAATCATTTTTGGTACAGTCCGAAAAATCAATTTTCGGATGAAAAACGATGACTCCGGACCCGTCGAACGATCCCAAAATGGTCTATAATGATGAAATTTTAACATTTAATCTTTTGACTCTAAATGACTGTTGGATGTGAATTATGACTTTGTCAACTAGAATAAGTGTGTTTAAAGTCATTTCTGTGCCTGAAACGGGTCAAAATTGAAGCTTTTGAGTAAGCAAAACTCTGTAAAAATGGCAATTTCGGTCACTGTGAGGGTTTAAAAAGTGGTTATTCAACATGAGGCACGATCCAATTGACATTTTGAATCATTTTTGGTACAGTCCAAAAAATCAATTTTCGGATGAAAAACGATGACTCCGGACCTGTCGAACGATCCCAAAATGGTCAATATGGATGAAATTTCAACATTTAATCTTTTGACTCTAAATGACTGTTGGATGTGAATTATGACTTTTTCAACTAGAATAAGTGTGTTTAAAGTCATTTCTGTGCCTGAAACGGGTCAAAATTGAAGCTTTTGAGTAAGCAAAACTCTGTAAAAATGGCAATTTTGGTCACTGTGAGGGTTTAAAAAGTGGTTATTCAACATGAGGCATGATCCAATTGACATTTTGAATCATTTTTGGTACAGTCCAAAAAATCTATTTTCAGATGAAAAACGATGACTCCGGACCTGTCGAACGATCCCAAAATGGTCTATAATGATGAAATTTTAACATTTAATCTTTTGACTCTAAATTACTGTTGGATGTGAATTGTGACTTTGTCAACTAAAATAAGTGTGTTTAAAGTCATTTCTGTGCCTGAAACGGGTCAAAATTGAAGCTTTTGAGTAAGCAAAACTCTGTAAAAATGGCAATTTTGGTCACTGTGAGGGTTTAAAAAGTGGTTATTCAACATGAGGCATGATCCAATTGACATTTTGAATCATTTTTGGTACAGTCTAAAAAATCAATTTTCGGATAAAAAACGATGACTCCGGACCAGTCGAACGATCCCAAAATGGTCTATAATGATGAAATTTTAACATTTAATCTTTTGACTCTAAATGACTGTTGAATGTGAATTATGACTCTGTCAACTAGAATAAGTGTGTTTAAAGTCATTTCTGTGCCAGAAACGGGTCAAAATGGAAGCTTTTGAGTAAGCAAAACTCTGTAAAAATGGCAATTTTGGTCACTGTGAGGGTTTAAAAAGTGTTTATTCAACATGAGGCATGATCCAATTGACATTTTGAATCCTTTTTGGTACAGTCCAAAAAAATCAATTTTCGGATGAAAAACGATGACTCCGGACCAGTCGAACGATCCCAAAATGGTCTATAATGATGAAATTTTAACATTTAATCTTTTGACTCTAAATTACTGATGGATGTGAATTATGACTTTGTCAACTAAAATAAGTGTGTTTAAAGTCATTTCTGTGCCTGAAACGGGTCAAAATGGAAGCTTTTGAGTAAGCAAAACTCTGTAAAAATGGCAATTTTGGTCACTGTGAGGGTTTAAAAAGTGGTTATTCAACATGAGGCATGATCCAATTGACATTTTGAATCATTTTTGGTACAGTCCAAAAAATCAATTTTCGGATGAAAAACTATGACTCCGGACCTGTCGAACGATCCCAAAATGGTCTATAATGATGAAATTTTAACATTTAATCTTTTGACTCTAAATTACTGTTGGATGTGAATTGTGACTTTGTCAACTAGAATAAGTGTGTTTAAAGTCATTTTTGTGCCTGAAACGGGTCAAAATTGAAGCTTTTGAGTAAGCAAAACTCTGTAAAAATGGCAATTTTGGTCACTGTGAGGGTTTAAAAAGTGGTTATTCAAAATGAGGCATGATCCAATCAACATTTTGAATCATTTTTGGTACAGTCCAAAAAATCAATTTTCGGATAAAAAACGATGACTCCGGACCAGTCGAACGATCCCAAAATTGTCAATAATGATGAAATTTTAACATTTAATCTTTTGACTCTAAATTACTGATGGATGTGAATTATGACTTTGTCAACTAAAATAAGTGTGTTTAAAGTCATTTCTGTGCCTGAAACGGGTCAAAATTGAAGCTTTTGAGTAAGCAAAACTCTGTAAAAATGGCAATTTTGGTCACTGTGAGGGTTTAAAAAGTGGTTATTCAACATGAGGCATGATCCAATTGACATTTTGAATAATTTTTGGTACAGTCCCAAAAATCAATTTTCGGATGGAAAAACGATGACTCCGGACCTGTCGAACGATCCCAAAATGGTCTATAATGATGAAATTTTAACATTTAATCTTTTGACTCTAAATGACTGTTGAATGTGAATTATGACTCTGTCAACTAGAATAAGTGTGTTTAAAGTCATTTCTGTGCCAGAAACGGGTCAAAATGGAAGCTTTTGAGTAAGCAAAACTCTGTAAAAATGGCAATTTTGGTCACTGTGAGGGTTTAAAAAGTGTTTATTCAACATGAGGCATGATCCAATTGACATTTTGAATCCTTTTTGGTACAGTCCAAAAAATCAATTTTCGGATGAAAAACGATGACTCCGGACCTGTCGAACGATCCCAAAATGGTCTATAATGATGAAATTTTAACATTTAATCTTTTGACTCTAAATTACTGTTGGATGTGAATTGTGACTTTGTCAACTAGAATAAGTGTGTTTAAAGTCATTTTTGTGCCTGAAACGGGTCAAAATTGAAGCTTTTGAGTAAGCAAAACTCTGTAAAAATGGCAATTTTGGTCACTGTGAGGGTTTAAAAAGTGGTTATTCAAAATGAGGCATGATCCAATCGACATTTTGAATCATTTTTGGTACAGTCCAAAAAATCAATTTTCGGATAAAAAACGATGACTCCGGACCAGTCGAACGATCCCAAAATTGTCTATAATGATGAAATTTTAACATTTAATCTTTTGACTCTAAATTACTGATGGATGTGAATTATGACTTTGTCAACTAAAATAAGTGTGTTTAAAGTCATTTCTGTGCCTGAAACGGGTCAAAATTGAAGCTTTTGAGTAAGCAAAACTCTGTAAAAATGGCAATTTTGGTCACTGTGAGGGTTTAAAAAGTGGTTATTCAACATGAGGCATGATCCAATTGACATTTTGAATAATTTTTGGTACAGTCCCAAAAATCAATTTTCGGATGGAAAAACGATGACTCCGGACCTGTCGAACGATCCCAAAATGGTCTATAATGATGAAATTTTAACATTTAATCTTTTGACTCTAAATGACTGTTGGATGTGAATTATGACTTTGTCAACTAGAATAAGTGTGTTTAAAGTCATTTCTGTGCCTGAAACGGGTAAAAATGGAAGCTTTTGAGTAAGCAAAACTCTGTAAAAATGGCAATTTTGGTCACTGTGAGGGTTTAAAAAGTGGTTATTCAACATGAGGCATGATCCAATTGACATTTTGAATCATTTTTGGTACAGTCCAAAAAATCAATTTTCGGATGAAAAACGATGACTCCGGACCTGTCGAACGATCCCAAAATGGTCTATAATGATGAAATTTCAACATTTAATCTTTTGACTCTAAATTACTGTTGGATGTGAATTGTGACTTTGTCAACTAAAATAAGTGTGTTTAAAGTCATTTTTGTGCCTGAAATGGGTCAAAATTGAAGCTTTTGAGTAAGCAAAACTCTGTAAAAATGGCAATTTTGGTCACTGTGAGGGTTTAAAAAGTGGTTATTCAACATGCGGCATGATCCAATTGACATTTTGAATCATTTTTGGTACAGTCCAAAAAATCAATTTTCGGATGAAAAACGATGACTCCGGACCAGTCGAACGATCCCAAAATGGTCTATAATGATGAAATTTTAACATTTAATCTTTTGACTCTAAATTACTGATGGATGTGAATTATGACTTTGTCAACTAAAATAAGTGTGTTTAAAGTCATTTCTGTGCCTGAAACGGGTCAAAATTGAAGCTTTTGAGTAAGCAAAACTCTGTAAAAATGGCAATTTTGGTCACTGTGAGGGTTTAAAAAGTGGTTATTCATCATGAGGCATGATCCAATTGACATTTTGAATCATTTTTAATACAGTCCAAAAAATCAATTTTCGGATGAAAAACGATGACTCCGGACCCGTCGAACGATCCCAAAATGGTCTATAATGATGAAATTTTAACATTTAATCTTTTGACTCTAAATGACTGTTGGATGTGAATTATGACTTTGTCAACTAGAATAAGTGTGTTTAAAGTAATTTCTGTGCCTGAAACGGGTCAAAATTGAAGCTTTTGAGTAAGCAAAACTCTGTAAAAATGGCAATTTCGGTCACTGTGAGGGTTTAAAAAGTGGTTATTCAACATGAGGCACGATCCAATTGACATTTTGAATCATTTTTGGTACAGTCCAAAAAATCAATTTTCGGATGAAAAACGATGACTCCGGACCTGTCGAACGATCCCAAAATGGTCAATATGGATGAAATTTCAACATTTAATCTTTTGACTCTAAATGACTGTTGGATGTGAATTATGACTTTTTCAACTAGAATAAGTGTGTTTAAAGTCATTTCTGTGCCTGAAACGGGTCGAAATTGAAGCTTTTGAGTAAGCAAAACTCTGTAAAAATGGCAATTTTGGTCACTGTGAGGGTTTAAAAAGTGGTTATTCAACATGAGGCATGATCCAATTGACATTTTGAATCATTTTTGGTACAGTCCAAAAAATCAATTTGCAGATGAAAAACGATGACTCCGGACCTGTCGAACGATCCCAAAATGGTCTATAATGATGAAATTTTAACATTTAATCTTTTGACTCTAAATTACTGTTGGATGTGAATTGTGACTTTGTCAACTAAAATAAGTGTGTTTAAAGTCATTTCTGTGCCTGAAACGGGTCAAGATTGAAGCTTTTGAGGTAGCAAAACTCTGTAAAAATGGCAATTTTGGTCACTGTGAGGGTTTAAAAAGTGGTTATTCAACATGAGGCATGATCCAATTGACATTTTGAATCATTTTTGGTACAGTCCAAAAAATCAATTTTCGGATGAAAAACGATGACTCCAGACCTTCGAACGATCCCAAAATGGTCTATAATGATGAAATTTTAACATTTAATCTTTTGACTCTAAATGACTGTTGGATGTGAATTATGACTTTGTCAACTAGAATAAGTGTGTTTAAAGTCATTTCTGTGCCTGAAAAGGGTCAAAATGGAAGCTTTTGAGTAAGCAAAACTCTGTAAAAATGGCAATTTTGGTCACTGTGAGGGTTTAAAAAGTGGTTATTCAACATGAGGCATGATCCAATTGACATTTTGAATCATTTTTGGTACAGTCCAAAAAATCAATTTTCGGATGAAAAACGATGACTCCGGACCAGTCGAACGATCCCAAAATGGTCTATAATGATGAAATTTTAACATTTAATCTTTTGACTCTAAATGACTGTTGGATGTGAATTATGACTTTTTCAACTAGAATAAGTGTGTTTAAAGTCATTTCTGTGCCTGAAACGGGTCAAAATTGAAGCTTTTGAGTAAGCAAAACTCTGTAAAAATGGCAATTTTGGTCCCTGTGAGGGTTTAAAAAGTGGTTATTCAACATGAGGCATGATCCAATTAACATTTTGAATCATTTTTGGTACAGTCCAAAAAATCAATTTCCAGATGAAAAACGATGACTCCGGACCTGTCGAACGATCCCAAAATGGTCTATAATGATGAAATTTTAACATTTAATCTTTTGACTCTAAATTACTGTTAAATGTGAATTATGACACTGTCAACTAAAATAAGTGTGTTTAAAGTCATTTCTGTGCCTGAAACGGGTCAAAATTGAAGCTTTTGAGTAAGCAAAACTCTGTAAAAATGGCAATTTTGGTCACTGTGAGGGTTTAAAAAGTGGTTATTCAACATGAGGCATGATCCAATTGACATTTTGAATCATTTTTGGTACAGTCCAAAAAATCAATTTTCGGATGAAAAACGATGACTCCGGACCTGTCGAACGATCCCAAAATGGTCTATAATGATGAAATTTTAACATTTAATCTTTTGACTCTAAATGACTGTTGGATGTGAATTATGACTTTGTCAACTAGAATAAGTGTGTTTAAAGTCATTTCTGTGCCTGAAACGGGTCAAAATGGAAGCTTTTGAGTAAGCAAAACTCTGTAAAAATGGCAATTTTGGTCACTGTGAGGGTTTAAAAAGTGGTTATTCAACATGAGGCATGATCCAATTGACATTTTGAATCATTTTTGGTACGGTCCAAAAAATCAATTTTCGGATGAAAAACGATGACTCCGGACCTGTCGAACGATCCCAAAATGGTCTATAATGATGAAATTTTAACATTTAATCTTTTGACTCTAAATTACTGTTGGATGTGAATTGTGACTTTGTCAACTAGAATAAGTGTGTTTAAAGTCATTTTTGTGCCTGAAACGGGTCAAAATTGAAGCTTTTGAGTAAGCAAAACTCTGTAAAAATGGCAATTTTGGTCACTGTGAGGGTTTAAAAAGTGGTTATTCAACATGAGGCATGATCCAATCGACATTTTGAATCATTTTTGGTACAGTCCAAAAAATCAATTTTTGGATAAAAAACGATGACTCCGGACCAGTCGAACGATCCCAAAATTGTCTATAATGATGAAATTTTAACATTTAATCTTTTGACTCTAAATTACTGATGGATGTGAATTATGACTTTGTCAACTAAAATAAGTGTGTTTAAAGTCATTTCTGTGCCTGAAACGGGTCAAAATTGAAGCTTTTGAGTAAGCAAAACTCTGTAAAAATGGCAATTTTGGTCACTGTGAGGGTTTAAAAAGTGGTTATTCAACATGAGGCATGATCCAATTGACATTTTGAATAATTTTTGGTACAGTCCCAAAAATCAATTTTCGGATGGAAAAACGATGACTCCGGACCTGTCGAACGATCCCAAAATGGTCTATAATGATGAAATTTTAACATTTAATCTTTTGACTCTAAATGACTGTTGGATGTGAATTATGACTTTGTCAACTAGAATAAGTGTGTTTAAAGTCATTTCTGTGCCTGAAACGGGTCAAAATTGAAGCTTTTGAGTAAGCAAAACTCTGTAAAAATGGCAATTTTGGTCACTGTGAGGGTTTAAAAAGTGGTTATTCAACATGAGGCATGATCCAATTGACATTTTGAATCATTTTTGGTACAGTCCAAAAAATCAATTTTCGGATGAAAAACGATGACTCCGGACCAGTCGAACGATCCCAAAATGGTCTATAATGATGAAATTTTAACATTTAATCTTTTGACTCTAAATTACTGTTGGATGTGAATTGTGACTTTGTCAACTAAAATAAGTGTGTTTAAAGTCATTTCTGTGCCTGAAACGGGTCAAAATTGAAGCTTTTGAGTAAGCAAAACTCTGTAAAAATGGCAATTTTGGTCACTGTGAGGGTATAAAAAGTGGTTATTCAACATGAGGCATGATCCAATTAACATTTTGAATCATTTTTGGTACAGTCCAAAAAATCAATTTTCGGGTGAAAAACGATGACTCCGGACCAGTCGAACGATCCCAAAATGGTCTATAATGATGAAATTTTAACATTTAATCTTTTGACACTAAATTACTGATGGATGTGAATTATGACTTTGTCAACTAAAATAAGTGTGTTTAAAGTCATTTCTGTGCCTGAAACTGGTCAAAATTGAAGCTTTTGAGTAAGCAAAACTCTGTAAAAATGGCAATTTTGGTCACTGTGAGGGTTTAAAAAGTGGTTATTCAACATGAGGCATGATCCAATTGACATTTTGAATCATTTTTGGTACAGTCTAAAAAATCAATTTTCGGATGAAAAACGATGACTCCGGACCAGTCGAACGATCCCAAAATGGTCTATAATGATGAAATTTTAACATTTAATCTTTTGACTCTAAATGACTGTTGAATGTGAATTATGAATCTGTCAACTAGAATAAGTGTGTTTAAAGTCATTTCTGTGCCTGAAACGGGTCAAAATGGAAGCTTTTGAGTAAGCAAAACTCTGTAAAAATGGCAATTTTGGTCACTGTGAGGGTTTAAAAAGTGGTTATTCAACACGAGGCATGATCCAATTGACATTTTGAATCATTTTTGGTACAGTCCAAAAAATCAATTTTCGGATGAAAAACGATGACTCCGGACCAGTCGAACGATCCCAAAATGGTCTATAATGATGAAATTTTAACATTTAATCTTTTGACTCTAAATTACTGATGGATGTGAATTATGACTTTGTCAACTAAAATAAGTGCGTTTAAAGTCATTTCTGTGCCTGAAACGGGTCAAAATTGAAGCTTTTGAGTAAGCAAAACTCTGTAAAAATGGCAATTTTGGTCACTGTGAGGGTTTAAAAAGTGGTTATTCATCATGAGGCATGATCCAATTGACATTTTGAATCATTTTTAATACAGTCCAAAAAATCAATTTTCGGATGAAAAACGATGACTCCGGACCTGTCGAACGATCCCAAAATGGTCTATAATGATGAAATTTTAACATTTAATCTTTTGACTCTAAATGACTGTTGGATGTGCATTATGACTTTGTCAACTAGAATAAGTGTGTTTAAAGTCATTTCTGTGCCTGAAACGGGTCAAAATGGAAGCTTTTGAGTAAGCAAAACTCTGTAAAAATGGCAATTTTGGTCACTGTGAGGGTTTAAAAAGTGGTTATTCAACATGAGGCACGATCCAATTGACATTTTGAATCATTTTTGGTACAGTCCGAAAAATCAATTTTCGGATGAAAAACGATGACTCCGGACCCGTCGAACGATCCCAAAATGGTCTATAATGATGAAATTTTAACATTTAATCTTTTGACTCTAAATGACTGTTGGATGTGAATTATGACTTTGTCAACTAGAATAAGTGTGTTTAAAGTCATTTCTGTGCCTGAAACGGGTCAAAATTGAAGCTTTTGAGTAAGCAAAACTCTGTAAAAATGGCAATTTCGGTCACTGTGAGGGTTTAAAAAGTGGTTATTCAACATGAGGCACGATCCAATTGACATTTTGAATCATTTTTGGTACAGTCCAAAAAATCAATTTTCGGATGAAAAACGATGACTCCGGACCTGTCGAACGATCCCAAAATGGTCAATATGGATGAAATTTCAACATTTAATCTTTTGACTCTAAATGACTGTTGGATGTGAATTATGACTTTTTCAACTAGAATAAGTGTGTTTAAAGTCATTTCTGTGCCTGAAACGGGTCAAAATTGAAGCTTTTGAGTAAGCAAAACTCTGTAAAAATGGCAATTTTGGTCACTGTGAGGGTTTAAAAAGTGGTTATTCAACATGAGGCATGATCCAATTGACATTTTGAATCATTTTTGGTACAGTCCAAAAAATCAATTTTCAGATGAAAAACGATGACTCCGGACCTGTCGAACGATCCCAAAATGGTCTATAATGATGAAATTTTAACATTTAATCTTTTGACTCTAAATTACTGTTGGATGTGAATTGTGACTTTGTCAACTAAAATAAGTGTGTTTAAAGTCATTTCTGTGCCTGAAACGGGTCAAAATTGAAGCTTTTGAGTAAGCAAAACTCTGTAAAAATGGCAATTTTGGTCACTGTGAGGGTTTAAAAAGTGGTTATTCAACATGAGGCATGATCCAATTGACATTTTGAATCATTTTTGGTACAGTCTAAAAAATCAATTTTCGGATGAAAAACGATGACTCCGGACCAGTCGAACGATCCCAAAATGGTCTATAATGATGAAATTTTAACATTTAATCTTTTGACTCTAAATGACTGTTGAATGTGAATTATGACTCTGTCAACTAGAATAAGTGTGTTTAAAGTCATTTCTGTGCCAGAAACGGGTCAAAATGGAAGCTTTTGAGTAAGCAAAACTCTGTAAAAATGGCAATTTTGGTCACTGTGAGGGTTTAAAAAGTGTTTATTCAACATGAGGCATGATCCAATTGACATTTTGAATCCTTTTTGGTACAGTCCAAAAAAATCAATTTTCGGATGAAAAACGATGACTCCGGACCAGTCGAACGATCCCAAAATGGTCTATAATGATGAAATTTTAACATTTAATCTTTTGACTCTAAATTACTGATGGATGTGAATTATGACTTTGTCAACTAAAATAAGTGTGTTTAAAGTCATTTCTGTGCCTGAAACGGGTCAAAATGGAAGCTTTTGAGTAAGCAAAACTCTGTAAAAATGGCAATTTTGGTCACTGTGAGGGTTTAAAAAGTGGTTATTCAACATGAGGCATGATCCAATTGACATTTTGAATCATTTTTGGTACAGTCCAAAAAATCAATTTTCGGATGAAAAACTATGACTCCGGACCTGTCGAACGATCCCAAAATGGTCTATAATGATGAAATTTTAACATTTAATCTTTTGACTCTAAATTACTGTTGGATGTGAATTGTGACTTTGTCAACTAGAATAAGTGTGTTTAAAGTCATTTCTGTGCCTGAAAAGGGTCAAAATGGAAGCTTTTGAGTAAGCAAAACTCTGTAAAAATGGCAATTTTGGTCACTGTGAGGGTTTAAAAAGTGGTTATTCAACATGAGGCATGATCCAATTGACATTTTGAATCATTTTTGGTACAGTCCAAAAAATCAATTTTCGGATGAAAAACGATGACTCCGGACCAGTCGAACGATCCCAAAATGGTCTATAATGATGAAATTTTAACATTTAATCTTTTGACTCTAAATTACTGATGGATGTGAATTATGACTTTGTCAACTAAAATAAGTGCGTTTAAAGTCATTTCTGTGCCTGAAACGGGTCAAAATTGAAGCTTTTGAGTAAGCAAAACTCTGTAAAAATGGCAATTTTGGTCACTGTGAGGGTTTAAAAAGTGGTTATTCATCATGAGGCATGATCCAATTGACATTTTGAATCATTTTTAATACAGTCCAAAAAATCAATTTTCGGATGAAAAACGATGACTCCGGACCTGTCGAACGATCCCAAAATGGTCTATAATGATGAAATTTTAACATTTAATCTTTTGACTCTAAATGACTGTTGGATGTGCATTATGACTTTGTCAACTAGAATAAGTGTGTTTAAAGTCATTTCTGTGCCTGAAACGGGTCAAAATGGAAGCTTTTGAGTAAGCAAAACTCTGTAAAAATGGCAATTTTGGTCACTGTGAGGGTTTAAAAAGTGGTTATTCAACATGAGGCACGATCCAATTGACATTTTGAATCATTTTTGGTACAGTCCGAAAAATCAATTTTCGGATGAAAAACGATGACTCCGGACCCGTCGAACGATCCCAAAATGGTCTATAATGATGAAATTTTAACATTTAATCTTTTGACTCTAAATGACTGTTGGATGTGAATTATGACTTTGTCAACTAGAATAAGTGTGTTTAAAGTCATTTCTGTGCCTGAAACGGGTCAAAATTGAAGCTTTTGAGTAAGCAAAACTCTGTAAAAATGGCAATTTCGGTCACTGTGAGGGTTTAAAAAGTGGTTATTCAACATGAGGCACGATCCAATTGACATTTTGAATCATTTTTGGTACAGTCCAAAAAATCAATTTTCGGATGAAAAACGATGACTCCGGACCTGTCGAACGATCCCAAAATGGTCAATATGGATGAAATTTCAACATTTAATCTTTTGACTCTAAATGACTGTTGGATGTGAATTATGACTTTTTCAACTAGAATAAGTGTGTTTAAAGTCATTTCTGTGCCTGAAACGGGTCAAAATTGAAGCTTTTGAGTAAGCAAAACTCTGTAAAAATGGCAATTTTGGTCACTGTGAGGGTTTAAAAAGTGGTTATTCAACATGAGGCATGATCCAATTGACATTTTGAATCATTTTTGGTACAGTCCAAAAAATCAATTTTCAGATGAAAAACGATGACTCCGGACCTGTCGAACGATCCCAAAATGGTCTATAATGATGAAATTTTAACATTTAATCTTTTGACTCTAAATTACTGTTGGATGTGAATTGTGACTTTGTCAACTAAAATAAGTGTGTTTAAAGTCATTTCTGTGCCTGAAACGGGTCAAAATTGAAGCTTTTGAGTAAGCAAAACTCTGTAAAAATGGCAATTTTGGTCACTGTGAGGGTTTAAAAAGTGGTTATTCAACATGAGGCATGATCCAATTGACATTTTGAATCATTTTTGGTACAGTCTAAAAAATCAATTTTCGGATGAAAAACGATGACTCCGGACCAGTCGAACGATCCCAAAATGGTCTATAATGATGAAATTTTAACATTTAATCTTTTGACTCTAAATGACTGTTGAATGTGAATTATGACTCTGTCAACTAGAATAAGTGTGTTTAAAGTCATTTCTGTGCCAGAAACGGGTCAAAATGGAAGCTTTTGAGTAAGCAAAACTCTGTAAAAATGGCAATTTTGGTCACTGTGAGGGTTTAAAAAGTGTTTATTCAACATGAGGCATGATCCAATTGACATTTTGAATCCTTTTTGGTACAGTCCAAAAAAATCAATTTTCGGATGAAAAACGATGACTCCGGACCAGTCGAACGATCCCAAAATGGTCTATAATGATGAAATTTTAACATTTAATCTTTTGACTCTAAATTACTGATGGATGTGAATTATGACTTTGTCAACTAAAATAAGTGTGTTTAAAGTCATTTCTGTGCCTGAAACGGGTCAAAATGGAAGCTTTTGAGTAAGCAAAACTCTGTAAAAATGGCAATTTTGGTCACTGTGAGGGTTTAAAAAGTGGTTATTCAACATGAGGCATGATCCAATTGACATTTTGAATCATTTTTGGTACAGTCCAAAAAATCAATTTTCGGATGAAAAACTATGACTCCGGACCTGTCGAACGATCCCAAAATGGTCTATAATGATGAAATTTTAACATTTAATCTTTTGACTCTAAATTACTGTTGGATGTGAATTGTGACTTTGTCAACTAGAATAAGTGTGTTTAAAGTCATTTTTGTGCCTGAAACGGGTCAAAATTGAAGCTTTTGAGTAAGCAAAACTCTGTAAAAATGGCAATTTTGGTCACTGTGAGGGTTTAAAAAGTGGTTATTCAAAATGAGGCATGATCCAATCAACATTTTGAATCATTTTTGGTACAGTCCAAAAAATCAATTTTCGGATAAAAAACGATGACTCCGGACCAGTCGAACGATCCCAAAATTGTCTATAATGATGAAATTTTAACATTTAATCTTTTGACTCTAAATTACTGATGGATGTGAATTATGACTTTGTCAACTAAAATAAGTGTGTTTAAAGTCATTTCTGTGCCTGAAACGGGTCAAAATTGAAGCTTTTGAGTAAGCAAAACTCTGTAAAAATGGCAATTTTGGTCACTGTGAGGGTTTAAAAAGTGGTTATTCAACATGAGGCATGATCCAATTGACATTTTGAATAATTTTTGGTACAGTCCCAAAAATCAATTTTCGGATGGAAAAACGATGACTCCGGACCTGTCGAACGATCCCAAAATGGTCTATAATGATGAAATTTTAACATTTAATCTTTTGACTCTAAATGACTGTTGGATGTGAATTATGACTTTGTCAACTAGAATAAGTGTGTTTAAAGTCATTTCTGTGCCTGAAACGGGTAAAAATGGAAGCTTTTGAGTAAGCAAAACTCTGTAAAAATGGCAATTTTGGTCACTGTGAGGGTTTAAAAAGTGGTTATTCAACATGAGGCATGATCCAATTGACATTTTGAATCATTTTTGGTACAGTCCAAAAAATCAATTTTCGGATGAAAAACGATGACTCCGGACCTGTCGAACGATCCCAAAATGGTCTATAATGATGAAATTTTAACATTTAATCTTTTGACTCTAAATTACTGTTGGATGTGAATTGTGACTTTGTCAACTAAAATAAGTGTGTTTAAAGTCATTTTTGTGCCTGAAATGGGTCAAAATTGAAGCTTTTGAGTAAGCAAAACTCTGTAAAAATGGCAATTTTGGTCACTGTGAGGGTTTAAAAAGTGGTTATTCAACATGAGGCATGATCCAATTGACATTTTGAATCATTTTTGGTACAGTCCAAAAAATCAATTTTCGGATGAAAAACGATGACTCCGGACCAGTCGAACGATCCCAAAATGGTCTATAATGATGAAATTTTAACATTTAATCTTTTGACTCTAAATTACTGTTGGATGTGAATTGTGACTTTTTCAACTAAAATAAGTGTGTTTAAAGTCATTTTTGTGCCTGAAACGGGTCAAAATTGAAGCTTTTGAGTAAGCAAAACTCTGTAAAAATGGCAATTTTGGTCACTGTGAGGGTTTAAAAAGTGGTTATTCAACATGAGGCATGATCCAATTGACATTTTGAATCATTTTTGGTACAGTCCAAAAAATCAATTTTCGGATGAAAAACGATGACTCCGGACCAGTCGAACGATCCCAAAATGGTCTATAATGATGACATTTTAACATTTAATCTTTTGACTCTAAATTACTGTTGGATGTGAATTGTGACTTTGTCAACTAAAATAAGTGTGTTTAAAGTCATTTCTGTGCCTGAAACGGGTCAAAATTGAAGCTTTTGAGTAAGCAAAACTCTGTAAAAATGGCAATTTTGGTCACTGTGAGGGTTTAAAAAGTGGTTATTCAACATGAGGCATGATCCAATTGACATTTTGAATCATTTTTGGTACAGTCTAAAAAATCAATTTTCGGATGAAAAACGATGACTCCGGACCAGTCGAACGATCCCAAAATGGTCTATAATGATGAAATTTTAACATTTAATCTTTTGACTCTAAATGACTGTTGAATGTGAATTATGACTCTGTCAACTAGAATAAGTGTGTTTAAAGTAATTTCTGTGCCTGAAACGGGTCAAAATGGAAGCTTTTGAGTAAGCAAAACTCTGTAAAAATGGCAATTTTGGTCACTGTGAGGGTTTAAAAAGTGGTTATTCAACATGAGGCATGATCCAATTGACATTTTGAATCATTTTTGGTACAGTCCAAAAAATCAATTTTCGGATGAAAAACGATGACTCCGGACCTGCCGAACGATCCCAAAATGGTCTATAATGATGAAATTTTAACATTTAATCTTTTGACTCTAAATTACTGTTGGATGTGAATTGTGACTTTGTCAACTAGAATAAGTGTGTTTAAAGTCATTTTTGTGCCTGAAACGGGTCAAACTTGAAGCTTTTGAGTAAGCAAAACTCTGTAAAAATGGCAATTTTGGTCACTGTGAGGGTTTAAAAAGTGGTTATTCAACATGAGGCATGATCCAATTGACATTTTGAATCATTTTTGGTACAGTCCAAAAAATCAATTTTCGGATAAAAAACGATGACTCCGGACCAGTCGAACGATCCCAAAATGGTCTATAATGATGAAATTTTAACATTTAATCTTTTGACTCTAAATTACTGATGGATGTGAATTGTGACTTTGTCAACTAGAATAAGTGTGTTTAAAGTCATTTCTGTGCCTGAAACGGGTCAAAATTGAAGCTTTTGAGTAAGCAAAACTCTGTAAAAATGGCAATTTTGGTCACTGTGAGGGTTTAAAAAGTGGTTATTCAACATGAGGCATGATCCAATTGACATTTTGAATCATTTTTGGTACAGTCTAAAAAATCAATTTTCGGATGAAAAACGATGACTCCGGACCAGTCGAACGATCCCAAAATGGTCTATAATGATGAAATTTTAACATTTAATCTTTTGACTCTAAATGACTGTTGAATGTGAATTATGACTCTGTCAACTAGAATAAGTGTGTTTAAAGTCATTTCTGTGCCAGAAACGGGTCAAAATGGAAGCTTTTGAGTAAGCAAAACTCTGTAAAAATGGCAATTTTGGTCACTGTGAGGGTTTAAAAAGTGTTTATTCAACATGAGGCATGATCCAATTGACATTTTGAATCCTTTTTGGTACAGTCCAAAAAAATCAATTTTCGGATGAAAAACGATGACTCCGGACCAGTCGAACGATCCCAAAATGGTCTATAATGATGAAATTTTAACATTTAATCTTTTGACTCTAAATTACTGATGGATGTGAATTATGACTTTGTCAACTAAAATAAGTGTGTTTAAAGTCATTTCTGTGCCTGAAACGGGTCAAAATGGAAGCTTTTGAGTAAGCAAAACTCTGTAAAAATGGCAATTTTGGTCACTGTGAGGGTTTAAAAAGTGGTTATTCAACATGAGGCATGATCCAATTGACATTTTGAATCATTTTTGGTACAGTCCAAAAAATCAATTTTCGGATGAAAAACTATGACTCCGGACCTGTCGAACGATCCCAAAATGGTCTATAATGATGAAATTTTAACATTTAATCTTTTGACTCTAAATTACTGTTGGATGTGAATTGTGACTTTGTCAACTAGAATAAGTGTGTTTAAAGTCATTTTTGTGCCTGAAACGGGTCAAAATTGAAGCTTTTGAGTAAGCAAAACTCTGTAAAAATGGCAATTTTGGTCACTGTGAGGGTTTAAAAAGTGGTTATTCAAAATGAGGCATGATCCAATCAACATTTTGAATCATTTTTGGTACAGTCCAAAAAATCAATTTTCGGATAAAAAACGATGACTCCGGACCAGTCGAACGATCCCAAAATTGTCTATAATGATGAAATTTTAACATTTAATCTTTTGACTCTAAATTACTGATGGATGTGAATTATGACTTTGTCAACTAAAATAAGTGTGTTTAAAGTCATTTCTGTGCCTGAAACGGGTCAAAATTGAAGCTTTTGAGTAAGCAAAACTCTGTAAAAATGGCAATTTTGGTCACTGTGAGGGTTTAAAAAGTGGTTATTCAACATGAGGCATGATCCAATTGACATTTTGAATAATTTTTGGTACAGTCCCAAAAATCAATTTTCGGATGGAAAAACGATGACTCCGGACCTGTCGAACGATCCCAAAATGGTCTATAATGATGAAATTTTAACATTTAATCTTTTGACTCTAAATGACTGTTGAATGTGAATTATGACTCTGTCAACTAGAATAAGTGTGTTTAAAGTCATTTCTGTGCCAGAAACGGGTCAAAATGGAAGCTTTTGAGTAAGCAAAACTCTGTAAAAATGGCAATTTTGGTCACTGTGAGGGTTTAAAAAGTGTTTATTCAACATGAGGCATGATCCAATTGACATTTTGAATCCTTTTTGGTACAGTCCAAAAAATCAATTTTCGGATGAAAAACGATGACTCCGGACCTGTCGAACGATCCCAAAATGGTCTATAATGATGAAATTTTAACATTTAATCTTTTGACTCTAAATTACTGTTGGATGTGAATTGTGACTTTGTCAACTAGAATAAGTGTGTTTAAAGTCATTTTTGTGCCTGAAACGGGTCAAAATTGAAGCTTTTGAGTAAGCAAAACTCTGTAAAAATGGCAATTTTGGTCACTGTGAGGGTTTAAAAAGTGGTTATTCAAAATGAGGCATGATCCAATCGACATTTTGAATCATTTTTGGTACAGTCCAAAAAATCAATTTTCGGATAAAAAACGATGACTCCGGACCAGTCGAACGATCCCAAAATTGTCTATAATGATGAAATTTTAACATTTAATCTTTTGACTCTAAATTACTGATGGATGTGAATTATGACTTTGTCAACTAAAATAAGTGTGTTTAAAGTCATTTCTGTGCCTGAAACGGGTCAAAATTGAAGCTTTTGAGTAAGCAAAACTCTGTAAAAATGGCAATTTTGGTCACTGTGAGGGTTTAAAAAGTGGTTATTCAACATGAGGCATGATCCAATTGACATTTTGAATAATTTTTGGTACAGTCCCAAAAATCAATTTTCGGATGGAAAAACGATGACTCCGGACCTGTCGAACGATCCCAAAATGGTCTATAATGATGAAATTTTAACATTTAATCTTTTGACTCTAAATGACTGTTGGATGTGAATTATGACTTTGTCAACTAGAATAAGTGTGTTTAAAGTCATTTCTGTGCCTGAAACGGGTAAAAATGGAAGCTTTTGAGTAAGCAAAACTCTGTAAAAATGGCAATTTTGGTCACTGTGAGGGTTTAAAAAGTGGTTATTCAACATGAGGCATGATCCAATTGACATTTTGAATCATTTTTGGTACAGTCCAAAAAATCAATTTTCGGATGAAAAACGATGACTCCGGACCTGTCGAACGATCCCAAAATGGTCTATAATGATGAAATTTCAACATTTAATCTTTTGACTCTAAATTACTGTTGGATGTGAATTGTGACTTTGTCAACTAAAATAAGTGTGTTTAAAGTCATTTTTGTGCCTGAAATGGGTCAAAATTGAAGCTTTTGAGTAAGCAAAACTCTGTAAAAATGGCAATTTTGGTCACTGTGAGGGTTTAAAAAGTGGTTATTCAACATGCGGCATGATCCAATTGACATTTTGAATCATTTTTGGTACAGTCCAAAAAATCAATTTTCGGATGAAAAACGATGACTCCGGACCAGTCGAACGATCCCAAAATGGTCTATAATGATGAAATTTTAACATTTAATCTTTTGACTCTAAATTACTGTTGGATGTGAATTGTGACTTTTTCAACTAAAATAAGTGTGTTTAAAGTCATTTTTGTGCCTGAAACGGGTCAAAATTGAAGCTTTTGAGTAAGCAAAACTCTGTAAAAATGGCAATTTTGGTCACTGTGAGGGTTTAAAAAGTGGTTATTCAACATGAGGCATGATCCAATTGACATTTTGAATCATTTTTGGTACAGTCCAAAAAATCAATTTTCGGATGAAAAACGATGACTCCGGACCAGTCGAACGATCCCAAAATGGTCTATAATGATGAAATTTTAACATTTAATCTTTTGACTCTAAATTACTGTTGGATGTGAATTGTGACTTTGTCAACTAAAATAAGTGTGTTTAAAGTCATTTCTGTGCCTGAAACGGGTCAAAATTGAAGCTTTTGAGTAAGCAAAACTCTGTAAAAATGGCAATTTTGGTCACTGTGAGGGTTTAAAAAGTGGTTATTCAACATGAGGCATGATCCAATTGACATTTTGAATCATTTTTGGTACAGTCTAAAAAATCAATTTTCGGATGAAAAACGATGACTCCGGACCAGTCGAACGATCCCAAAATGGTCTATAATGATGAAATTTTAACATTTAATCTTTTGACTCTAAATGACTGTTGAATGTGAATTATGACTCTGTCAACTAGAATAAGTGTGTTTAAAGTAATTTCTGTGCCTGAAACGGGTCAAAATGGAAGCTTTTGAGTAAGCAAAACTCTGTAAAAATGGCAATTTTGGTCACTGTGAGGGTTTAAAAAGTGGTTATTCAACATGAGGCATGATCCAATTGACATTTTGAATCATTTTTGGTACAGTCCAAAAAATCAATTTTCGGATGAAAAACGATGACTCCGGACCTGCCGAACGATCCCAAAATGGTCTATAATGATGAAATTTTAACATTTAATCTTTTGACTCTAAATTACTGTTGGATGTGAATTGTGACTTTGTCAACTAGAATAAGTGTGTTTAAAGTCATTTTTGTGCCTGAAACGGGTCAAACTTGAAGCTTTTGAGTAAGCAAAACTCTGTAAAAATGGCAATTTTGGTCACTGTGAGGGTTTAAAAAGTGGTTATTCAACATGAGGCATGATCCAATTGACATTTTGAATCATTTTTGGTACAGTCCAAAAAATCAATTTTCGGATAAAAAACGATGACTCCGGACCAGTCGAACGATCCCAAAATGGTCTATAATGATGAAATTTTAACATTTAATCTTTTGACTCTAAATTACTGATGGATGTGAATTATGACTTTGTCAACTAAAATAAGTGTGTTTAAAGTCATTTCTGTGCCTGAAACGGGTCAAAATTGAAGCTTTTGAGTAAGCAAAACTCTGTAAAAATGGCAATTTTGGTCACTGTGAGGGTTTAAAAAGTGGTTATTCATCATGAGGCATGATCCAATTGACATTTTGAATCATTTTTAATACAGTCCAAAAAATCAATTTTCGGATGAAAAACGATGACTCCGGACCCGTCGAACGATCCCAAAATGGTCTATAATGATGAAATTTTAACATTTAATCTTTTGACTCTAAATGACTGTTGGATGTGAATTATGACTTTGTCAACTAGAATAAGTGTGTTTAAAGTAATTTCTGTGCCTGAAACGGGTCAAAATTGAAGCTTTTGAGTAAGCAAAACTCTGTAAAAATGGCAATTTCGGTCACTGTGAGGGTTTAAAAAGTGGTTATTCAACATGAGGCACGATCCAATTGACATTTTGAATCATTTTTGGTACAGTCCAAAAAATCAATTTTCGGATGAAAAACGATGACTCCGGACCTGTCGAACGATCCCAAAATGGTCAATATGGATGAAATTTCAACATTTAATCTTTTGACTCTAAATGACTGTTGGATGTGAATTATGACTTTTTCAACTAGAATAAGTGTGTTTAAAGTCATTTCTGTGCCTGAAACGGGTCGAAATTGAAGCTTTTGAGTAAGCAAAACTCTGTAAAAATGGCAATTTTGGTCACTGTGAGGGTTTAAAAAGTGGTTATTCAACATGAGGCATGATCCAATTGACATTTTGAATCATTTTTGGTACAGTCCAAAAAATCAATTTGCAGATGAAAAACGATGACTCCGGACCTGTCGAACGATCCCAAAATGGTCTATAATGATGAAATTTTAACATTTAATCTTTTGACTCTAAATTACTGTTGGATGTGAATTGTGACTTTGTCAACTAAAATAAGTGTGTTTAAAGTCATTTCTGTGCCTGAAACGGGTCAAGATTGAAGCTTTTGAGGTAGCAAAACTCTGTAAAAATGGCAATTTTGGTCACTGTGAGGGTTTAAAAAGTGGTTATTCAACATGAGGCATGATCCAATTGACATTTTGAATCATTTTTGGTACAGTCCAAAAAATCAATTTTCGGATGAAAAACGATCACTCCAGACCTTCGAACGATCCCAAAATGGTCTATAATGATGAAATTTTAACATTTAATCTTTTGACTCTAAATGACTGTTGGATGTGAATTATGACTTTGTCAACTAGAATAAGTGTGTTTAAAGTCATTTCTGTGCCTGAAAAGGGTCAAAATGGAAGCTTTTGAGTAAGCAAAACTCTGTAAAAATGGCAATTTTGGTCACTGTGAGGGTTTAAAAAGTGGTTATTCAACATGAGGCATGATCCAATTGACATTTTGAATCATTTTTGGTACAGTCCAAAAAATCAATTTTCGGATGAAAAACGATGACTCCGGACCAGTCGAACGATCCCAAAATGGTCTATAATGATGAAATTTTAACATTTAATCTTTTGACTCTAAATGACTGTTGGATGTGAATTATGACTTTTTCAACTAGAATAAGTGTGTTTAAAGTCATTTCTGTGCCTGAAACGGGTCAAAATTGAAGCTTTTGAGTAAGCAAAACTCTGTAAAAATGGCAATTTTGGTCCCTGTGAGGGTTTAAAAAGTGGTTATTCAACATGAGGCATGATCCAATTAACATTTTGAATCATTTTTGGTACAGTCCAAAAAATCAATTTCCAGATGAAAAACGATGACTCCGGACCTGTCGAACGATCCCAAAATGGTCTATAATGATGAAATTTTAACATTTAATCTTTTGACTCTAAATTACTGTTAAATGTGAATTATGACACTGTCAACTAAAATAAGTGTGTTTAAAGTCATTTCTGTGCCTGAAACGGGTCAAAATTGAAGCTTTTGAGTAAGCAAAACTCTGTAAAAATGGCAATTTTGGTCACTGTGAGGGTTTAAAAAGTGGTTATTCAACATGAGGCATGATCCAATTGACATTTTGAATCATTTTTGGTACAGTCCAAAAAATCAATTTTCGGATGAAAAACGATGACTCCGGACCTGTCGAACGATCCCAAAATGGTCTATAATGATGAAATTTTAACATTTAATCTTTTGACTCTAAATGACTGTTGGATGTGAATTATGACTTTGTCAACTAGAATAAGTGTGTTTAAAGTCATTTCTGTGCCTGAAACGGGTCAAAATGGAAGCTTTTGAGTAAGCAAAACTCTGTAAAAATGGCGATTTTGGTCACTGTGAGGGATTAAAAAGTGGTTATTCAACATGAGGCATGATCCAATTGACATTTTGAATCATTTTTGGTACGGTCCAAAAAATCAATTTTCGGATGAAAAACGATGACTCCGGACCTGTCGAACGATCCCAAAATGGTCTATAATGATGAAATTTTAACATTTAATCTTTTGACTCTAAATTACTGTTGGATGTGAATTGTGACTTTGTCAACTAGAATAAGTGTGTTTAAAGTCATTTTTGTGCCTGAAACGGGTCAAAATTGAAGCTTTTGAGTAAGCAAAACTCTGTAAAAATGGCAATTTTGGTCACTGTGAGGGTTTAAAAAGTGGTTATTCAACATGAGGCATGATCCAATCGACATTTTGAATCATTTTTGGTACAGTCCAAAAAATCAATTTTCGGATAAAAAACGATGACTCCGGACCAGTCGAACGATCCCAAAATTGTCTATAATGATGAAATTTTAACATTTAATCTTTTGACTCTAAATTACTGATGGATGTGAATTATGACTTTGTCAACTAAAATAAGTGTGTTTAAAGTCATTTCTGTGCCTGAAACGGGTCAAAATTGAAGCTTTTGAGTAAGCAAAACTCTGTAAAAATGGCAATTTTGGTCACTGTGAGGGTTTAAAAAGTGGTTATTCAACATGAGGCATGATCCAATTGACATTCTGAATAATTTTTGGTACAGTCCCAAAAATCAATTTTCGGATGGAAAAACGATGACTCCGGACCTGTCGAACGATCCCAAAATGGTCTATAATGATGAAATTTTAACATTTAATCTTTTGACTCTAAATGACTGTTGGATGTGAATTATGACTTTGTCAACTAGAATAAGTGTGTTTAAAGTCATTTCTGTGCCTGAAACGGGTCAAAATTGAAGCTTTTGAGTAAGCAAAACTCTGTAAAAATGGCAATTTTGGTCACTGTGAGGGTTTAAAAAGTGGTTATTCAACATGAGGCATGATCCAATTGACATTTTGAATCATTTTTGGTACAGTCCAAAAAATCAATTTTCGGATGAAAAACGATGACTCCGGACCAGTCGAACGATCCCAAAATGGTCTATAATGATGAAATTTTAACATTTAATCTTTTGACTCTAAATTACTGTTGGATGTGAATTGTGACTTTGTCAACTAGAATAAGTGTGTTTAAAGTCATTTTTGTGCCTGAAACGGGTCAAAATTGAAGCTTTTGAGTAAGCAAAACTCTGTAAAAATGGCAATTTTGGTCACTGTGAGGGTTTAAAAAGTGGTTATTCAACATGAGGCATGATCCAATCGACATTTTGAATCATTTTTGGTACAGTCCAAAAAATCAATTTTCGGATGAAAAACGATGACTCCGGACCAGTCGAACGATCCCAAAATGGTCTATAATGATGAAATTTTAACATTTAATCTTTTGACTCTAAATTACTGTTGGATGTGAATTGTGACTTTGTCAACTAAAATAAGTGTGTTTAAAGTCATTTCTGTGCCTGAAACGGGTCAAAATTGAAGCTTTTGAGTAAGCAAAACTCTGTAAAAATGGCAATTTTGGTCACTGTGAGGGTATAAAAAGTGGTTATTCAACATGAGGCATGATCCAATTAACATTTTGAATCATTTTTGGTACAGTCCAAAAAATCAATTTTCGGGTGAAAAACGATGACTCCGGACCAGTCGAACGATCCCAAAATGGTCTATAATGATGAAATTTTAACATTTAATCTTTTGACACTAAATTACTGATGGATGTGAATTATGACTTTGTCAACTAAAATAAGTGTGTTTAAAGTCATTTCTGCGCCTGAAACTGGTCAAAATTGAAGCTTTTGAGTAAGCAAAACTCTGTAAAAATGGCAATTTTGGTCACTGTGAGGGTTTAAAAAGTGGTTATTCAACATGAGGCATGATCCAATTGACATTTTGAATCATTTTTGGTACAGTCTAAAAAATCAATTTTCGGATGAAAAACGATGACTCCGGACCAGTCGAACGATCCCAAAATGGTCTATAATGATGAAATTTTAACATTTAATCTTTTGACTCTAAATGACTGTTGAATGTGAATTATGACTCTGTCAACTAGAATAAGTGTGTTTAAAGTCATTTCTGTGCCTGAAACGGGTCAAAATGGAAGCTTTTGAGTAAGCAAAACTCTGTAAAAATGGCAATTTTGGTCACTGTGAGGGTTTAAAAAGTGGTTATTCAACATGAGGCATGATCCAATTGACATTTTGAATCATTTTTGGTACAGTCCAAAAAATCAATTTTCGGATGAAAAACGATGACTCCGGACCAGTCGAACGATCCCAAAATGGTCTATAATGATGAAATTTTAACATTTAATCTTTTGACTCTAAATTACTGATGGATGTGAATTATGACTTTGTCAACTAAAATAAGTGCGTTTAAAGTCATTTCTGTGCCTGAAACGGGTCAAAATTGAAGCTTTTGAGTAAGCAAAACTCTGTAAAAATGGCAATTTTGGTCACTGTGAGGGTTTAAAAAGTGGTTATTCATCATGAGGCATGATCCAATTGACATTTTGAATCATTTTTAATACAGTCCAAAAAATCAATTTTCGGATGAAAAACGATGACTCCGGACCTGTCGAACGATCCCAAAATGGTCTATAATGATGAAATTTTAACATTTAATCTTTTGACTCTAAATGACTGTTGGATGTGCATTATGACTTTGTCAACTAGAATAAGTGTGTTTAAAGTCATTTCTGTGCCTGAAACGGGTCAAAATGGAAGCTTTTGAGTAAGCAAAACTCTGTAAAAATGGCAATTTTGGTCACTGTGAGGGTTTAAAAAGTGGTTATTCAACATGAGGCACGATCCAATTGACATTTTGAATCATTTTTGGTACAGTCCGAAAAATCAATTTTCGGATGAAAAACGATGACTCCGGACCCGTCGAACGATCCCAAAATGGTCTATAATGATGAAATTTTAACATTTAATCTTTTGACTCTAAATGACTGTTGGATGTGAATTATGACTTTGTCAACTAGAATAAGTGTGTTTAAAGTCATTTCTGTGCCTGAAACGGGTCAAAATTGAAGCTTTTGAGTAAGCAAAACTCTGTAAAAATGGCAATTTCGGTCACTGTGAGGGTTTAAAAAGTGGTTATTCAACATGAGGCACGATCCAATTGACATTTTGAATCATTTTTGGTACAGTCCAAAAAATCAATTTTCGGATGAAAAACGATGACTCCGGACCTGTCGAACGATCCCAAAATGGTCAATATGGATGAAATTTCAACATTTAATCTTTTGACTCTAAATGACTGTTGGATGTGAATTATGACTTTTTCAACTAGAATAAGTGTGTTTAAAGTCATTTCTGTGCCTGAAACGGGTCAAAATTGAAGCTTTTGAGTAAGCAAAACTCTGTAAAAATGGCAATTTTGGTCACTGTGAGGGTTTAAAAAGTGGTTATTCAACATGAGGCATGATCCAATTGACATTTTGAATCATTTTTGGTACAGTCCAAAAAATCAATTTTCAGATGAAAAACGATGACTCCGGACCTGTCGAACGATCCCAAAATGGTCTATAATGATGAAATTTTAACATTTAATCTTTTGACTCTAAATTACTGTTGGATGTGAATTGTGACTTTGTCAACTAAAATAAGTGTGTTTAAAGTCATTTCTGTGCCTGAAACGGGTCAAAATTGAAGCTTTTGAGTAAGCAAAACTCTGTAAAAATGGCAATTTTGGTCACTGTGAGGGTTTAAAAAGTGGTTATTCAACATGAGGCATGATCCAATTGACATTTTGAATCATTTTTGGTACAGTCTAAAAAATCAATTTTCGGATGAAAAACGATGACTCCGGACCAGTCGAACGATCCCAAAATGGTCTATAATGATGAAATTTTAACATTTAATCTTTTGACTCTAAATGACTGTTGAATGTGAATTATGACTCTGTCAACTAGAATAAGTGTGTTTAAAGTCATTTCTGTGCCAGAAACGGGTCAAAATGGAAGCTTTTGAGTAAGCAAAACTCTGTAAAAATGGCAATTTTGGTCACTGTGAGGGTTTAAAAAGTGTTTATTCAACATGAGGCATGATCCAATTGACATTTTGAATCCTTTTTGGTACAGTCCAAAAAAATCAATTTTCGGATGAAAAACGATGACTCCGGACCAGTCGAACGATCCCAAAATGGTCTATAATGATGAAATTTTAACATTTAATCTTTTGACTCTAAATTACTGATGGATGTGAATTATGACTTTGTCAACTAAAATAAGTGTGTTTAAAGTCATTTCTGTGCCTGAAACGGGTCAAAATGGAAGCTTTTGAGTAAGCAAAACTCTGTAAAAATGGCAATTTTGGTCACTGTGAGGGTTTAAAAAGTGGTTATTCAACATGAGGCATGATCCAATTGACATTTTGAATCATTTTTGGTACAGTCCAAAAAATCAATTTTCGGATGAAAAACTATGACTCCGGACCTGTCGAACGATCCCAAAATGGTCTATAATGATGAAATTTTAACATTTAATCTTTTGACTCTAAATTACTGTTGGATGTGAATTGTGACTTTGTCAACTAGAATAAGTGTGTTTAAAGTCATTTTTGTGCCTGAAACGGGTCAAAATTGAAGCTTTTGAGTAAGCAAAACTCTGTAAAAATGGCAATTTTGGTCACTGTGAGGGTTTAAAAAGTGGTTATTCAAAATGAGGCATGATCCAATCAACATTTTGAATCATTTTTGGTACAGTCCAAAAAATCAATTTTCGGATAAAAAACGATGACTCCGGACCAGTCGAACGATCCCAAAATTGTCTATAATGATGAAATTTTAACATTTAATCTTTTGACTCTAAATTACTGATGGATGTGAATTATGACTTTGTCAACTAAAATAAGTGTGTTTAAAGTCATTTCTGTGCCTGAAACGGGTCAAAATTGAAGCTTTTGAGTAAGAAAAACTCTGTAAAAATGGCAATTTTGGTCACTGTGAGGGTTTAAAAAGTGGTTATTCAACATGAGGCATGATCCAATTGACATTTTGAATAATTTTTGGTACAGTCCCAAAAATCAATTTTCGGATGGAAAAACGATGACTCCGGACCTGTCGAACGATCCCAAAATGGTCTATAATGATGAAATTTTAACATTTAATCTTTTGACTCTAAATGACTGTTGGATGTGAATTATGACTTTGTCAACTAGAATAAGTGTGTTTAAAGTCATTTCTGTGCCTGAAACGGGTAAAAATGGAAGCTTTTGAGTAAGCAAAACTCTGTAAAAATGGCAATTTTGGTCACTGTGAGGGTTTAAAAAGTGGTTATTCAACATGAGGCATGATCCAATTGACATTTTGAATCATTTTTGGTACAGTCCAAAAAATCAATTTTCGGATGAAAAACGATGACTCCGGACCTGTCGAACGATCCCAAAATGGTCTATAATGATGAAATTTTAACATTTAATCTTTTGACTCTAAATTACTGTTGGATGTGAATTGTGACTTTGTCAACTAAAATAAGTGTGTTTAAAGTCATTTTTGTGCCTGAAATGGGTCAAAATTGAAGCTTTTGAGTAAGCAAAACTCTGTAAAAATGGCAATTTTGGTCACTGTGAGGGTTTAAAAAGTGGTTATTCAACATGAGGCATGATCCAATTGACATTTTGAATCATTTTTGGTACAGTCCAAAAAATCAATTTTCGGATGAAAAACGATGACTCCGGACCAGTCGAACGATCCCAAAATGGTCTATAATGATGAAATTTTAACATTTAATCTTTTGACTCTAAATTACTGTTGGATGTGAATTGTGACTTTTTCAACTAAAATAAGTGTGTTTAAAGTCATTTTTGTGCCTGAAACGGGTCAAAATTGAAGCTTTTGAGTAAGCAAAACTCTGTAAAAATGGCAATTTTGGTCACTGTGAGGGTTTAAAAAGTGGTTATTCAACATGAGGCATGATCCAATTGACATTTTGAATCATTTTTGGTACAGTCCAAAAAATCAATTTTCGGATGAAAAACGATGACTCCGGACCAGTCGAACGATCCCAAAATGGTCTATAATGATGACATTTTAACATTTAATCTTTTGACTCTAAATTACTGTTGGATGTGAATTGTGACTTTGTCAACTAAAATAAGTGTGTTTAAAGTCATTTCTGTGCCTGAAACGGGTCAAAATTGAAGCTTTTGAGTAAGCAAAACTCTGTAAAAATGGCAATTTTGGTCACTGTGAGGGTTTAAAAAGTGGTTATTCAACATGAGGCATGATCCAATTGACATTTTGAATCATTTTTGGTACAGTCTAAAAAATCAATTTTCGGATGAAAAACGATGACTCCGGACCAGTCGAACGATCCCAAAATGGTCTATAATGATGAAATTTTAACATTTAATCTTTTGACTCTAAATGACTGTTGAATGTGAATTATGACTCTGTCAACTAGAATAAGTGTGTTTAAAGTAATTTCTGTGCCTGAAACGGGTCAAAATGGAAGCTTTTGAGTAAGCAAAACTCTGTAAAAATGGCAATTTTGGTCACTGTGAGGGTTTAAAAAGTGGTTATTCAACATGAGGCATGATCCAATTGACATTTTGAATCATTTTTGGTACAGTCCAAAAAATCAATTTTCGGATGAAAAACGATGACTCCGGACCTGCCGAACGATCCCAAAATGGTCTATAATGATGAAATTTTAACATTTAATCTTTTGACTCTAAATTACTGTTGGATGTGAATTGTGACTTTGTCAACTAGAATAAGTGTGTTTAAAGTCATTTTTGTGCCTGAAACGGGTCAAACTTGAAGCTTTTGAGTAAGCAAAACTCTGTAAAAATGGCAATTTTGGTCACTGTGAGGGTTTAAAAAGTGGTTATTCAACATGAGGCATGATCCAATTGACATTTTGAATCATTTTTGGTACAGTCCAAAAAATCAATTTTCGGATAAAAAACGATGACTCCGGACCAGTCGAACGATCCCAAAATGGTCTATAATGATGAAATTTTAACATTTAATCTTTTGACTCTAAATTACTGATGGATGTGAATTATGACTTTGTCAACTAAAATAAGTGTGTTTAAAGTCATTTCTGTGCCTGAAACGGGTCAAAATTGAAGCTTTTGAGTAAGCAAAACTCTGTAAAAATGGCAATTTTGGTCACTGTGAGGGTTTAAAAAGTGGTTATTCATCATGAGGCATGATCCAATTGACATTTTGAATCAGTTTTAATACAGTCCAAAAAATCAATTTTCGGATGAAAAACGATGACTCCGGACCCGTCGAACGATCCCAAAATGGTCTATAATGATGAAATTTTAACATTTAATCTTTTGACTCTAAATGACTGTTGGATGTGAATTATGACTTTGTCAACTAGAATAAGTGTGTTTAAAGTCATTTCTGTGCCTGAAACGGGTCAAAATTGAAGCTTTTGAGTAAGCAAAACTCTGTAAAAATGGCAATTTTGGTCACTGTGAGGGTTTAAAAAGTGGTTATTCATCATGAGGCATGATCCAATTGACATTTTGAATCAGTTTTAATACAGTCCAAAAAATCAATTTTCGGATGAAAAACGATGACTCCGGACCCGTCGAACGATCCCAAAATGGTCTATAATGATGAAATTTTAACATTTAATCTTTTGACTCTAAATGACTGTTGGATGTGAATTATGACTTTGTCAACTAGAATAAGTGTGTTTAAAGTCATTTCTGTGCCTGAAACGGGTCAAAATTGAAGCTTTTGAGTAAGCAAAACTCTGTAAAAATGGCAATTTCGGTCACTGTGAGGGTTTAAAAAGTGGTTATTCATCATGAGGCACGATCCAATTGACATTTTGAATCATTTTTGGTACAGTCCAAAAAATCAATTTTCGGATGAAAAACGATGACTCCGGACCTGTCGAACGATCCCAAAATGGTCAATATGGATGAAATTTCAACATTTAATCTTTTGACTCTAAATGACTGTTGGATGTGAATTATGACTTTTTCAACGAGAATAAGTGTGTTTAAAGTCATTTCTGTGCCTGAAACGGGTCAAAATTGAAGCTTTTGAGTAAGCAAAACTCTGTAAAAATGGCAATTTTGGTCACTGTGAGGGTTTGGAAAGTGGTTATACAACATGAGGCATGATCCAATTGACATTTTGAATCATTTTTGGTACAGTCCAAAAAATCAATTTGCAGATGAAAAACGATGACTCCGGACCTGTCGAACGATCCCAAAATGGTCTATAATGATGAAATTTTAACATTTAATCTTTTGACTCTAAATTACTGTTGGATGTGAATTGTGACTTTGTCAACTAAAATAAGTGTGTTTAAAGTCATTTCTGTGCCTGAAACAGGTCAAAATTGAAGCTTTTGAGTAAGCAAAACTCTGTAAAAATGGCAATTTTGGTCACTGTGAGGGTTTAAAAAGTGGTTATTCAACATGATCCAATTAACATTTTGAATAATTTTTGGTACAGTCCAAAAAATCAATTTTCGGATGAAAAACGATGACTCCGGACCTGTCGAACGATCCCAAAATGGTCCATAATGATGAAATTTTAACATTTAATCTTTTGACTCTAAATTACTGTTGGATGTGAATTGTGACTTTTTCAACTAAAATAAGTGTGTTTAAAGTCATTTTTGTGCCTGAAACGGGTCAAAATTGAAGCTTTTGAGTAAGCAAAACTCTGTAAAAATGGCAATTTTGGTCACTGTGAGGGTTTAAAAAGTGGTTATTCAACATGAGGCATGATCCAATTGACATTTTGAATCATTTTTGGTACAGTCCAAAAAATCAATTTTCGGATGAAAAACGATGACTCCGGACCAGTCGAACGATCCCAAAATGGTCTATAATGATGAAATTTTAACATTTAATCTTTTGACTCTAAATTACTGTTGGATGTGAATTGTGACTTTGTCAACTAAAATAAGTGTGTTTAAAGTCATTTCTGTGCCTGAAACGGGTCAAAATTGAAGCTTTTGAGTAAGCAAAACTCTGTAAAAATGGCAATTTTGGTCACTGTGAGGGTTTAAAAAGTGGTTATTCAACATGAGGCATGATCCAATTAACATTTTGAATCATTTTTGGTACAGTCCAAAAAATCAATTTTCGGGTGAAAAACGATGACTCCGGACCAGTCGAACGATCCCAAAATGGTCTATAATGATGAAATTTTAACATTTAATCTTTTGACACTAAATTACTGATGGATGTGAATTATGACTTTGTCAACTAAAATAAGTGTGTTTAAAGTCATTTCTGTGCCTGAAACTGGTCAAAATTGAAGCTTTTGAGTAAGCAAAACTCTGTAAAAATGGCAATTTTGGTCACTGTGAGGGTTTAAAAAGTGGTTATTCAACATGAGGCATGATCCAATTGACATTTTGAATCATTTTTGGTACAGTCTAAAAAATCAATTTTCGGATGAAAAACGATGACTCCGGACCAGTCGAACGATCCCAAAATGGTCTATAATGATGAAATTTTAACATTTAATCTTTTGACTCTAAATGACTGTTGAATGTGAATTATGACTCTGTCAACTAGAATAAGTGTGTTTAAAGTCATTTCTGTGCCTGAAACGGGTCAAAATGGAAGCTTTTGAGTAAGCAAAACTCTGTAAAAATGGCAATTTTGGTCACTGTGAGGGTTTAAAAAGTGGTTATTCAACATGAGGCATGATCCAATTGACATTTTGAATCATTTTTGGTACAGTCCAAAAAATCAATTTTCGGATGAAAAACGATGACTCCGGACCAGTCGAACGATCCCAAAATGGTCTATAATGATGAAATTTTAACATTTAATCTTTTGACTCTAAATTACTGATGGATGTGAATTATGACTTTGTCAACTAAAATAAGTGCGTTTAAAGTAATTTCTGTGCCTGAAACGGGTCAAAATTGAAGCTTTTGAGTAAGCAAATCTCTGTAAAAATGGCAATTTTGGTCACTGTGAGGGTTTAAAAAGTGGTTATTCATCATGAGGCATGATCCAATTGACATTTTGAATCATTTTTAATACAGTCCAAAAAATCAATTTTCGGATGAAAAACGATGACTCCGGACCTGTCGAACGATCCCAAAATGGTCTATAATGATGAAATTTTAACATTTAATCTTTTGACTCTAAATGACTGTTGGATGTGCATTATGACTTTGTCAACTAGAATAAGTGTGTTTAAAGTCATTTCTGTGCCTGAAACGGGTCAAAATGGAAGCTTTTGAGTAAGCAAAACTCTGTAAAAATGGCAATTTTGGTCACTGTGAGGGTTTAAAAAGTGGTTATTCAACATGAGGCACGATCCAATTGACATTTTGAATCATTTTTGGTACAGTCCGAAAAATCAATTTTCGGATGAAAAACGATGACTCCGGACCCGTCGAACGATCCCAAAATGGTCTATAATGATGAAATTTTAACATTTAATCTTTTGACTCTAAATGACTGTTGGATGTGAATTATGACTTTGTCAACTAGAATAAGTGTGTTTAAAGTCATTTCTGTGCCTGAAACGGGTCAAAATTGAAGCTTTTGAGTAAGCAAAACTCTGTAAAAATGGCAATTTCGGTCACTGTGAGGGTTTAAAAAGTGGTTATTCAACATGAGGCACGATCCAATTGACATTTTGAATCATTTTTGGTACAGTCCAAAAAATCAATTTTCGGATGAAAAACGATGACTCCGGACCTGTCGAACGATCCCAAAATGGTCAATATGGATGAAATTTCAACATTTAATCTTTTGACTCTAAATGACTGTTGGATGTGAATTATGACTTTTTCAACTAGAATAAGTGTGTTTAAAGTCATTTCTGTGCCTGAAACGGGTCAAAATTGAAGCTTTTGAGTAAGCAAAACTCTGTAAAAATGGCAATTTTGGTCACTGTGAGGGTTTAAAAAGTGGTTATTCAACATGAGGCATGATCCAATTGACATTTTGAATCATTTTTGGTACAGTCCAAAAAATCAATTTTCAGATGAAAAACGATGACTCCGGACCTGTCGAACGATCCCAAAATGGTCTATAATGATGAAATTTTAACATTTAATCTTTTGACTCTAAATGACTGTTGAATGTGAATTATGACTCTGTCAACTAGAATAAGTGTGTTTAAAGTCATTTCTGTGCCAGAAACGGGTCAAAATGGAAGCTTTTGAGTAAGCAAAACTCTGTAAAAATGGCAATTTTGGTCACTGTGAGGGTTTAAAAAGTGTTTATTCAACATGAGGCATGATCCAATTGACATTTTGAATCCTTTTTGGTACAGTCCAAAAAATCAATTTTCGGATGAAAAACGATGACTCCGGACCAGTCGAACGATCCCAAAATGGTCTATAATGATAAAATTTTAACATTTAATCTTTTGACTCTAAATTACTGATGGATGTGAATTATGACTTTGTCAACTAAAATAAGTGTGTTTAAAGTCATTTCTGTGCCTGAAACGGGTCAAAATGGAAGCTTTTGAGTAAGCAAAACTCTGTAAAAATGGCAATTTTGGTCACTGTGAGGGTTTAAAAAGTGGTTATTCAACATGAGGCATGATCCAATTGACATTTTGAATCATTTTTGGTACAGTCCAAAAAATCAATTTTCGGATGAAAAACTATGACTCCGGACCTGTCGAACGATCCCAAAATGGTCTATAATGATGAAATTTTAACATTTAATCTTTTGACTCTAAATTACTGTTGGATGTGAATTGTGACTTTGTCAACTAGAATAAGTGTGTTTAAAGTCATTTTTGTGCCTGAAACGGGTCAAAATTGAAGCTTTTGAGTAAGCAAAACTCTGTAAAAATGGCAATTTTGGTCACTGTGAGGGTTTAAAAAGTGGTTATTCAAAATGAGGCATGATCCAATCGACATTTTGAATCATTTTTGGTACAGTCCAAAAAATCAATTTTCGGATAAAAAACGATGACTCCGGACCAGTCGAACGATCCCAAAATTGTCTATAATGATGAAATTTTAACATTTAATCTTTTGACTCTAAATTACTGATGGATGTGAATTATGACTTTGTCAACTAAAATAAGTGTGTTTAAAGTCATTTCTGTGCCTGAAACGGGTCAAAATTGAAGCTTTTGAGTAAGCAAAACTCTGTAAAAATGGCAATTTTGGTCACTGTGAGGGTTTAAAAAGTGGTTATTCAACATGAGGCATGATCCAATTGACATTTTGAATAATTTTTGGTACAGTCCCAAAAATCAATTTTCGGATGGAAAAACGATGACTCCGGACCTGTCGAACGATCCCAAAATGGTCTATAATGATGAAATTTTAACATTTAATCTTTTGACTCTAAATGACTGTTGGATGTGAATTATGACTTTGTCAACTAGAATAAGTGTGTTTAAAGTCATTTCTGTGCCTGAAACGGGTAAAAATGGAAGCTTTTGAGTAAGCAAAACTCTGTAAAAATGGCAATTTTGGTCACTGTGAGGGTTTAAAAAGTGGTTATTCAACATGAGGCATGATCCAATTGACATTTTGAATCATTTTTGGTACAGTCCAAAAAATCAATTTTCGGATGAAAAACGATGACTCCGGACCTGTCGAACGATCCCAAAATGGTCTATAATGATGAAATTTTAACATTTAATCTTTTGACTCTAAATTACTGTTGGATGTGAATTGTGACTTTGTCAACTAAAATAAGTGTGTTTAAAGTCATTTTTGTGCCTGAAATGGGTCAAAATTGAAGCTTTTGAGTAAGCAAAACTCTGTAAAAATGGCAATTTTGGTCACTGTGAGGGTTTAAAAAGTGGTTATTCAACATGAGGCATGATCCAATTGACATTTTGAATCATTTTTGGTACAGTCCAAAAAATCAATTTTCGGATGAAAAACGATGACTCCGGACCAGTCGAACGATCCCAAAATGGTCTATAATGATGAAATTTTAACATTTAATCTTTTGACTCTAAATTACTGTTGGATGTGAATTGTGACTTTTTCAACTAAAATAAGTGTGTTTAAAGTCATTTTTGTGCCTGAAACGGGTCAAAATTGAAGCTTTTGAGTAAGCAAAACTCTGTAAAAATGGCAATTTTGGTCACTGTGAGGGTTTAAAAAGTGGTTATTCAACATGAGGCATGATCCAATTGACATTTTGAATCATTTTTGGTACAGTCCAAAAAATCAATTTTCGGATGAAAAACGATGACTCCGGACCAGTCGAACGATCCCAAAATGGTCTATAATGATGAAATTTTAACATTTAATCTTTTGACTCTAAATTACTGTTGGATGTGAATTGTGACTTTGTCAACTAAAATAAGTGTGTTTAAAGTCATTTCTGTGCCTGAAACGGGTCAAAATTGAAGCTTTTGAGTAAGCAAAACTCTGTAAAAATGGCAATTTTGGTCACTGTGAGGGTTTAAAAAGTGGTTATTCAACATGAGGCATGATCCAATTGACATTTTGAATCATTTTTGGTACAGTCTAAAAAATCAATTTTCGGATGAAAAACGATGACTCCGGACCAGTCGAACGATCCCAAAATGGTCTATAATGATGAAATTTTAACATTTAATCTTTTGACTCTAAATGACTGTTGAATGTGAATTATGACTCTGTCAACTAGAATAAGTGTGTTTAAAGTAATTTCTGTGCCTGAAACGGGTCAAAATGGAAGCTTTTGAGTAAGCAAAACTCTGTAAAAATGGCAATTTTGGTCACTGTGAGGGTTTAAAAAGTGGTTATTCAACATGAGGCATGATCCAATTGACATTTTGAATCATTTTTGGTACAGTCCAAAAAATCAATTTTCGGATGAAAAACGATGACTCCGGACCTGCCGAACGATCCCAAAATGGTCTATAATGATGAAATTTTAACATTTAATCTTTTGACTCTAAATTACTGTTGGATGTGAATTGTGACTTTGTCAACTAGAATAAGTGTGTTTAAAGTCATTTTTGTGCCTGAAACGGGTCAAACTTGAAGCTTTTGAGTAAGCAAAACTCTGTAAAAATGGCAATTTTGGTCACTGTGAGGGTTTAAAAAGTGGTTATTCAACATGAGGCATGATCCAATTGACATTTTGAATCATTTTTGGTACAGTCCAAAAAATCAATTTTCGGATAAAAAACGATGACTCCGGACCAGTCGAACGATCCCAAAATGGTCTATAATGATGAAATTTTAACATTTAATCTTTTGACTCTAAATTACTGATGGATGTGAATTATGACTTTGTCAACTAAAATAAGTGTGTTTAAAGTCATTTCTGTGCCTGAAACGGGTCAAAATTGAAGCTTTTGAGTAAGCAAAACTCTGTAAAAATGGCAATTTTGGTCACTGTGAGGGTTTAAAAAGTGGTTATTCATCATGAGGCATGATCCAATTGACATTTTGAATCATTTTTAATACAGTCCAAAAAATCAATTTTCGGATGAAAAACGATGACTCCGGACCCGTCGAACGATCCCAAAATGGTCTATAATGATGAAATTTTAACATTTAATCTTTTGACTCTAAATGACTGTTGGATGTGAATTATGACTTTGTCAACTAGAATAAGTGTGTTTAAAGTCATTTCTGTGCCTGAAACGGGTCAAAATTGAAGCTTTTGAGTAAGCAAAACTCTGTAAAAATGGCAATTTCGGTCACTGTGAGGGTTTAAAAAGTGGTTATTCAACATGAGGCACGATCCAATTGACATTTTGAATCATTTTTGGTACAGTCCAAAAAATCAATTTTCGGATGAAAAACGATGACTCCGGACCTGTCGAACGATCCCAAAATGGTCAATATGGATGAAATTTCAACATTTAATCTTTTGACTCTAAATGACTGTTGGATGTGAATTATGACTTTTTCAACTAGAATAAGTGTGTTTAAAGTCATTTCTGTGCCTGAAACGGGTCAAAATTGAAGCTTTTGAGTAAGCAAAACTCTGTAAAAATGGCAATTTTGGTCACTGTGAGGGTTTAAAAAGTGGTTATTCAACATGAGGCATGATCCAATTGACATTTTGAATAATTTTTGGTACAGTCCAAAAAATCAATTTGCAGATGAAAAACGATGACTCCGGACCTGTCGAACGATCCCAAAATGGTCTATAATGATGAAATTTTAACATTTAATCTTTTGACTCTAAATTACTGTTGGATGTGAATTGTGACTTTGTCAACTAAAATAAGTGTGTTTAAAGTCATTTCTGTGCCTGAAACAGGTCAAAATTGAAGCTTTTGAGTAAGCAAAACTCTGTAAAAATGGCAATTTTGGTCACTGTGAGGGTTTAAAAAGTGGTTATTCAACATGATCCAATTAACATTTTGAATCATTTTTGGTACAGTCCAAAAAATCAATTTTCGGATGAAAAACGATGACTCCGGACCAGTCGAACGATCCCAAAATGGTCTATAATGATGAAATTTTAACATTTAATCTTTTGACACTAAATTACTGATGGATGTGAATTATGACTTTGTCAACTAAAATAAGTGTGTTTAAAGTCATTTCTGTGCCTGAAACGGGTCAAAATTGAAGCTTTTGAGTAAGCAAAACTCTGTAAAAATGGCAATTTTGGTCACTGTGAGGGTTTAAAAAGTGGTTATTCAACATGAGGCATGATCCAATTGACATTTTGAATCATTTTTGGTACAGTCTAAAAAATCAATTTTCGGATGAAAAACGATGACTCCGGACCAGTCAAACGATCCCAAAATGGTCTATAATGATGAAATTTTAACATTTAATCTTTTGACTCTAAATGACTGTTGAATGTGAATTATGACTCTGTCAACTAGAATAAGTGTGTTTAAAGTCATTTCTGTGCCAGAAACGGGTCAAAATGGAAGCTTTTGAGTAAGCAAAACTCTGTAAAAATGGCAATTTTGGTCACTGTGAGGGTTTAAAAAGTGGTTATTCAACATGAGGCATGATCCAATTGACATTTTGAATCATTTTTGGTACAGTCCAAAAAATCAATTTTCGGATGAAAAACGATGACTCCGGACCAGTCGAACGATCCCAAAATGGTCTATAATGATGAAATTTTAACATTTAATCTTTTGACTCTAAATTACTGATGGATGTGAATTATGACTTTGTCAACTAAAATAAGTGTGTTTAAAGTCATTTCTGTGCCTGAAACGGGTCAAGATTGAAGCTTTTGAGGTAGCAAAACTCTGTAAAAATGGCAATTTTGGTCACTGTGAGGGTTTAAAAAGTGGTTATTCAACATGAGGCATGATCCAATTGACATTTTGAATCATTTTTGGTACAGTCCAAAAAATCAATTTTCGGATGAAAAACGATGACTCCAGACCTTCGAACGATCCCAAAATGGTCTATAATGATGAAATTTTAACATTTAATCTTTTGACTCTAAATGACTGTTGGATGTGAATTATGACTTTGTCAACTAGAATAAGTGTGTTTAAAGTCATTTCTGTGCCTGAAAAGGGTCAAAATGGAAGCTTTTGAGTAAGCAAAACTCTGTAAAAATGGCAATTTTGGTCACTGTGAGGGTTTAAAAAGTGGTTATTCAACATGAGGCATGATCCAATTGACATTTTGAATCATTTTTGGTACAGTCCAAAAAATCAATTTTCGGATGAAAAACGATGACTCCGGACCAGTCGAACGATCCCAAAATGGTCTATAATGATGAAATTTTAACATTTAATCTTTTGACTCTAAATGACTGTTGGATGTGAATTATGACTTTTTCAACAAGAATAAGTGTGTTTAAAGTCATTTCTGTGCCTGAAACGGGTCAAAATTGAAGCTTTTGAGTAAGCAAAACTCTGTAAAAATGGCAATTTTGGTCCCTGTGAGGGTTTAAAAAGTGGTTATTCAACATGAGGCATGATCCAATTAACATTTTGAATCATTTTTGGTACAGTCCAAAAAATCAATTTCCAGATGAAAAACGATGACTCCGGACCTGTCGAACGATCCCAAAATGGTCTATAATGATGAAATTTTAACATTTAATCTTTTGACTCTAAATTACTGTTGGATGTGAATTGTGACTTTGTCAACTAAAATAAGTGTGTTTAAAGTCATTTCTGTGCCTGAAACGGGTCAAAATTGAAGCTTTTGAGTAAGCAAAACTCTGTAAAAATGGCAATTTTGGTCACTGTGAGGGTTTAAAAAGTGGTTATTCAACATGAGGCATGATCCAATTGACATTCTGAATCATTTTTGGTACAGTCTAAAAAATCAATTTTCGGATGAAAAACGATGACTCCGGACCAGTCGAACGATCCCAAAATGGTCTATAATGATGAAATTTTAACATTTAATCTTTTGACTCTAAATGACTGTTGAATGTGAATTATGACACTGTCAACTAGAATAAGTGTGTTTAAAGTCATTTCTGTGCCTGAAACGGGTCAAAATGGAAGCTTTTGAGTAAGCAAAACTCTGTAAAAATGGCAATTTTGGTCACTGTGAGGGTTTAAAAAGTGGTTATTCAACATGAGGCATGATCCAATTGACATTTTGAATCATTTTTGGTACAGTCCAAAAAATCAATTTTCGGATGAAAAACGATGACTCCGTACCAGTCGAACGATCCCAAAATGGTCTATAATGATGAAATTTTAACATTTAATCTTTTGACTCTAAATTACTGATGGATGTGAATTATGACTTTGTCAACTAAAATAAGTGTGTTTAAAGTCATTTCTGTGCCTGAAACGGGTCAAAATTGAAGCTTTTGAGTAAGCAAAACTCTGTAAAAATGGCAATTTTGGTCACTGTGAGGGTTTAAAAAGTGGTTATTCAACATGAGGCATGATCCAATTGACATTTTGAATCATTTTTGGTACAGTCCAAAAAATCAATTTTCGGATGAAAAACGATGACTCCGGACCTGTCGAACGATCCCAAAATGGTCTATAATGATGAAATTTTAACATTTAATCTTTTGACTCTAAATGACTGTTGGATGTGAATTATGACTTTGTCAACTAGAATAAGTGTGTTTAAAGTCATTTCTGTGCCTGAAACGGGTCAAAATGGAAGCTTTTGAGTAAGCAAAACTCTGTAAAAATGGCAATTTTGGTCACTGTGAGGGTTTAAAAAGTGGTTATTCAACATGAGGCATGATCCAATTGACATTTTGAATCATTTTTGGTACAGTCCAAAAAATCAATTTTCGGATAAAAAACGATGACTCCGGACCAGTCGAACGATCCCAAAATTGTCTATAATGATGAAATTTTAACATTTAATCTTTTGACTCTAAATTACTGATGGATGTGAATTATGACTTTGTCAACTAAAATAAGTGTGTTTAAAGTCATTTCTGTGCCTGAAACGGGTCAAAATTGAAGCTTTTGAGTAAGCAAAACTCTGTAAAAATGGCAATTTTGGTCACTGTGAGGGTTTAAAAAGTGGTTATTCAACATGAGGCATGATCCAATTGACATTTTGAATAATTTTTGGTACAGTCCCAAAAATCAATTTTCGGATGGAAAAACGATGACTCCGGACCTGTCGAACGATCCCAAAATGGTCTATAATGATGAAATTTTAACATTTAATCTTTTGACTCTAAATTACTGTTGGATGTGAATTGTGACTTTGTCAACTAGAATAAGTGTGTTTAAAGTCATTTTTGTGCCTGAAATGGGTCAAAATTGAAGCTTTTGAGTAAGCAAAACTCTGTAAAAATGGCAATTTTGGTCACTGTGAGGGTTTAAAAAGTGGTTATTCAACATGAGGCATGATCCAATTGACATTTTGAATCATTTTTGGTACAGTCCAAAAAATCAATTTTCGGATGAAAAACGATGACTCCGGACCAGTCGAACGATCCCAAAATGGTCTATAATGATGAAATTTTAACATTTAATCTTTTGACTCTAAATGACTCTTGGATGTGAATTATGACTTTTTCAACTAGAATAAGTGTGTTTAAAGTCATTTCTGTGCCTGAAACGGGTCAAAATTGAAGCTTTTGAGTAAGCAAAACTCTGTAAAAATGGCAATTTTGGTCCCTGTGAGGGTTTAAAAAGTGGTTATTCAACATGAGGCATGATCCAATTAACATTTTGAATCATTTTTGGTACAGTCCAAAAAATCAATTTTCAGATGAAAAACGATGACTCCGGACCTGTCGAACGATCCCAAAATGGTCTATAATGATGAAATTTTAACATTTAATCTTTTGACTCTAAATTACTGTTGGATGTGAATTGTGACTTTGTCAACTAAAATAAGTGTGTTTGAAGTCATTTCTGTGCCTGAAACGGGTCAAAATTGAAGCTTTTGAGTAAGCAAAACTCTGTAAAAATGGCAATTTTGGTCACTGTGAGGGTTTAAAAAGTGGTTATTCAACATGAGGCATGATCCAATTGACATTCTGAATCATTTTTGGTACAGTCTAAAAAATCAATTTTCGGATGAAAAACGATGACTCCGGACCAGTCGAACGATCCCAAAATGGTCTATAATGATGAAATTTTAACATTTAATCTTTTGACTCTAAATGACTGTTGAATGTGAATTATGACACTGTCAACTAGAATAAGTGTGTTTAAAGTCATTTCTGTGCCTGAAACGGGTCAAAATGGAAGCTTTTGAGTAAGCAAAACTCTGTAAAAATGGCAATTTTGGTCACTGTGAGGGTTTAAAAAGTGGTTATTCAACATGAGGCATGATCCAATTGACATTTTGAATCATTTTTGGTACAGTCCAAAAAATCAATTTTCGGATGAAAAACGATGACTCCGTACCAGTCGAACGATCCCAAAATGGTCTATAATGATGAAATTTTAACATTTAATCTTTTGACTCTAAATGACTGTTGAATGTGAATTATGACTCTGTCAACTAGAATAAGTGTGTTTAAAGTCATTTCTGTGCCAGAAACGGGTCAAAATGGAAGCTTTTGAGTAAGCAAAACTCTGTAAAAATGGCAATTTTGGTCACTGTGAGGGTTTAAAAAGTGGTTATTCAACATGAGGCATGATCCAATTGACATTTTGAATCATTTTTGGTACAGTCCAAAAAAATCAATTTTCGGATGAAAAACGATGACTCCGGACCTGTCGAACGATCCCAAAATGGTCTATAATGATGAAATTTTAACATTTAATCTTTTGACTCTAAATGACTGTTGGATGTGAATTATGACTTTGTCAACTAGAATAAGTGTGTTTAAAGTCATTTCTGTGCCTGAAACGGGTCAAAATTGAAGCTTTTGAGTAAGCAAAACTCTGTAAAAATGGCAATTTCGGTCACTGTGAGGGTTTAAAAAGTGGTTATTCAACATGAGGCACGATCCAATTGACATTTTAAATCATTTTTGGTACAGTCCAAAAAATCAATTTTCGGATGAAAAACGATGACTCCGGACCTGTCGAACGATCCCAAAATGGTCTATAATGATGAAATTTTAACATTTAATCTTTTGACTCTAAATTACTGTTGGATGTGAATTGTGACTTTGTCAACTAAAATAAGTGTGTTTAAAGTCATTTCTGTGCCTGAAACGGGTCAAAATTGAAGCTTTTGAGTAAGCAAAACTCTGTAAAAATGGCAATTTTGGTCACTGTGAGGGTTTAAAAAGTGGTTATTCAACATGAGGCATGATCCAATTGACATTTTGAATCATTTTTGGTACAGTCTAAAAAATCAATTTTCGGATGAAAAACGATGACTCCGGACCAGTCGAACGATCCCAAAATGGTCTATAATGATGAAATTTTAACATTTAATCTTTTGACTCTAAATGACTGTTGAATGTGAATTATGACTCTGTCAACTAGAATAAGTGTGTTTAAAGTCATTTCTGTGCCAGAAACGGGTCAAAATGGAAGCTTTTGAGTAAGCAAAACTCTGTAAAAATGGCAATTTTGGTCACTGTGAGGGTTTAAAAAGTGTTTATTCAACATGAGGCATGATCCAATTGACATTTTGAATCATTTTTGGTACAGTCCAAAAAATCAATTTTCGGATGAAAAACGATGACTCCGGACCAGTCGAACGATCCCAAAATGGTCTATAATGATGAAATTTTAACATTTAATCTTTTGACTCTAAATTACTGATGGATGTGAATTATGACTTTGTCAACTAAAATAAGTGTGTTTAAAGTCATTTCTGTGCCTGAAACGGGTCAAAATTGAAGCTTTTGAGTAAGCAAAACTCTGTAAAAATGGCAATTTTGGTCACTGTGAGGGTTTAAAAAGTGGTTATTCAACATGAGGCATGATCCAATTGACATTTTGAATCATTTTTGGTACAGTCCAAAAAATCAATTTTCGGATGAAAAACGATGACTCCGGACCTGTCGAACGATCCCAAAATGGTCTATAATGATGAAATTTTAACATTTAATCTTTTGACTCTAAATGACTGTTGGATGTGAATTATGACTTTGTCAACTAGAATAAGTGTGTTTAAAGTCATTTCTGTGCCTGAAACGGGTCAAAATGGAAGCTTTTGAGTAAGCAAAACTCTGTAAAAATGGCAATTTTGGTCACTGTGAGGGTTTAAAAAGTGGTTATTCAACGTGAGGCATGATCCAATTGACATTTTGAATCATTTTTGGTACAGTCCAAAAAATCAATTTTCGGATGAAAAACTATGACTCCGGACCTGTCGAACGATCCCAAAATGGTTTATAATGATGAAATTTTAACATTTAATCTTTTGACTCTAAATTACTGTTGGATGTGAATTGTGACTTTGTCAACTAGAATAAGTGTGTTTAAAGTCATTTTTGTGCCTGAAACGGGTCAAAATTGAAGCTTTTGAGTAAGCAAAACTCTGTAAAAATGGCAATTTTGGTCACTGTGAGGGTTTAAAAAGTGGTTATTCAACATGAGGCATGATCCAATCGACATTTTGAATCATTTTTGGTACAGTCCAAAAAATCTATTTTCGGATAAAAAACGATGACTCCGGACCAGTCGAACGATCCCAAAATTGTCTATAATGATGAAATTTTAACATTTAATCTTTTGACTCTAAATTACTGATGGATGTGAATTATGACTTTGTCAACTAAAATAAGTGTGTTTAAAGTCATTTCTGTGCCTGAAACGGGTCAAAATTGAAGCTTTTGAGTAAGCAAAACTCTGTAAAAATGGCAATTTTGGTCACTGTGAGGGTTTAAAAAGTGGTTATTCAACATGAGGCATGATCCAATTGACATTTTGAATAATTTTTGGTACAGTCCCAAAAATCAATTTTCGGATGGAAAAACGATGACTCCGGACCTGTCGAACGATCCCAAAATGGTCTATAATGATGAAATTTTAACATTTAATCTTTTGACTCTAAATGACTGTTGGATGTGAATTATGACTTTGTCAACTAGAATAAGTGTGTTTAAAGTCATTTCTGTGCCTGAAACGGGTAAAAATGGAAGCTTTTGAGTAAGCAAAACTCTGTAAAAATGGCAATTTTGGTCACTGTGAGGGTTTAAAAAGTGGTTATTCAACATGAGGCATGATCCAATTGACATTTTGAATCATTTTTGGTACAGTCCAAAAAATCAATTTTCGGATGAAAAACGATGACTCCGGACCTGTCGAACGATCCCAAAATGGTCTATAATGATGAAATTTTAACATTTAATCTTTTGACTCTAAATTACTGTTGGATGTGAATTGTGACTTTGTCAACTAAAATAAGTGTGTTTAAAGTCATTTTTGTGCCTGAAATGGGTCAAAATTGAAGCTTTTGAGTAAGCAAAACTCTGTAAAAATGGCAATTTTGGTCACTGTGAGGGTTTAAAAAGTGGTTATTCAAAATGAGGCATGATCCAATTGACATTTTGAATCATTTTTAATACAGTCCAAAAAATCAATTTTCGGATGAAAAACGATGACTCCGGACCCGTCGAACGATCCCAAAATGGTCTATAATGATGAAATTTTAACATTTAATCTTTTGACTCTAAATGACTGTTGGATGTGAATTATGACTTTGTCAACTAGAATAAGTGTGTTTAAAGTCATTTCTGTGCCTGAAACGGGTCAAAATTGAAGCTTTTGAGTAAGCAAAACTCTGTAAAAATGGCAATTTCGGTCACTGTGAGGGTTTAAAAAGTGGTTATTCAACATGAGGCACGATCCAATTGACATTTTGAATCATTTTTGGTACAGTCCAAAAAATCAATTTTCGGATGAAAAACGATGACTCCGGACCTGTCGAACGATCCCAAAATGGTCAATATGGATGAAATTTCAACATTTAATCTTTTGACTCTAAATGACTGTTGGATGTGAATTATGACTTTTTCAACTAGAATAAGTGTGTTTAAAGTCATTTCTGTGCCTGAAACGGGTCAAAATGGAAGCTTTTGAGTAAGCAAAACTCTGTAAAAATGGCAATTTTGGTCACTGTGAGGGTTTAAAAAGTGGTTATTCAACATGAGGCATGATCCAATTGACATTTTGAATCATTTTTGGTACAGTCCAAAAAATCAATTTGCAGATGAAAAACGATGACTCCGGACCTGTCGAACGATCCCAAAATGGTCTATAATGATGAAATTTTAACATTTAATCTTTTGACTCTAAATTACTGTTGGATGTGAATTGTGACTTTGTCAACTAAAATAAGTGTGTTTAAAGTCATTTCTGTGCCTGAAACAGGTCAAAATTGAAGCTTTTGAGTAAGCAAAACTCTGTAAAAATGGCAATTTTGGTTACTGTGAGGGTTTAAAAAGTGGTTATTCAACATGATCCAATTAACATTTTGAATCATTTTTGGTACAGTCCAAAAAATCAATTTTCGGATGAAAAACGATGACTCCGGACCAGTCGAACGATCCCAAAATGGTCTATAATGATGAAATTTTAACATTTAATCTTTTGACACTAAATTACTGATGGATGTGAATTATGACTTTGTCAACTAAAATAAGTGTGTTTAAAGTCATTTCTGTGCCTGAAACGGGTCAAAATTGAAGCTTTTGAGTAAGCAAAACTCTGTAAAAATGGCAATTTTGGTCACTGTGAGGGTTTAAAAAGTGGTTATTCAACATGAGGCATGATCCAATTGACATTTTGAATCATTTTTGGTACAGTCTAAAAAATCAATTTTCGGATGAAAAACGATGACTCCGGACCAGTCAAACGATCCCAAAATGGTCTATAATGATGAAATTTTAACATTTAATCTTTTGACTCTAAATGACTGTTGAATGTGAATTATGACTCTGTCAACTAGAATAAGTGTGTTTAAAGTCATTTCTGTGCCAGAAACGGGTCAAAATGGAAGCTTTTGAGTAAGCAAAACTCTGTAAAAATGGCAATTTTGGTCACTGTGAGGGTTTAAAAAGTGGTTATTCAACATGAGGCATGATCCAATTGACATTTTGAATCATTTTTGGTACAGTCCAAAAAATCAATTTTCGGATGAAAAACGATGACTCCGGACCAGTCGAACGATCCCAAAATGGTCTATAATGATGAAATTTTAACATTTAATCTTTTGACTCTAAATGACTGTTGAATGTGAATTATGACTCTGTCAACTAGAATAAGTGTGTTTAAAGTCATTTCTGTGCCAGAAACGGGTCAAAATGGAAGCTTTTGAGTAAGCAAAACTCTGTAAAAATGGCAATTTTGGTCACTGTGAGGGTTTAAAAAGTGTTTATTCAACATGAGGCATGATCCAATTGACATTTTGAATCATTTTTGGTACAGTCCAAAAAATCAATTTTCGGATGAAAAACGATGACTCCGGACCAGTCGAACGATCCCAAAATGGTCTATAATGATGAAATTTTAACATTTAATCTTTTGACTCTAAATTACTGATGGATGTGAATTATGACTTTGTCAACTAAAATAAGTGTGTTTAAAGTCATTTCTGTGCCTGAAACGGGTCAAAATTGAAGCTTTTGAGTAAGCAAAACTCTGTAAAAATGGCAATTTTGGTCACTGTGAGGGTTTAAAAAGTGGTTATTCAACATGAGGCATGATCCAATTGACATTTTGAATCATTTTTGGTACAGTCCAAAAAATCAATTTTCGGATGAAAAACGATGACTCCGGACCTGTCGAACGATCCCAAAATGGTCTATAATGATGAAATTTTAACATTTAATCTTTTGACTCTAAATGACTGTTGGATGTGAATTATGACTTTGTCAACTAGAATAAGTGTGTTTAAAGTCATTTCTGTGCCTGAAACGGGTCAAAATGGAAGCTTTTGAGTAAGCAAAACTCTGTAAAAATGGCAATTTTGGTCACTGTGAGGGTTTAAAAAGTGGTTATTCAACGTGAGGCATGATCCAATTGACATTTTGAATCATTTTTGGTACAGTCCAAAAAATCAATTTTCGGATGAAAAACTATGACTCCGGACCTTTCGAACGATCCCAAAATGGTTTATAATGATGAAATTTTAACATTTAATCTTTTGACTCTAAATTACTGTTGGATGTGAATTGTGACTTTGTCAACTAGAATAAGTGTGTTTAAAGTCATTTTTGTGCCTGAAACGGGTCAAAATTGAAGCTTTTGAGTAAGCAAAACTCTGTAAAAATGGCAATTTTGGTCACTGTGAGGGTTTAAAAAGTGGTTATTCAACATGAGGCATGATCCAATCGACATTTTGAATCATTTTTGGTACAGTCCAAAAAATCTATTTTCGGATAAAAAACGATGACTCCGGACCAGTCGAACGATCCCAAAATTGTCTATAATGATGAAATTTTAACATTTAATCTTTTGACTCTAAATTACTGATGGATGTGAATTATGACTTTGTCAACTAAAATAAGTGTGTTTAAAGTCATTTCTGTGCCTGAAACGGGTCAAAATTGAAGCTTTTGAGTAAGCAAAACTCTGTAAAAATGGCAATTTTGGTCACTGTGAGGGTTTAAAAAGTGGTTATTCAACATGAGGCATGATCCAATTGACATTTTGAATAATTTTTGGTACAGTCCCAAAAATCAATTTTCGGATGAAAAAACGATGACTCCGGACCTGTCGAACGATCCCAAAATGGTCTATAATGATGAAATTTTAACATTTAATCTTTTGACTCTAAATGACTGTTGGATGTGAATTATGACTTTGTCAACTAGAATAAGTGTGTTTAAAGTCATTTCTGTGCCTGAAACGGGTAAAAATGGAAGCTTTTGAGTAAGCAAAACTCTGTAAAAATGGCAATTTTGGTCACTGTGAGGGTTTAAAAAGTGGTTATTCAACATGAGGCATGATCCAATTGACATTTTGAATCATTTTTGGTACAGTCCAAAAAATCAATTTTCGGATGAAAAACGATGACTCCGGACCTGTCGAACGATCCCAAAATGGTCTATAATGATGAAATTTTAACATTTAATCTTTTGACTCTAAATTACTGTTGGATGTGAATTGTGACTTTGTCAACTAAAATAAGTGTGTTTAAAGTCATTTTTGTGCCTGAAATGGGTCAAAATTGAAGCTTTTGAGTAAGCAAAACTCTGTAAAAATGGCAATTTTGGTCACTGTGAGGGTTTAAAAAGTGGTTATTCAAAATGAGGCATGATCCAATTGACATTTTGAATCATTTTTAATACAGTCCAAAAAATCAATTTTCGGATGAAAAACGATGACTCCGGACCCGTCGAACGATCCCAAAATGGTCTATAATGATGAAATTTTAACATTTAATCTTTTGACTCTAAATGACTGTTGGATGTGAATTATGACTTTGTCAACTAGAATAAGTGTGTTTAAAGTCATTTCTGTGCCTGAAACGGGTCAAAATTGAAGCTTTTGAGTAAGCAAAACTCTGTAAAAATGGCAATTTCGGTCACTGTGAGGGTTTAAAAAGTGGTTATTCAACATGAGGCACGATCCAATTGACATTTTGAATCATTTTTGGTACAGTCCAAAAAATCAATTTTCGGATGAAAAACGATGACTCCGGACCTGTCGAACGATCCCAAAATGGTCAATATGGATGAAATTTCAACATTTAATCTTTTGACTCTAAATGACTGTTGGATGTGAATTATGACTTTTTCAACTAGAATAAGTGTGTTTAAAGTCATTTCTGTGCCTGAAACGGGTCAAAATGGAAGCTTTTGAGTAAGCAAAACTCTGTAAAAATGGCAATTTTGGTCACTGTGAGGGTTTAAAAAGTGGTTATTCAACATGAGGCATGATCCAATTGACATTTTGAATCATTTTTGGTACAGTCCAAAAAATCAATTTGCAGATGAAAAACGATGACTCCGGACCTGTCGAACGATCCCAAAATGGTCTATAATGATGAAATTTTAACATTTAATCTTTTGACTCTAAATTACTGTTGGATGTGAATTGTGACTTTGTCAACTAAAATAAGTGTGTTTAAAGTCATTTCTGTGCCTGAAACAGGTCAAAATTGAAGCTTTTGAGTAAGCAAAACTCTGTAAAAATGGCAATTTTGGTTACTGTGAGGGTTTAAAAAGTGGTTATTCAACATGATCCAATTAACATTTTGAATCATTTTTGGTACAGTCCAAAAAATCAATTTTCGGATGAAAAACGATGACTCCGGACCAGTCGAACGATCCCAAAATGGTCTATAATGATGAAATTTTAACATTTAATCTTTTGACACTAAATTACTGATGGATGTGAATTATGACTTTGTCAACTAAAATAAGTGTGTTTAAAGTCATTTCTGTGCCTGAAACGGGTCAAAATTGAAGCTTTTGAGTAAGCAAAACTCTGTAAAAATGGCAATTTTGGTCACTGTGAGGGTTTAAAAAGTGGTTATTCAACATGAGGCATGATCCAATTGACATTTTGAATCATTTTTGGTACAGTCTAAAAAATCAATTTTCGGATGAAAAACGATGACTCCGGACCAGTCAAACGATCCCAAAATGGTCTATAATGATGAAATTTTAACATTTAATCTTTTGACTCTAAATGACTGTTGAATGTGAATTATGACTCTGTCAACTAGAATAAGTGTGTTTAAAGTCATTTCTGTGCCAGAAACGGGTCAAAATGGAAGCTTTTGAGTAAGCAAAACTCTGTAAAAATGGCAATTTTGGTCACTGTGAGGGTTTAAAAAGTGGTTATTCAACATGAGGCATGATCCAATTGACATTTTGAATCATTTTTGGTACAGTCCAAAAAATCAATTTTCGGATGAAAAACGATGACTCCGGACCAGTCGAACGATCCCAAAATGGTCTATAATGATGAAATTTTAACATTTAATCTTTTGACTCTAAATTACTGATGGATGTGAATTATGACTTTGTCAACTAAAATAAGTGTGTTTAAAGTCATTTCTGTGCCTGAAACGGGTCAAGATTGAAGCTTTTGAGGTAGCAAAACTCTGTAAAAATGGCAATTTTGGTCACTGTGAGGGTTTAAAAAGTGGTTATTCAACATGAGGCATGATCCAATTGACATTTTGAATCATTTTTGGTACAGTCCAAAAAATCAATTTTCGGATGAAAAACGATGACTCCAGACCTTCGAACGATCCCAAAATGGTCTATAATGATGAAATTTTAACATTTAATCTTTTGACTCTAAATGACTGTTGGATGTGAATTATGACTTTGTCAACTAGAATAAGTGTGTTTAAAGTCATTTCTGTGCCTGAAAAGGGTCAAAATGGAAGCTTTTGAGTAAGCAAAACTCTGTAAAAATGGCAATTTTGGTCACTGTGAGGGTTTAAAAAGTGGTTATTCAACATGAGGCATGATCCAATTGACATTTTGAATCATTTTTGGTACAGTCCAAAAAATCAATTTTCGGATGAAAAACGATGACTCCGGACCTGTCGAACGATCCCAAAATGGTCTATAATGATGAAATTTTAACATTTAATCTTTTGACTCTAAATTACTGTTGGATGTGAATTGTGACTTTGTCAACTAGAATAAGTGTGTTTAAAGTCATTTTTGTGCCTGAAATGGGTCAAAATTGAAGCTTTTGAGTAAGCAAAACTCTGTAAAAATGGCAATTTTGGTCACTGTGAGGGTTTAAAAAGTGGTTATTCAACATGAGGCATGATCCAATTGACATTTTGAATCATTTTTGGTACAGTCCAAAAAATCAATTTTCGGATGAAAAACGATGACTCCGGACCAGTCGAACGATCCCAAAATGGTCTATAATGATGAAATTTTAACATTTAATCTTTTGACTCTAAATGACTGTTGGATGTGAATTATGACTTTGTCAACTAGAATAAGTGTGTTTAAAGTCATTTCTGTGCCTGAAACGGGTCAAAATGGAAGCTTTTGAGTAAGCAAAACTCTGTAAAAATGGCAATTTTGGTCACTGTGAGGGTTTAAAAAGTGGTTATTCAACGTGAGGCATGATCCAATTGACATTTTGAATCATTTTTGGTACAGTCCAAAAAATCAATTTTCGGATGAAAAACTATGACTCCGGACCTGTCGAACGATCCCAAAATGGTTTATAATGATGAAATTTTAACATTTAATCTTTTGACTCTAAATTACTGTTGGATGTGAATTGTGACTTTGTCAACTAGAATAAGTGTGTTTAAAGTCATTTTTGTGCCTGAAACGGGTCAAAATTGAAGCTTTTGAGTAAGCAAAACTCTGTAAAAATGGCAATTTTGGTCACTGTGAGGGTTTAAAAAGTGGTTATTCAACATGAGGCATGATCCAATCGACATTTTGAATCATTTTTGGTACAGTCCAAAAAATCTATTTTCGGATAAAAAACGATGACTCCGGACCAGTCGAACGATCCCAAAATTGTCTATAATGATGAAATTTTAACATTTAATCTTTTGACTCTAAATTACTGATGGATGTGAATTATGACTTTGTCAACTAAAATAAGTGTGTTTAAAGTCATTTCTGTGCCTGAAACGGGTCAAAATTGAAGCTTTTGAGTAAGCAAAACTCTGTAAAAATGGCAATTTTGGTCACTGTGAGGGTTTAAAAAGTGGTTATTCAACATGAGGCATGATCCAATTGACATTTTGAATAATTTTTGGTACAGTCCCAAAAATCAATTTTCGGATGGAAAAACGATGACTCCGGACCTGTTGAACGATCCCAAAATGGTCTATAATGATGAAATTTTAACATTTAATCTTTTGACTCTAAATGACTGTTGGATGTGAATTATGACTTTGTCAACTAGAATAAGTGTGTTTAAAGTCATTTCTGTGCCTGAAACGGGTAAAAATGGAAGCTTTTGAGTAAGCAAAACTCTGTAAAAATGGCAATTTTGGTCACTGTGAGGGTTTAAAAAGTGGTTATTCAACATGAGGCATGATCCAATTGACATTTTGAATCATTTTTGGTACAGTCCAAAAAATCAATTTTCGGATGAAAAACGATGACTCCGGACCTGTCGAACGATCCCAAAATGGTCTATAATGATGAAATTTTAACATTTAATCTTTTGACTCTAAATTACTGTTGGATGTGAATTGTGACTTTGTCAACTAAAATAAGTGTGTTTAAAGTCATTTTTGTGCCTGAAATGGGTCAAAATTGAAGCTTTTGAGTAAGCAAAACTCTGTAAAAATGGCAATTTTGGTCACTGTGAGGGTTTAAAAAGTGGTTATTCAAAATGAGGCATGATCCAATTGACATTTTGAATCATTTTTAATACAGTCCAAAAAATCAATTTTCGGATGAAAAACGATGACTCCGGACCCGTCGAACGATCCCAAAATGGTCTATAATGATGAAATTTTAACATTTAATCTTTTGACTCTAAATGACTGTTGGATGTGAATTATGACTTTGTCAACTAGAATAAGTGTGTTTAAAGTCATTTCTGTGCCTGAAACGGGTCAAAATTGAAGCTTTTGAGTAAGCAAAACTCTGTAAAAATGGCAATTTCGGTCACTGTGAGGGTTTAAAAAGTGGTTATTCAACATGAGGCACGATCCAATTGACATTTTGAATCATTTTTGGTACAGTCCAAAAAATCAATTTTCGGATGAAAAACGATGACTCCGGACCTGTCGAACGATCCCAAAATGGTCAATATGGATGAAATTTCAACATTTAATCTTTTGACTCTAAATGACTGTTGGATGTGAATTATGACTTTTTCAACTAGAATAAGTGTGTTTAAAGTCATTTCTGTGCCTGAAACGGGTCAAAATGGAAGCTTTTGAGTAAGCAAAACTCTGTAAAAATGGCAATTTTGGTCACTGTGAGGGTTTAAAAAGTGGTTATTCAACATGAGGCATGATCCAATTGACATTTTGAATCATTTTTGGTACAGTCCAAAAAATCAATTTGCAGATGAAAAACGATGACTCCGGACCTGTCGAACGATCCCAAAATGGTCTATAATGATGAAATTTTAACATTTAATCTTTTGACTCTAAATTACTGTTGGATGTGAATTGTGACTTTGTCAACTAAAATAAGTGTGTTTAAAGTCATTTCTGTGCCTGAAACAGGTCAAAATTGAAGCTTTTGAGTAAGCAAAACTCTGTAAAAATGGCAATTTTGGTTACTGTGAGGGTTTAAAAAGTGGTTATTCAACATGATCCAATTAACATTTTGAATCATTTTTGGTACAGTCCAAAAAATCAATTTTCGGATGAAAAACGATGACTCCGGACCAGTCGAACGATCCCAAAATGGTCTATAATGATGAAATTTTAACATTTAATCTTTTGACACTAAATTACTGATGGATGTGAATTATGACTTTGTCAACTAAAATAAGTGTGTTTAAAGTCATTTCTGTGCCTGAAACGGGTCAAAATTGAAGCTTTTGAGTAAGCAAAACTCTGTAAAAATGGCAATTTTGGTCACTGTGAGGGTTTAAAAAGTGGTTATTCAACATGAGGCATGATCCAATTGACATTTTGAATCATTTTTGGTACAGTCTAAAAAATCAATTTTCGGATGAAAAACGATGACTCCGGACCAGTCAAACGATCCCAAAATGGTCTATAATGATGAAATTTTAACATTTAATCTTTTGACTCTAAATGACTGTTGAATGTGAATTATGACTCTGTCAACTAGAATAAGTGTGTTTAAAGTCATTTCTGTGCCAGAAACGGGTCAAAATGGAAGCTTTTGAGTAAGCAAAACTCTGTAAAAATGGCAATTTTGGTCACTGTGAGGGTTTAAAAAGTGGTTATTCAACATGAGGCATGATTCAATTGACATTTTGAATCATTTTTGGTACAGTCCAAAAAATCAATTTTCGGATGAAAAACGATGACTCCGGACCAGTCGAACGATCCCAAAATGGTCTATAATGATGAAATTTTAACATTTAATCTTTTGACTCTAAATTACTGATGGATGTGAATTATGACTTTGTCAACTAAAATAAGTGTGTTTAAAGTCATTTCTGTGCCTGAAACGGGTCAAGATTGAAGCTTTTGAGGTAGCAAAACTCTGTAAAAATGGCAATTTTGGTCACTGTGAGGGTTTAAAAAGTGGTTATTCAACATGAGGCATGATCCAATTGACATTTTGAATCATTTTTGGTACAGTCCAAAAAATCAATTTTCGGATGAAAAACGATGACTCCAGACCTTCGAACGATCCCAAAATGGTCTATAATGATGAAATTTTAACATTTAATCTTTTGACTCTAAATGACTGTTGGATGTGAATTATGACTTTGTCAACTAGAATAAGTGTGTTTAAAGTCATTTCTGTGCCTGAAAAGGGTCAAAATGGAAGCTTTTGAGTAAGCAAAACTCTGTAAAAATGGCAATTTTGGTCACTGTGAGGGTTTAAAAAGTGGTTATTCAACATGAGGCATGATCCAATTGACATTTTGAATCATTTTTGGTACAGTCCAAAAAATCAATTTTCGGATGAAAAACGATGACTCCGGACCTGTCGAACGATCCCAAAATGGTCTATAATGATGAAATTTTAACATTTAATCTTTTGACTCTAAATTACTGTTGGATGTGAATTGTGACTTTGTCAACTAGAATAAGTGTGTTTAAAGTCATTTTTGTGCCTGAAATGGGTCAAAATTGAAGCTTTTGAGTAAGCAAAACTCTGTAAAAATGGCAATTTTGGTCACTGTGAGGGTTTAAAAAGTGGTTATTCAACATGAGGCATGATCCAATTGACATTTTGAATCATTTTTGGTACAGTCCAAAAAATCAATTTTCGGATGAAAAACGATGACTCCGGACCAGTCGAACGATCCCAAAATGGTCTATAATGATGAAATTTTAACATTTAATCTTTTGACTCTAAATGACTGTTGGATGTGAATTATGACTTTTTCAACTAGAATAAGTGTGTTTAAAGTCATTTCTGTGCCTGAAACGGGTCAAAATTGAAGCTTTTGAGTAAGCAAAACTCTGTAAAAATGGCAATTTTGGTCCCTGTGAGGGTGTAAAAAGTGGTTATTCAACATGAGGCATGATCCAATTAACATTTTGAATCATTTTTGGTAGAGTCCAAAAAATCAATTTTCAGATGAAAAACGATGACTCCGGACCTGTCGAACGATCCCAAAATGGTCTATAATGATGAAATTTTAACATTTAATCTTTTGACTCTAAATTACTGTTGGATGTGAATTGTGACTTTGTCAACTAAAATAAGTGTGTTTAAAGTCATTTCTGTGCCTGAAACGGGTCAAAATTGAAGCTTTTGAGTAAGCAAAACTCTGTAAAAATGGCAATTTTGGTCACTGTGAGGGTTTAAAAAGTGGTTATTCAACATGAGGCATGATCCAATTGACATTCTGAATCATTTTTGGTACAGTCTAAAAAATCAATTTTCGGATGAAAAACGATGACTCCGGACCAGTCGAACGATCCCAAAATGGTCTATAATGATGAAATTTTAACATTTAATCTTTTGACTCTAAATGACTGTTGAATGTGAATTATGACACTGTCAACTAGAATAAGTGTGTTTAAAGTCATTTCTGTGCCTGAAACGGGTCAAAATGGAAGCTTTTGAGTAAGCAAAACTCTGTAAAAATGGCAATTTTGGTCACTGTGAGGGTTTAAAAAGTGGTTATTCAACATGAGGCATGATCCAATTGACATTTTGAATCATTTTTGGTACAGTCCAAAAAATCAATTTTCGGATGAAAAACGATGACTCCGGACCAGTCGAACGATCCCAAAATGGTCTATAATGATGAAATTTTAACATTTAATCTTTTGACTCTAAATTACTGATGGATGTGAATTATGACTTTGTCAACTAAAATAAGTGTGTTTAAAGTCATTTCTGTGCCTGAAACGGGTCAAAATTGAAGCTTTTGAGTAAGCAAAACTCTGTAAAAATGGCAATTTTGGTCACTGTGAGGGTTTAAAAAGTGGTTATTCAACATGAGGCATGATCCAATTGACATTTTGAATCATTTTTGGTACAGTCCAAAAAATCAATTTTCGGATGAAAAACGATGACTCCGGACCTGTCGAACGATCCCAAAATGGTCTATAATGATGAAATTTTAACATTTAATCTTTTGACTCTAAATGACTGTTGGATGTGAATTATGACTTTGTCAACTAGAATAAGTGTGTTTAAAGTCATTTCTGTGCCTGAAACGGGTCAAAATGGAAGCTTTTGAGTAAGCAAAACTCTGTAAAAATGGCAATTTTGGTCACTGTGAGGGTTTAAAAAGTGGTTATTCAACATGAGGCATGATCCAATTGACATTTTGAATCATTTTTGGTACAGTCCAAAAAATCAATTTTCGGATAAAAAACGATGACTCCGGACCAGTCGAACGATCCCAAAATTGTCTATAATGATGAAATTTTAACATTTAATCTTTTGACTCTAAATTACTGATGGATGTGAATTATGACTTTGTCAACTAAAATAAGTGTGTTTAAAGTCATTTCTGTGCCTGAAACGGGTCAAAATTGAAGCTTTTGAGTAAGCAAAACTCTGTAAAAATGGCAATTTTGGTCACTGTGAGGGTTTAAAAAGTGGTTATTCAACATGAGGCATGATCCAATTGACATTTTGAATAATTTTTGGTACAGTCCCAAAAATCAATTTTCGGATGGAAAAACGATGACTCCGGACCTGTCGAACGATCCCAAAATGGTCTATAATGATGAAATTTTAACATTTAATCTTTTGACTCTAAATGACTGTTGGATGTGAATTATGACTTTGTCAACTAGAATAAGTGTGTTTAAAGTCATTTCTGTGCCTGAAACGGGTCAAAATGGAAGCTTTTGAGTAAGCAAAACTCTGTAAAAATGGCAATTTTGGTCACTGTGACGGTTGAAAAAGTGGTTATTCAACATGAGGCATGATCCAATTGACATTTTGAATCATTTTTGGTACAGTCCAAAAAATCAATTTTCGGATGAAAAACGATGACTCCGGACCTGTCGAACGATCCCAAAATGGTCTATAATGATGAAATTTTAACATTTAATCTTTTGACTCTAAATTACTGTTGGATGTGAATTGTGACTTTGTCAACTAAAATAAGTGTGTTTAAAGTCATTTTTGTGCCTGAAACGGGTCAAAATTGAAGCTTTTGAGTAAGCAAAACTCTGTAAAAATGGCAATTTTGGTCACTGTGAGGGTTTAAAAAGTGGTTATTCAACATGAGGCATGATCCAATTAACATTTTGAATCATTTTTGGTACAGTCCAAAAAATCAATTTTCAGATGAAAAACGATGACTCCGGACCTGTCGAACGATCCCAAAATGGTCTATAATGATGAAATTTTAACATTTAATCTTTTGACTCTAAATTACTGTTGGATGTGAATTGTGACTTTGTCAACTAGAATAAGTGTGTTTAAAGTCATTTCTGTGCCTGAAACGGGTCAAAATGGAAGCTTTTGAGTAAGCAAAACTCTGTAAAAATGGCAATTTTGGTCACTGTGAGGGTTTAAAAAGTGGTTATTCAACATGAGGCATGATCCAATTGACATTTTGAATCATTTTTGGTACAGTCCAAAAAATCAATTTTCGGATGAAAAACGATGACTCCGGACCAGTCGAACGATCCCAAAATGGTCTATAATGATGAAATTTTAACATTTAATCTTTTGACTCTAAATGACTGTTGGATGTGAATTATGACTTTGTCAACTAGAATAAGTGTGTTTAAAGTCATTTCTGTGCCTGAAACGGGTCAAAATGGAAGCTTTTGAGTAAGCAAAACTCTGTAAAAATGGCAATTTTGGTCACTGTGAGGGTTTAAAAAGTGGTTATTCAACATGAGGCATGATCCAATAGACATTTTGAATCATTTTTGGTACAGTCCAAAAAATCAATTTTCGGATAAAAAACGATGACTCCGGACCAGTCGAACGATCCCAAAATTGTCTATAATGATGACATTTTAACATTTAATCTTTTGACTCTAAATTACTGATGGATGTGAATTATGACTTTGTCAACTAAAATAAGTGTGTTTAAAGTCATTTCTGTGCCTGAAACGGGTCAAAATTGAAGCTTTTGAGTAAGCAAAACTCTGTAAAAATGGCAATTTTGGTCACTGTGAGTGTTTAAAAAGTGGTTATTCAACATGAGGCATGATCCAATTGACATTTTGAATAATTTTTGGTACAGTCCCAAAAATCAATTTTCGGATGGAAAAACGATGACTCCGGACCTGTCGAACGATCCCAAAATGGTCTATAATGATGAAATGTTAACATTTAATCTTTTGACTCTAAATGACTGTTGGATGTGAATTATGACTTTGTCAACTAGAATAAGTGTGTTTAAAGTCATTTCTGTGCCTGAAACGGGTCAAAATGGAAGCTTTTGAGTAAGCAAAACTCTGTAAAAATGGCAATTTTGGTCACTGTGAGGGTTGAAAAAGTGGTTATTCAACATGAGGCATGATCCAATTGACATTTTGAATCATTTTTGGTACAGTCCAAAAAAATCAATTTTCGGATGAAAAACGATGACTCCGGACCTGTCGAACGATCCCAAAATGGTCTATAATGATGAAATTTTAACATTTAATCTTTTGACTCTAAATTACTGTTGGATGTGAATTGTGACTTTGTCAACTAAAATAAGTGTGTTTAAAGTCATTTTTGTGCCTGAAACGGGTCAAAATTGAAGCTTTTGAGTAAGCAAAACTCTGTAAAAATGGCAATTTTGGTCACTGTGAGGGTTTAAAAAGTGGTTATTCAACATGAGGCATGATCCAATTAACATTTTGAATCATTTTTGGTACAGTCCAAAAAATCAATTTTCAGATGAAAAACGATGACTCCGGACCTGTCGAACGATCCCAAAATGGTCTATAATGATGAAATTTTAACATTTAATCTTTTGACTCTAAATTACTGTTGGATGTGAATTGTGACTTTGTCAACTAAAATAAGTGTGTTTAAAGTAATTTCTGTGCCTGAAACGGGTCAAAATTGAAGCTTTTGAGTAAGCAAAACTCTGTAAAAATGGCAATTTTGGTCACTGTGAGGGTTTAAAAAGTGGTTATTCAACATGAGGCATGATCCAATTGACATTTTGAATCATTTTTGGTACAGTCTAAAAAATCAATTTTCGGATGAAAAACGATGACTCCGGACCAGTCGAACGATCCCAAAATGGTCTATAATGATGAAATTTTAACATTTAATCTTTTGACTCTAAATGACTGTTGAATGTGAATTATGACACTGTCAACTAGAATAAGTGTGTTTAAAGTCATTTCTGTGCCTGAAACGGGTCAAAATGGAAGCTTTTGAGTAAGCAAAACTCTGTAAAAATGGCAATTTTGGTCACTGTGAGGGTTTAAAAAGTGGTTATTCAACATGAGGCATGATCCAATTGACATTTTGAATCATTTTTGGTACAGTCCAAAAAATCAATTTTCGGATGAAAAACGATGACTCCGGACCAGTCGAACGATCCCAAAATGGTCTATAATGATGAAATTTTAACATTTAATCTTTTGACTCTAAATGACTGTTGGATGTGAATTATGACTTTGTCAACTAGAATAAGTGTGTTTAAAGTCATTTCTGTGCCTGAAACGGGTCAAAATGGAAGCTTTTGAGTAAGCAAAACTCTGTAAAAATGGCAATTTTGGTCACTGTGAGGGTTTAAAAAGTGGTTATTCAACATGAGGCATGATCCAATTGACATTTTGAATCATTTTTGGTACAGTCCAAAAAATCAATTTTCGGATGAAAAACGATGACTCCGGACCTGTCGAACGATCCCAAAATGGTCTATAATGATGAAATTTTAACATTTAATCTTTTGACTCTAAATTACTGTTGGATGTGAATTGTGACTTTGTCAACTAGAATAGGTGTGTTTAAAGTCATTTTTGTGCCTGAAACGGGTCAAAATTGAAGCTTTTGAGTAAGCAAAACTCTGTAAAAATGGCAATTTTGGTCACTGTGAGGGTTTAAAAAGTGGTTATTCAACATGAGGCATGATCCAATTGACATTTTGAATCATTTTTGGTACAGTCCAAAAAAATCAATTTTCGGATGAAAAACGATGACTCCGGACCAGTCGAACGATCCCAAAATGGTCTATAATGATGAAATTTTAACATTTAATCTTTTGACTCTAAATGACTGTTGGATGTGAATTATGACTTTTTCAACTAGAATAAGTGTGTTTAAAGTCATTTCTGTGCCTGAAATGGGTCAAAATTGAAGCTTTTGAGTAAGCAAAACTCTGTAAAAATGGCAATTTTGGTCACTGTGAGGGTTTAAAAAGTGGTTATTCAACATGAGGCATGATCCAATTAACATTTTGAATCATTTTTGGTACAGTCCAAAAAATCAATTTTCGGATGAAAAACGATGACTCCGGACCAGTCGAACGATCCCAAAATGGTCTATAATGATTAAATTTTAACATTTAATCTTTTGACACTAAATTACTGATGGATGTAAATTATGACATTGTCAACTACAATAAGTGTGTTTAAAGTCATTTCTGTGCCTGAAACGGGTCAAAATTGAAGCTTTTGAGTAAGCAAAACTCTGTAAAAATGGCAATTTTGGTCACTGTGAGGGTTTAAAAAGTGGTTATTCAACATGAGGCATGATCCAATTGACATTTTGAATCATTTTTGGTACAGTCTAAAAAATCAATTTTCGGATGAAAAACGATGACTCCGGACCAGTCGAACGATCCCAAAATGGTCTATAATGATGAAATTTTAACATTTAATCTTTTGACTCTAAATGACTGTTGAATGTGAATTATGACTCTGTCAACTAGAATAAGTGTGTTTAAAGTCATTTCTGTGCCTGAAACGGGTCAAAATGGAAGCTTTTGAGTAAGCAAAACTCTGTAAAAATGGCAATTTTGGTCACTGTGAGGGTTTAAAAAGTGGTTATTCAACATGAGGCATGATCCAATTGACATTTTGAATCATTTTTGGTACAGTCCAAAAAATCAATTTTCGGATGAAAAACGATGACTCCGGACCAGTCGAACGATCCCAAAATGGTCTATAATGATGAAATTTTAACATTTAATCTTTTGACTCTAAATTACTGATGGATGTGAATTATGACTTTGTCAACTAAAATAAGTGTGTTTAAAGTCATTTCTGTGCCTGAAACGGGTCAAAATTGAAGCTTTTGAGTAAGTAAAACTCTGTGAAAATGGCAATTTTGGTCACTGTGAGGGTTTAAAAAGTGGTTATTCAACATGAGGCATGATCCAATTGACATTTTGAATCATTTTTGGTACAGTCCAAAAAATCAATTTTCGGATGAAAAACGATGACTCCGGACCTGTCGAACGATCCCAAAATGGTCTATAATGATGAAATTTTAACATTTAATCTTTTGACTCTAAATTACTGTTGGATGTGAATTGTGACTTTGTCAACTAGAATAAGTGTGTTTAAAGTCATTTTTGTGCCTGAAACGGGTCAAAATTGAAGCTTTTGAGTAAGCAAAACTCTGTAAAAATGGCAATTTTGGTCACTGTGAGGGTTTAAAAAGTGGTTATTCAACATGAGGCATGATCCAATCGACATTTTGAATCATTTTTGGTACAGTCCAAAAAATCAATTTTCGGATAAAAAACGATGACTCCGGACCAGTCGAACGATCCCAAAATTGTCTATAATGATGAAATTTTAACATTTAATCTTTTGACTCTAAATTACTGATGGATGTGAATTATGACTTTGTCAACTAAAATAAGTGTGTTTAAAGTCATTTCTGTGCCTGAAACGGGTCAAAATTGAAGCTTTTGAGTAAGCAAAACTCTGTAAAAATGGCAATTTTGGTCACTGTGAGGGTTTAAAAAGTGGTTATTCAACATGAGGCATGATCCAATTGACATTTTGAATAATTTTTGGTACAGTCCCAAAAATCAATTTTCGGATGGAAAAACGATGACTCCGGACCTGTCGAACGATCCCAAAATGGTCTATAATGATGAAATTTTAACATTTAATCTTTTGACTCTAAATGACTGTTGGATGTGAATTATGACTTTGTCAACTAGAATAAGTGTGTTTAAAGTCATTTCTGTGCCTGAAACGGGTCAAAATGGAAGCTTTTGAGTAAGCAAAACTCTGTAAAAATGGCAATTTTGGTCACTGTGAGGGTTGAAAAAGTGGTAATTCAACATGAGGCATGATCCAATTGACATTTTGAATCATTTTTGGTACAGTCCAAAAAATCAATTTTCGGATGAAAAACGATGACTCCGGACCTGTCGAACGATCCCAAAATGGTCCATAATGATGAAATTTTAACATTTAATCTTTTGACTCTAAATTACTGTTGGATGTGAATTGTGACTTTTTCAACTAAAATAAGTGTGTTTAAAGTCATTTTTGTGCCTGAAACGGGTCAAAATTGAAGCTTTTGAGTAAGCAAAACTCTGTAAAAATGGCAATTTTGGTCACTGTGAGGGTTTAAAAAGTGGTTATTCAACATGAGGCATGATCCAATTGACATTTTGAATCATTTTTGGTACAGTCCAAAAAATCAATTTTCGGATGAAAAACGATGACTCCGGACCAGTCGAACGATCCCAAAATGGTCTATAATGATGAAATTTTAACATTTAATCTTTTGACTCTAAATTACTGTTGGATGTGAATTGTGACTTTGTCAACTAAAATAAGTGTGTTTAAAGTCATTTCTGTGCCTGAAACGGGTCAAAATTGAAGCTTTTGAGTAAGCAAAACTCTGTAAAAATGGCAATTTTGGTCACTGTGAGGGTTTAAAAAGTGGTTATTCAACATGAGGCATGATCAAATTAACATTTTGAATCATTTTTGGTACAGTCCAAAAAATCAATTTTCGGGTGAAAAACGATGACTCCGGACCAGTCGAACGATCCCAAAATGGTCTATAATGATGAAATTTTAACATTTAATCTTTTGACACTAAATTACTGATGGATGTGAATTATGACTTTGTCAACTAAAATAAGTGTGTTTAAAGTCATTTCTGTGCCTGAAACTGGTCAAAATTGAAGCTTTTGAGTAAGCAAAACTCTGTAAAAATGGCAATTTTGGTCACTGTGAGGGTTTAAAAAGTGGTTATTCAAAATGAGGCATGATCCAATTGACATTTTGAATCATTTTTGGTACAGTCTAAAAAATCAATTTTCGGATGAAAAACGATGACTCCGGACCAGTCGAACGATCCCAAAATGGTCTATAATGATGAAATTTTAACATTTAATCTTTTGACTCTAAATGACTGTTGAATGTGAATTATGACTCTGTCAACTAGAATAAGTGTGTTTAAAGTCATTTCTGTGCCTGAAACGGGTCAAAATGGAAGCTTTTGAGTAAGCAAAACTCTGTAAAAATGGCAATTTTGGTCACTGTGAGGGTTTAAAAAGTGGTTATTCAACATGAGGCATGATCCAATTGACATTTTGAATCATTTTTGGTACAGTCCAAAAAATCAATTTTCGGATGAAAAACGACTCCGGACCAGTCGAACGATCCCAAAATGGTCTATAATGATGAAATTTTAACATTTAATCTTTTGACTCTAAATTACTGATGGATGTGAATTATGACTTTGTCAACTAAAATAAGTGCGTTTAAAGTCATTTCTGTGCCTGAAACGGGTCAAAATTGAAGCTTTTGAGTAAGCAAAACTCTGTAAAAATGGCAATTTTGGTCACTGTGAGGGTTTAAAAAGTGGTTATTCATCATGAGGCATGATCCAATTGACATTTTGAATCATTTTTAATACAGTCCAAAAAATCAATTTTCGGATGAAAAACGATGACTCCGGACCTGTCGAACGATCCCAAAATGGTCTATAATGATGAAATTTTAACATTTAATCTTTTGACTCTAAATGACTGTTGGATGTGCATTATGACTTTGTCAACTAGAATAAGTGTGTTTAAAGTCATTTCTGTGCCTGAAACGGGTCAAAATGGAAGCTTTTGAGTAAGCAAAACTCTGTAAAAATGGCAATTTTGGTCACTGTGAGGGTTTAAAAAGTGGTTATTCAACATGAGGCACGATCCAATTGACATTTTGAATCATTTTTGGTACAGTCCGAAAAATCAATTTTCGGATGAAAAACGATGACTCCGGACCCGTCGAACGATCCCAAAATGGTCTATAATGATGAAATTTTAACATTTAATCTTTTGACTCTAAATGACTGTTGGATGTGAATTATGACTTTGTCAACTAGAATAAGTGTGTTTAAAGTCATTTCTGTGCCTGAAACGGGTCAAAATTGAAGCTTTTGAGTAAGCAAAACTCTGTAAAAATGGCAATTTCGGTCACTGTGAGGGTTTAAAAAGTGGTTATTCAACATGAGGCACGATCCAATTGACATTTTGAATCATTTTTGGTACAGTCCAAAAAATCAATTTTCGGATGAAAAACGATGACTCCGGACCTGTCGAACGATCCCAAAATGGTCAATATGGATGAAATTTCAACATTTAATCTTTTGACTCTAAATGACTGTTGGATGTGAATTATGAATTTTTCAACTAGAATAAGTGTGTTTAAAGTCATTTCTGTGCCTGAAACGGGTCAAAATTGAAGCTTTTGAGTAAGCAAAACTCTGTAAAAATGGCAATTTTGGTCACTGTGAGGGTTTAAAAAGTGGTTATTCAACATGAGGCATGATCCAATTGACATTTTGAATCATTTTTGGTACAGTCCAAAAAATCAATTTTCAGATGAAAAACGATGACTCCGGACCTGTCGAACGATCCCAAAATGGTCTATAATGATGAAATTTTAACATTTAATCTTTTGACTCTAAATTACTGTTGGATGTGAATTGTGACTTTGTCAACTAAAATAAGTGTGTTTAAAGTCATTTCTGTGCCTGAAACGGGTCAAAATTGAAGCTTTTGAGTAAGCAAAACTCTGTAAAAATGGCAATTTTTGGTCACTGTGAGGGTTTAAAAAGTAGTTATTCAACATGAGGCATGATCCAATTGACATTTTGAATCATTTTTGGTACAGTCTAAAAAATCAATTTTCGGATGAAAAACGATGACTCCGGACCAGTCGAACGATCCCAAAATGGTCTATAATGATGAAATTTTAACATTTAATCTTTTGACTCTAAATGACTGTTGAATGTGAATTATGACTCTGTCAACTAGAATAAGTGTGTTTAAAGTCATTTCTGTGCCAGAAACGGGTCAAAATGGAAGCTTTTGAGTAAGCAAAACTCTGTAAAAATGGCAATTTTGGTCACTGTGAGGGTTTAAAAAGTGTTTATTCAACATGAGGCATGATCCAATTGACATTTTGAATCCTTTTTGGTACAGTCCAAAAAATCAATTTTCGGATGAAAAACGATGACTCCGGACCAGTCGAACGATCCCAAAATGGTCTATAATGATGAAATTTTAACATTTAATCTTTTGACTCTAAATTACTGATGGATGTGAATTATGACTTTGTCAACTAAAATAAGTGTGTTTAAAGTCATTTCTGTGCCTGAAACGGGTCAAAATGGAAGCTTTTGAGTAAGCAAAACTCTGTAAAAATGGCAATTTTGGTCACTGTGAGGGTTTAAAAAGTGGTTATTCAACATGAGGCATGATCCAATTGACATTTTGAATCATTTTTGGTACAGTCCAAAAAATCAATTTTCGGATGAAAAACTATGACTCCGGACCTGTCGAACGATCCCAAAATGGTCTATAATGATGAAATTTTAACATTTAATCTTTTGACTCTAAATTACTGTTGGATGTGAATTGTGACTTTGTCAACTAGAATAAGTGTGTTTAAAGTCAATTTTGTGCCTGAAACGGGTCAAAATTGAAGCTTTTGAGTAAGCAAAACTCTGTAAAAATGGCAATTTTGGTCACTGTGAGGGTTTAAAAAGTGGTTATTCAAAATGAGGCATGATCCAATCGACATTTTGAATCATTTTTGGTACAGTCCAAAAAATCAATTTTCGGATAAAAAACGATGACTCCGGACCAGTCGAACGATCCCAAAATTGTCTATAATGATGAAATTTTAACATTTAATCTTTTGACTCTAAATTACTGATGGATGTGAATTATGACTTTGTCAACTAAAATAAGTGTGTTTAAAGTCATTTCTGTGCCTGAAACGGGTCAAAATTGAAGCTTTTGAGTAAGCAAAACTCTGTAAAAATGGCAATTTTGGTCACTGTGAGGGTTTAAAAAGTGGTTATTCAACATGAGGCATGATCCAATTGACATTTTGAATAATTTTTGGTACAGTCCCAAAAATCAATTTTCGGATGGAAAAACGATGACTCCGGACCTGTCGAACGATCCCAAAATGGTCTATAATGATGAAATTTTAACATTTAATCTTTTGACTCTAAATGACTGTTGGATGTGAATTATGACTTTGTCAACTAGAATAAGTGTGTTTAAAGTCATTTCTGTGCCTGAAACGGGTAAAAATGGAAGCTTTTGAGTAAGCAAAACTCTGTAAAAATGGCAATTTTGGTCACTGTGAGGGTTTAAAAAGTGGTTATTCAACATGAGGCATGATCCAATTGACATTTTGAATCATTTTTGGTACAGTCCAAAAAATCAATTTTCGGATGAAAAACGATGACTCCGGACCTGTCGAACGATCCCAAAATGGTCTATAATGATGAAATTTTAACATTTAATCTTTTGACTCTAAATTACTGTTGGATGTGAATTGTGACTTTGTCAACTAAAATAAGTGTGTTTAAAGTCATTTTTGTGCCTGAAATGGGTCAAAATTGAAGCTTTTGAGTAAGCAAAACTCTGTAAAAATGGCAATTTTGGTCACTGTGAGGGTTTAAAAAGTGGTTATTCAACATGAGGCATGATCCAATTGACATTTTGAATCATTTTTGGTACAGTCCAAAAAATCAATTTTCGGATGAAAAACGATGACTCCGGACCAGTCGAACGATCCCAAAATGGTCTATAATGATGAAATTTTAACATTTAATCTTTTGACTCTAAATTACTGTTGGATGTGAATTGTGACTTTTTCAACTAAAATAAGTGTGTTTAAAGTCATTTTTGTGCCTGAAACGGGTCAAAATTGAAGCTTTTGAGTAAGCAAAACTCTGTAAAAATGGCAATTTTGGTCACTGTGAGGGTTTAAAAAGTGGTTATTCAACATGAGGCATGATCCAATTGACATTTTGAATCATTTTTGGTACAGTCCAAAAAATCAATTTTCGGATGAAAAACGATGACTCCGGACCAGTCGAACGATCCCAAAATGGTCTATAATGATGAAATTTTAACATTTAATCTTTTGACTCTAAATTACTGTTGGATGTGAATTGTGACTTTGTCAACTAAAATAAGTGTGTTTAAAGTCATTTCTGTGCCTGAAACGGGTCAAAATTGAAGCTTTTGAGTAAGCAAAACTCTGTAAAAATGGCAATTTTGGTCACTGTGAGGGTTTAAAAAGTGGTTATTCAACATGAGGCATGATCCAATTGACATTTTGAATCATTTTTGGTACAGTCTAAAAAATCAATTTTCGGATGAAAAACGATGACTCCGGACCAGTCGAACGATCCCAAAATGGTCTATAATGATGAAATTTTAACATTTAATCTTTTGACTCTAAATGACTGTTGAATGTGAATTATGACTCTGTCAACTAGAATAAGTGTGTTTAAAGTCATTTTTGTGCCTGAAACGGGTCAAACTTGAAGCTTTTGAGTAAACAAAACTCTGTAAAAATGGCAATTTTGGTCACTGTGAGGGTTTAAAAAGTGGTTATTCAACATGAGGCATGATCCAATTGACATTTTGAATCATTTTTGGTACAGTCCAAAAAATCAATTTTCGGATAAAAAACGATGACTCCGGACCAGTCGAACGATCCCAAAATGGTCTATAATGATGAAATTTTAACATTTAATCTTTTGACTCTAAATTACTGATGGATGTGAATTATGACTTTGTCAACTAAAATAAGTGTGTTTAAAGTCATTTCTGTGCCTGAAACGGGTCAAAATTGAAGCTTTTGAGTAAGCAAAACTCTGTAAAAATGGCAATTTTGGTCACTGTGAGGGTTTAAAAAGTGGTTATTCATCATGAGGCATGATCCAATTGACATTTTGAATCATTTTTAATACAGTCCAAAAAATCAATTTTCGGATGAAAAACGATGACTCCGGACCCGTCGAACGATCCCAAAATGGTCTATAATGATGAAATTTTAACATTTAATCTTTTGACTCTAAATGACTGTTGGATGTGAATTATGACTTTGTCAACTAGAATAAGTGTGTTTAAAGTCATTTCTGTGCCTGAAACGGGTCAAAATTGAAGCTTTTGAGTAAGCAAAACTCTGTAAAAATGGCAATTTCGGTCACTGTGAGGGTTTAAAAAGTGGTTATTCAACATGAGGCACGATCCAATTGACATTTTGAATCATTTTTGGTACAGTCCAAAAAATCAATTTTCGGATGAAAAACGATGACTCCGGACCTGTCGAACGATCCCAAAATGGTCAATATGGATGAAATTTCAACATTTAATCTTTTGACTCTAAATGACTGTTGGATGTGAATTATGACTTTTTCAACTAGAATAAGTGTGTTTAAAGTCATTTCTGTGCCTGAAACGGGTCAAAATTGAAGCTTTTAAGTAAGCAAAACTCTGTAAAAATGGCAATTTTGGTCACTGTGAGGGTTTAAAAAGTGGTTATTCAACATGAGGCATGATCCAATTGACATTTTGAATCATTTTTGGTACAGTCCAAAAAATCAATTTGCAGATGAAAAACGATGACTCCGGACCTGTCGAACGATCCCAAAATGGTCTATAATGATGAAATTTTAACATTTAATCTTTTGACTCTAAATTACTGTTGGATGTGAATTGTGACTTTGTCAACTAAAATAAGTGTGTTTAAAGTCATTTCTGTGCCTGAAACAGGTCAAAATTGAAGCTTTTGAGTAAGCAAAACTCTGTAAAAATGGCAATTTTGGTCACTGTGAGGGTTTAAAAAGTGGTTATTCAACATGATCCAATTAACATTTTGAATCATTTTTGGTACAGTCCAAAAAATCAATTTTCGGATGAAAAACGATGAAACGATGACTCCGGACCAGTCGAACGATCCCAAAATGGTCTATAATGATGAAAT